>NC_133896.1:3767979-4089229 GCF_964199755.1 Larus michahellis | reverse complement strand
TTAGTGAATAATGCCTTATCCCCTGCCTTCAGATGGCTCCCAGTGTTGGGTTGGGACCCACTGGGAAGGATGAGCTGGTTTGGGGGGAAACAACTTAAAGTAGTACCCAGGGGTTTGCTTCTCCATCAGGAGGGTGGTTTACCCTTATTGTATCATTTGGCCTCATTTTTCTTTCCCCCTTTTCTGTTGCAGTCTCTCCTCCGGAGCTAAATCCTCAGCAAGAGCAGCAGGGGCCATGGGTACGTGGCAGAGCTCTCCCTCCCCAGCACCGCAGGGCATGGGAACGGCCAGTCCTTGCAGGTGGATGCTACACTAAAATCACCCAGAATTGCTTCCTGAGATAAAAATGTTATTATTTTTTTTTTTCCGTGTCTGTTCTTCCTTAAATCCTGCTGCCGCTGCTCAGATTTGGCCCTGGCCCAGCTCTCCTAAAGGCTGAGCTGTGCAGTGTACGGCATCGATACCCTCCTGCGGCCGTTCTCCTGCCATCCTCCCACCCTGCAAACAGCTGCAGGCTCCCTGGTATCCCTGGGAAGGTATCGGGGTGATGCTGGGCACCCAGCCCTACTCATAAAGGTATTTTGAGAATTTTTTTGAGATGGGTTTGGAGGAAGGTTTTATGCCAAGAAAGCCTTTCTTGTCAAAATTACGACCCGAGGATGCTGCTCAGCTGCCCTGTGCCCTGGGTGGCAGTGGGGATGGGTCTGCTGTACCCCACCGCCACCAGCCCCTCATTTCCCTGGTTTTCATCATAGAATCATAGAATCATAGAATCATAGGGTTGGAAGGGACCTCTGGAGATCATCTAGTCCAACCCCCCTGCCAGAGCAGGGTCACCTAGAGCAGGTTACACAGGAACATGTCCAGGCGGGTTTTGAATGTCTCCAGAGTTGGAGACTCCACCACCTCTCTGGGCAGCCTGTTCCAGTGCTCTGTCACCCTCAGGGTAAAGAAGTTCCTCCTCATGTTTAGGTGGAACTTCCTATGTTCAAGTTTGTGCCCATTGCCTCTTGTCCTGTCCCCGGGCACCACTGAAAAGAGCCTGGCCCCATCCTCCTGACACCCACCCTTTAAGTATTTATAAGCATTGATAAGGTCACCCCTCAGCCGTCTTTTTTCCAGACTGAAGAGACCCAAATCCCTCAGCCTTTCCTCATAAGAGAGGTGTTCCAGTCCCCCAATCATCTTTGTAGCCCTCTGCTGCACCCTTTCCAGCAGTTCCCTGTCCCTCTTGAACCGGGGAGCCCAGAACTGGACACAGTACTCCAGGTGCGGCCTCACCAAGGCAGAGTAGAGGGGGAGGATGACCTCCCTCGACCTGCTGGCCACGCTCTTCTTGATGCATCCCAGGATGCCATTGGCCTTCTTGGCCACAAGGGCACATTGCTGACTCATGGTCATCCTGTTGTCCACCAGGACTCCCAGGTCTCTTTCCACAGAGCTGCTCTCCAGCAGGTCAGCACCCAACCTGTACTGGTGCATGGGGTTGTTCCTTCCCAGGTGCAGCACCCTACACTTGCCCTTGTTGAACTTCATAAGGTTTCTCTCTGCCCAGATCTCCAACCTGTCCAGGTCTCTCTGTATGGCGGCACAGCCTTCCGGTGTGTCAGCCACCCCACCCAGCTTGGTGTCATCAGCAAACTTGCTGAGGGCGCACTCTATCCCCTCATCCAGGTCATTGATGAATATGTTGAAGAGGACTGGACCCAGTACTGACCCCTGGGGAACACCACTCGTCACTGGTCTCCAATCCTGGCTGCCCCACACCCCGACACCCCCAAAGGGCAGCTCCTGCCCCTCTGGAGCATCTGCAGCACTTGGGCACCCCTTGAGCAACACGTGAGGGTGGTGCCTGCCGGGCAAGCCAGGTTGTCTCCACCATCAGTGATGACAACGTTGATGCTCTTCATCTCCTGAAGATGCCTCTGTGACAAAAAGGTCCCAGGGTACCTGTTCCACTCCCCTCCCACCTTACCTGGTCCTTCTTTTGGGAGAAGCGCTGGTGGCAGCAGCCATAGATGGCTGCGATCAGCAGAAGGGAGCCGGCCAGGGTGACGATGGTGATGATCAGGGGTGTGCTGAACTCATCGTTGATTATCATCTCCCTCTCCATTTTGTCATAGGTGATGTTGGTGATGCCGAGCTGCCACAGAAGGGACAGGTCAGGGCCCAAGGAGGGCTTCCCGTGCCTCCCACGTTGGGGGACATCTGCAGGGAAGCTGCGCTGTGCCCAGGGACCTGCTTACCTCCTCTAACTTGTCCTTCTCCTTCAGCTCCTCAAGGACTTTTTCAGGGTCTAGAGGGACTGGGGAAAGAAAGAGGCTGCAATGAGCACAGGGTAGGTGGGTCCTCAATGCATCACCCTGGGTCAGGGGCGTGACCCCCTTTCTGCAGGAGGTGGATGGAGACGTGTGAGCATGGAGCCAACCCTTGCAGGTGCCTCCACAGACAGGTAACAAGCCAGGATCTCTTCTCCTGGCAGGAGGACAGTCCTGGGGACCCCAGTCCCCACCATCCCCCAATCCCGGGCTGTGCCGACCCTGATGGGCGTCTCTGCTTTGGTGGGCAATTTGCCAGTGGGACCAGCAAGGGGCTGTAACCGGCTACTTCAGGGCATGCAGGAGTGGTGCAGGATCAGTCCCCAGGGACGAGTTGCCCTGCTCATGGTCAGGTGCTGGAGGCTGGATCCCCTACCCAGCCCTGATGACAAAGAGGAGGAGGATGGGGCTCAGTCCTTCCTCCCCCTTGAGCTAGGGTAGCGTGACGCCTTCATCCTCCCAGCACCCTGCAGCTAAAGCAACAACTGGGCTCTGATGTGGGCAAGAAACTCCCCTCTGTGGTCCCTTGGGGAAGGCACTGGTTTTTAACCACATGGGAGGAATTTTTCCTCCTAGAGCCTTGACTTATCGTGGATGGGAGAGGGATCTGGTGCATTCACTGGGGAGCAAAGCTCATTTCTGGGGTTGTTTTGCCTCTCCCAAGCTTCTTGAGATGGGGCAACCCAAGGAACAGAGCCCCTTGGCCAAGCTCTAGCAGACCCCAAGGGCTCTGCCAAGCCTCAGGCTGCATCCCTGTGACAGGATCCCCAATGCCAACCCCATCCCGTCCCGCTTGGGGCAGGATGGTGGGATCATACTCACGGTGCACCACCGCCTGCACAGCCCAGCGCTGGGAGCGGGGCTCAGGGGAGCTCAGCGTCACCGTGCACGTTTCCCTGCTGGCATTGAAAGCGTGCTGGCCCGTCGAGCAGAAGCTCTCGAAGAAGGAGATGTTGACGCTGGCGATCCTCCACTCGGCCTGTGGTGACAGCAAAGGGTCAGCACCATCCTCCCATCTGGGGATTGTCAAGGAGCACCCTGCCCCACCGCCAAGGATGCTGTGGCCATCCCCATCCTCCCCCATCCCGTTGCACCGCCCGGCCGCCGCCGGCCCTCCCAGGGAACAGGAAAAGTTTAAAAGTAGTTGCTTTATGAGAAGCCGAGCTCTTGGCTGCCGTTCCTCACTGGGGCCCTGCGCCGGCCTTATCTGAGGGCTGCAGCTTTTGGCGTTACAGGAATAGCAGGTCCCCGAGGGAAGCAGGACGGGGGGGCCGGCAGAGGATGAGGGGCCACAGCGGGAGCAGGATGGGGCTGTGCAGCACCCCCTGTGCACCCACAGGCATCTGCAGCTCTCCTACCCACATTTCTACCCTCTGTCCCCACCAACATGGATCTCTGTCCTCCCTAGGGCTTCCCCATGGCTCTGTGGCTCCGCAGAGGCAAGAGAAAGTGTTTTGCTTTCAGATAAACTGGACCGTCCCTGGAGGGGTTAGCCTGGAGAGATGGTAGAGGGATGGATGGAGCCCATGACCCCTCTGAGCTGTTCCTGAGGTGTTTTACATCCACTCAATGCTTCGTAGCAGCTGGGAGCTCATTAAGGTGGAGGTGATCGTCCTCCTGCACGCACAGATGCTGCGTGCACAGGTCCTACATTCAAAGATGCCGTATGTACAGCTCCTACGTGCACAGGTTGTGCGTGCACAAGTCCTTTGTGCACAGATGCACAAGGTCCTGTCTGTACAGGTCCTGTGTCCAAAAGTCCTCCGTGCACACTGGAACGAGGTGCCCTGGCTGGGATGGACCTTAAACCTCCCTCTGCAACGCCATCCGTGCCAGGTCCCGCTCACGCTGATGGCCGGCAGCATCCCGCTTGCTCCACACCGCAAGGACGGGAGCCACCCGACTGAGGAAGGCACCTAATCTCACCCCATCTTATCTAAATATTTGGGAAGTGGCGGTGGAGACAGGATGCACTTGCCGGGGCGGAAGACCGGTCCCCGTCCCAGCGCGAGGGTGAGCTCAGCATCGTGAGGCCCCGGCCATCCCTGGGAACCGCTGCTGGCCCTTGCCTGTCCTTTCGCTTTGCACAAGGAGAAGCTTCCCCCGGGCCCCTCCGTTG
Source organism: Larus michahellis (assembly GCF_964199755.1). Classification (NCBI taxonomy): domain Eukaryota; kingdom Metazoa; phylum Chordata; class Aves; order Charadriiformes; family Laridae; genus Larus; species Larus michahellis. The sequence continues at coordinate 4,084,792 of NC_133896.1, read as the reverse complement.
AGTCCGCACCATCCCGGCTGCATCCCTGGGAAAAGAGCTGGATGGGAAACCTGCCCTGGGCCAGGGCAGCCCATGGGCAGCAAGAGGAGACCTCGGCAAGGCAGAGACCCCCAGAAAGCTCGTCCCCAGTGGGATGGGGAGGAGAGGGTTACAGCCTGGTCGGGGTGGTGTTTTTATCATCTTTGGACGCTGGGTTGTGCTCCTACGCTTTAACAGTCCTGCAGTCTATCAGTCCCTGCCCGTGCAGCGTTTTCTGCTGGGCAGAGGCACGAAAAGCCTCTCTGCTGCCTCCCTGCATCCTCCTTCCCCAGGTTTTGCCACAGCTCTGCCTTCCTCTGGCCCTTAATAACCCACTTCTCTTACCACCCTGGGGGGGGTGGGGGGAAGACCTTTAAATTTTTTTTTTTTTTGGGTGGGAAGGGAAATCGGATGTGACGCTAAAACCCAGCTGAGCATTGAGCCACTTTGCTTCTATAGAGTGATTGGCGCCTAAACCACTTTTGAGGCTGAACTGGAGGGATTTACCCTTTCCAGGGTTGGAGATGGGCACGGTTAAATCCCACTGCAGCCAGCAGGGATGCCCCGGCGGCGGTGCCCCGGCCCTGGCAGCTCTTCCCTCCCACCGCCGGGGCTGCTCGCATTCCTTGGCCGGAGTTGACAGGCGCTGCCGAGCAGCTCGAATCCGGTTCCCACACTGGCGGGGACCTAAAACTAACATCCCCGAATGAGGTAACAGCACTTGAGTCAACAAACTGCCCCCGCCAGCTGGACGGGATGAGGGGGACCACGACCCTTCTCGGCATGGGGGTCCCTCCAGCTGCTCTGGGGACCATCCTGCTGTCCCCAGCTCGGTAGGTGTCACACAGCAAATTCTCTCAGGCAACTGGGTGCGGGTCCAGGTAGTCCTACTGTTGCTTTTGCATCCCCAGTTGGAGCAGGCTGTGCTCCTCCTCAGCATCCTCTGACTCAGCTTGCTGGGCACATCTGCATCCCAGCTGGGGACACGATGGAGGAGCCACACTGGCTCCCTGGGAGGTGGCCACAGGGTCGTGTGGCTCAACCAGAGCTCAGGGGACACCAGACATCTCTGACATGGTCACCTCTTCTTTCTCCTAACTCATTTAGGGGTTGGGATGAGGAACAGAGCATCCATCCATCCATCCATCCATCCCGAGGCTTGGAGCACCCCAAGCAGCCAACAAAAACCCAACTGAAGATATACTTGTGAGCTGAATCTTGGGAAAGTCATCCTATGTAACACAGGGCATCAAGCTAATAAGTCTCGTTAAGAAACTCATTAAGATCCTGCTGAAATCAAAGGAAGGAGAAGGGGCAAAAGGGAGGGTGAGGGAACGTGGATTGAACTTCAGCGCTGGTTAAAAGCATCACCTGAAGAGGAAAGACGCTGGGAGCCAACAAGCCCATAAAATTCCTTTGGTCCACAAAGTGGTGCCAGCCATGTATTGGGCATCATTTATTTTTTTTGTGGGGGGGCAATTAGAGTTTGGGCTTTTGGTTGCTTGTTTGGTTTTTTTTAAGTTTTAAATTTACTGCAGCTGGAGGAACTGAGGTGCAGTGGGGTGTGCCGCCCGCAATTCCTGGGTTCAGTCCCAACCGTTTTGCGGGGTTCCCGATGCAGTCCCAACCCTGCATCGCCAGCGCTGCCCCATGAGCCCAGCTACGCGCGGGGCGGGGGGTGTCCTGCATTGCCCCCTCCCCTGCCACGTGTGATCTGGGCACGTCCCCCACGGCTGAGTCCCTGTGTTGCCCTCGATGCTCCCCCGGCTCCTCTCTGGAGCTGAGCTTTCAGCACAACGCCGCACGACTCCATCTCATTCTTGCAGACCGGGTTTGGAGCCATTTCTGGAACACTTCTCCTTATAGCGCGCACTTTCCTGTTTTCCCACGGGTTGCAAAATGCAAAGGATTTTTTCACTTTGCTGTCAAGTTTTGGCTAGAGACTTGTTTACCGGGCCTACAAAGCAGGGAAACCAGATAGTGCCATTTCTCTGTTATCTGCTCGGATTGGGAGGCATAAAATTTGTTGCAATTTTCAGGAACGGGCCGAGTGGAAAGTTAACGGCAAGCGGGTGGGAGGCGTTTTGGCAGCCGAGGAGAGCGATGCTATGGGAGGATGCACCCTTGCGGTCTTTCTGCAGCTGCTTCGAGGCATAATTGGCATTTTGTACTAACAATGCTTCAGCTGGTTATTATGCCCAGAGGAATCTAAGGGAAACAGGCCGGCAGACTCCACGGCTCGCCAGCTCCAACGCGCCATCGCCCAGCAGAGCGGCCAGAGACGAGCAATGGATGATGCCAAGCCGTGATGTCCGCCCACCACTTAGCTCGCCAACATATCACTATGCACCAGCACTTCCCAGTCTTACCATCCCCATCTCCAAAAAGCCTGCCAGCACAGCTCCAGCAAAGCTATGTGGAGGACAGAGTTGGGGTTGTTGAGCCTGGAGAAGAGAAGGCTCCAGGGAGACCTTATAGCGGTCTTCCGGTACCTAAAGGGAGCCTACAGGAAAGACGGGTCCCAAACTCCAGGCTGCTGTGCTTCCCAGTTGCTCTGCAGTTGGATGCCACCCTGGCCCAGCTGTGAGGTTGCAAGATCTCACCAACACAACAACTGGAGGGGAACTCCATATTTTTTTGCTTGGGCTTTTGGGATGAACTTCTGGCCCCTCTGCAAAAGTAAAAGTCAAAAAAGGCCTTTGCAGAGGGGAAATTTCACCATCTAAAATTTCCCATTGCTCTTTTTCTGAGACCTCAGTGGTCTCAGCTGGTCCTTCTACTTGAAGATGACCACACGGGCCACCTCTTCTCCCATATCCCCCACTGCCTGATACTGCTGAGTGTGGGCTTGCATTTGCCATTTTACACCCCAAAAGCGACTGCATCTTGTTTTGATGAAATTACTCTCATCTCTGTAGGCTCACACGCTCAGAGCACCACAGGTTAAAAGCTGATCTCCAACAGCAACGCAGCTGCTAATCCTACACAGAAGTCCAAAAGGGTGGTACTTACACAGGTTTTAGCTTCTTTCAGATACATCATGGGCTGGTTATTTTGCACCTGTTCTTTACAGATGACCTAGAAAGACAGAAGAAAAGCAACTCTCAAATCCTTGACAGAGGTTGGAAAGACAGTTGGTCACTAATACAACGGACTGACCAAGGCAGGAGACACCCCAACCGAAGCTCTGATCCATTTTATGGAGGTGAGACAGGCTTAGGAGCCCTTCACTCAACCCTTTATATGAGGAAAGGGTTTTCACAGATAACCGACACAGTTGTCTGCAGGATGTTTGCTAATGCACTTCCCAAACCAGGTTTAGGATTTGCAGTATGGGGTAAAGCAGGAATGGGCTCAGGCAGTAGGAAGATCCATGCCAGTGGACCATGATGAAGTCCTGTCCTACCAAAGATGAGCATCTTTGCTCAGGATCCCCATCCTTCCATCTTAGCACTTTAGTTATCTTGGCTCGTGTTTTGAGACACCCCCCCGCTTTGCTCCCAAACCATTTTCTGCTAGTATCATCCATGAACATTTGATGCTGAATTGTGGTCTTTGTCCTCTCGTCATGTCCAAATCTGCCCCAAGGCAGCTTTTGCTCTCCATAATGTCTCCCTCTCTCTTCCCAAATTTCACTTCTTCCCTCTTCAGCACCCAGGCCATAATCCCCTTCACCTCCATCCTCCATGTCTCTTCACTGGAAAGCTACAGGAGAAAGCGGTTGGACTAGAAGACCTTTAAAGGTCCCTTCCCACCCTAACCATTCTATGATTCTATCATCTAGAATTATTTTACTGCCTTGTGTTTTCCTAAAGCAGACCTCTCTGACACAGACATGTGCAGCGACAAGCGCTGCAGGCTTTACGTGTACATGGGATCATCAGTATGAAGAACCTAAACCTTCCCATAGGTGTCATTACCTCATTTTGGAAAGAAGCGTTCGGGTGCTGGGGGCCAGTACTGATGCTCGCTGTCTGGTCCCCCGGGGCTGGGGCTGATGGCCGTGCGCTGGCAGGGCTCTGGTCAGCACTTGTAGGTTTGGTTGACGCAGATGCGACCTCTTGGCTTCTCTGGTCTGGGTCCACAATATGCAGCAAAAAACAAGCAGACAGGCACTGATACAGTACAGAGGATGCAGCTGACACAGTTCATGAGCAACTGAAAATAAGTTTTCAGCTCTACCCCTGCCTTGAAGCTCACTGTGGAGACGTTTTGGGTTTCTACCTTTTTTTTTTTTAACTAACTGTGATATGAAAAAAAAAAAAATATTGCAGATTGTATTTTCTGCTGCTGAAAGCCATTAGACTGTTCTGGAGAGAAGAACCCAAACGCTATGATAGGTGTGGGTTGGTAGCTGGGTAACCACTTAAAACCGGAGCACTGCTGGGTAAATGGGATGGCCCTCATTTCACTTCATCTGGGGTGTCTTCCATGGAGGTTTCTACAACAGAGGCAGACTGTCTGAGCTGGCTACCGAGGGTCTCCCAGTGAATGGAGTTCATCGTACAACCCCACTGACAACTGCATCTCCATCAGCTATGGAAGAAGCCCAGGGTGACGTGCTTAGAAGTAGTGCCTGGTACTATGGGAGACAGCCTGGGGTCCTGCCTGCTCCTCCAGAGGGGCACATGCCCCACATCTACCAGGCCCACGCAGGTGTCCCAGATACCTGAGATCATCTCGGACACCTTTGTAAACGTCTGTAGCATCTTACAGTTTGTTGTGCGATGGGAGTAGTGCAAGGAGCATAGCAGCCTCCTGCCTCCCCGAATCCTTGTGAAGAAATGGATCTCTGTCCCTGGGTTCCTAATTGATCTTTAAATGGTGACAAAGAGAATTAAAATGCCACATCCTGTTCACAGCCTGTTTGCTTTTGGGACTCCTGCCTCTTCCACAGAAAAGACGAGGGATCTTTCTCTCCCAGACACATTCTGAAGGCTCCAGGAGAGAATTAATTTTCAAAGCCATCTGTTTCTTTTGTTTTCTCTCACCTATTTATTAAATGTAAAAGTTTTTTAAACCTCTTCATGCTCAACGCTTGAGGTCAAATTTGAATTAACATAATTTCATATATCATCCTTTAAAGGAGAACAGTCCTGTGGAGCAGGAGGGGAAGGAAACATCCTTCATGAAGACACCCATTTCCCCTCCTAATACCTGCGAACATGCTCAAAACATGACTTCGATGAAGCCAGCAAAGACGGTTTTGCATTAAGACCTCGACCCATTTAATGATGCTGACAGCAAGGCAGAACTAGGGGGCTGAGGGGGAAGAAGATGTTTTTTTGAGTGGCTTCTGTATTTCAGGTAGCTGTAAATTGGGTCAAGAACAACCTTCTCCAGAGGAAGATAATGAAGGGCTGCAGTGTCATCATGGCTTTTTTTTTTCAGGGCCAGATGTGAGCTGGACCTACAATCCCACCCACGTCTGGAGAGCTCCATGGAGCCCTCACAGTCCCACGGTGTGATTGCTTCCCCACAAACGCTACCAGACGAAATGCCAAAGGGGACCCTAGACTGTGCCTCACCAGGACACTTACAAATGAACATGGCTCTGTAGAGCTCCAGAGGTCTAGAGAAAACATATTAACGGTGTTCAGCAAGATCCTAACCACCACATGGACTCTCATAATGCTGCTTAGACAGAAGTCAGCAACCAAACCCCCTGCAGCAATGACGAATATCCTGCCTAACTGCTTAGACTCTTTAGAGGTTTTAGAGTCTACACAAAATCTCCTTAGTCATCTAAAGCTTATTTTCTATGCATGCTCAGATGGCCTTCATTAAGCTGTCGGCCAAACTAGGGATCTCCTACAGTCAGCATTCTGGGTGCTGTCAATCTCTTTCACCAACTCCACAACATCAGTCTCCACCTCTGAACTCACTGCTGCTGGCTCCCTTTTGCAGTCACTGAAGATTGAGTCATTGCAGTTGATGCAACTTCAGGCACAGTTTGGTCCATCCAAAAGTCGATGTCTACGCTTTGCTAGTTGATTCATGCTAGCTATGAATCAACTAACTGCATTGACTCGAACTCCACTGATGGCAACAGGGACCTAAACACCCAGTTGTCATGGAGACAACTGCGCTGGAAAGTCCTAAAATGAGACAAGGTGATGACACCCCATAATGGCAGGAGGTGTTTAGGGTAGCCAAAGGAAGACCACAAAAAGACCTCCCAGCACAAAAAATCAAGGTTCTTGTCTCCTGGTACCTGCTCCGAGAGTCGGTGTGGTTGCCTCTGAGACCTGGTGGATGCTGCTAGGTGGTAAAGACACAGATGCTTTACTAGTGGTGGGGGAGATGGATCCATCAAAAGGAGTAACAGAAGTGTCGATGCTTCCAGGTCTGGTGAAAGAGGTCAGTCCCTGGCCTGAAGAACTGGGAGAAGAGTGAGGCTGCTTGGTGACAGATGTGGGAGAAGACATGCCATTGTCCTTGAGCCCAGGGGCAAGGCTGCCTGTTGAGACTCCAGTGCTCGCAGCAGTGCTGGTCAGTTGGTCCAAAGGCTGACTTCCCTGAGCTGCCACGCTGGGAGAGGATGCGACAGCAGTCCCTAAACCTCGTGTGGTGGCTGTAGGGGTGCTTGCATGAGTGGGGACGCGACTTGCAGCAGTGGTTGTTGCTGAACTTCCCGAGCTGGCTGGAGCACTGGTCTTCTCCTGGGCTGCACTGGAGGTTGCAGCAGGGGTGGCTGTTGAGGCTCCAGAGCTGATTGAAGAGCTGACCTGCTGAGACTGGTGGGGCGATGTCGTGGGGGCAAGTGGTGGGTTTCCCAGGTTTTTTGTGGTAGTGGCCCCTTGAACTGCAGTGGTTGATGTCGCAGGGATGGATGGTGGGTTTCCTGGGCTGCTTGCAGTGGTGGTCCCTTGACCAGTGGTGAGTGATATCACAGGGGCAGGCAGTGCGTTTCCCAGCTTGCTTGTAGGGCTGGGCCCTTGAACTGCAGCAGGTGACGTCGCAGGGGCAGGTGGTGGATTTCCTGGAGTGCTTGTGGTGGTGGTCCCTTGTGTCTTGCTGGTGCCTGTAGTTGTGGTCTGCTCATTTTGTCCTGGCTTTGCAGTAGTTGTAGTTTTAACATCCTGAGAGGTGACACCTAGGGAAAAGTAAAAATGCCAAGATAAACTTTGAACTAAGGAAACTACCCTTGGTTTCCACCCAGAACAGGTATTTGTAGAAATAAATGCTGACCAGAAACCATGAGTCATTCACTCAGGGCTTGTCTCATACTCTCTAAACTCATACCAAATGCCATGTACTAGTATCACTGTGTCAAGCAGAAAGTAGAGCAGAGGAGGAGGAGGAGAAGTCAAACTCACAGGACTTCAAAGGGGTTCGAGGGTGATCAGGAGGGCAAGAGCTGCTGGTTCCCAGAGGCAGATCTTTCTCAGACGGGAGGTGCACCACCTCCCGGTGCAGGGCTGCCCTTGTAAGAGAGCGGCCAAGGGATATGCCAAACGCTATTTGTCCAACCTTGTTATGAGGGCCTCTCACATCCCTGAAGTTGTGAGTACCCTCAGATAAAAAAAGTGGCACTTACGACCATTTTGAAAGTTATATTCTTTTTGCAAGCTCAATCTTTGTTTCTTTAATTGCTTACATTTCAACTTAGGTTTGTTTTTTTTTCCCTCCCAAACTCAGATAATTACTATAAAAACATCATAAAATAGGCAGTCTCATTTGAATCCACAGAATCAAACCATTGAGGGTGGTGAGACACTGGAGCAGGTTGCCCAGAGAAGTTGTGGATGCCTCATCATTGGAAGTGTTCAAGGTCAGGTTGGATGGGGCTTTAAGCAACCTGATCTGCCCATGGCAGGGGGGTTGGTCCAGATGATCTTCAAAGGTACCTTCCAACTCAAACCGTTCTCTGATTCTATGAGAACCTGTACACACTATAATTCCCAGTTGGGTGAATTGTGGAAACAATACGGCTTTGGCGGGCACCTGGCATCCAGCCAGGGTCAACCCACCACACCAACTCTCCAAACCAGGAGTCACACGTCCAAGGTTTGATTTTTAGCCATATCCTAATGCTGCTTTCCAGCCATCTGCTTTGTTCCTCCGTGCTGGCACACTGGCAAAGTATCTTCTGTTATGGAGCCTGTTTGTTAGCACTGGTTGTGCTTCAAAGACCTGAAGAAAGCTTGAGCTTCTGAGATTCATACCGCTGGGGAAATCTAACCCCACCATATCAGGACCCCAGGGGGATGTGGAGGTATGTTGGAGACAGGACCTGGGCATTGGGATTTGGGGAGCCTACAACACTACATCGATGGGAAAAGAGCTTTTTGTGGGGACAAGTCATATTTCCTATAGACAGACAACTGCCTGCAGGAGAAGAGGTAAGGAAGCAAAACACATGCATGGGCACTTAGCAGGTGAAACCCGGGTGCAAAAGATAGGAGGGAGTTTCCATCCGGTTAGCCACAAAATGGGTCTATCCCGTAAATAGGGCTGTAAAAGTTTGACAGGGGTTTTGACAAGGAAGGTAAAAAAAAAAACAATCCCCTAAAGGTAGAAACAATACAAAAGAGACGTAAATAAAGAAAGGGTTGGAAGGAAGTGGAGGAAATCCCCCACTACTCTCGCTTCCTTTTCATGCCCCGGCCCCATCCCAGAGAGGCAGGAAGCAAACACGCACCAAAGGAGAGGTAGAAAAGACAATTCAATTCAAGCCAACTCGGTCCAAAAGAAAAAGGCAGATCCATGTTTTTGCTCTGGGCCAGCCTCGGTGGGCAGCTGGGACCCTGCTAGCCAAGAAACTGGCATCCCTGCCCCAGCACTTCTCTGTCCCACCCCAGGGAGCTGCAGCTACGTTTTTACCACTTTTAGCAAAAATTGGGGTTGCTCTGCTGATGGAGAAAGCTGGTGTGATCCTCCAGGTTGGCCCTGGCTGGGGTACTAGTAGGGCTTCTTTCAAGGGACACAGGGTGACACAGCCCAAAAAAGCATCTGGGAGAAGAACCAAGACTTAAGTTGATGCCCACAAAGCTGACTCATATTTTATCTTTCCATATCTCTGCATCCACATTTAGTGCTCCTCTCCTGCTAAGGTCAAGAGATGTTAAAAGATGAATTTATTCTTCCTCATTAAGCCAAGACCAGCGATTTAAGTGGGCTGAAAGCAACTTGAGGAGTCAGCACCCTGCTTGAAACTGGTGAGCCAACATGCAAGAGGATGGATGGATGGATGGATGAATGGATGGATGGATGGATGGATGGATGGATGGATGGATGCATTCAACAGGTGCTGACCATGCTGGCAGGTAGGATGCTATCCATGCTACTATATGGTTCTGGCTGAGGTCTGGGGTCAGGCGATGTTAAGTGCCACAGAGGTAGAAATAGTTCTGCTTTGGTGGGAAATGACCTGCAGCCCTTCAGCACGTGGCAACACAAGTAATATATGAGCCAGAAAACATGTCACCACACCATTCCCTCTCTACAAACCCATTCCTGCTGTATCAGGCTGGATGGAACCACTGGGAAGCCCTTTGCAAAAGATCTCCCATCCCAAACTTGAGCTGAAGGTGATGTTTCTTTAATAACCTCAGCTGAGCTGCTACCAAATTTTCCCTTTCACCCCGTCTTCTTCCATAGTTTGCTTGTCTCAAAGCAGAATGTTTTGAAGAATTGTCATTGCTGGCTGAAATGCAACGGCTGTGGTGAACAGCAGTCATGGAGTTGCCCATGGGAAGAGGAAATCCAGGCAGGTTGCAGGCTTGGCACTCTTCAAGACAATGTGCGCCACCATGGGCTGGACCCGCAACACACCAGCGGAGAGAAACCGCGGCTATGGCTGGGTGAGATCTTCCTTCCATGGAGGAATCGGAGGAGGATCGGCACCCCTATCCATCCCCACACCTCTCCCACAGATTTTTGGGCACCCAACTGTCAGTGAAATTCACCTTCTCTCTCCAATTGCATTAAATTAAACTGTTTTCTCACCGCTGCTGTACAAAGAGCCAGATGCTGCTGCAGTTGTGGGGGCTGCAGTTTTATTGCCCTGGGCTTAATATTAGTTGTTTGTCTAGGGACTCTGTCTCACTGCAGCATTGGGAAAAGACATATTTTATTTAGACTGGAGAAAAATAAATTGCTTTATTTTAGGTGTCTTGCAGAAGACCTGGCTTATGCAAACTCATTGTTCTCATTTTCAGAAGCCTAGCAAATACTTACTTGCAAAGCAGAAACAAATACGGAACAAGGAGTGAGAGTACCACAAGCCCAGGAGTCCCTGTTTTCCTCCCACATGTGCTGTATTTCTTTCAAATGCCAGATAACTGTGTTTTTTTATCTTTTCCTCCCTAACTGGCCACCCATGCCAAGTCTCGGCGGCGGACCTGGGGGTAATGACTGGTAATGAGCCCCTGTTTGCCTGGGCTGGTAGCCAGTATTGCCTGATGATTGTCCTCAACAGAAGAACCAACGAGGATCTGGTCGAAGGAGGAGAAAACCCCTGTAACCACAGACTGGTGGTGGTAATAACAGCCAGACAGGACAGGATTATGTTTGGTGCCCCTTTAGCATGAAAATTACTCACAAAAGATACAGTACATCCTTTTGCAGGAAACAAATGACCATTTCACGCCATGAGCCCCGGAGATAAAAGGATTTAACGCGTGCTATGAGAGAGAAGGAGGATGGAGGAGAAGTCCTGTAAGCCACCACTCCCCTTACCAGGAGGAGATCCTTTCTTTTGGAAAGTTCACTTGAATTTCAGCCAGAGTCCCTCACCCTGTTTTCCAGAAGGCAGAAAAAACTGCCTGCTCCTGACCTTCCTGGCTGCATTTTGGCAGGGCAAGGCCACTTATTTGATCGCACCTTTTTGGACCGTCATCAATTCCTTATTTGAAGGAAAATGAGGGTAACAGAGCAGCTACCGGTGTATTTTGACAACACCGATCGCAGTGAGTCTAATGCTTTGGTCTGCACCTCTCCTCTGGCACATATCGCTCAGAAAACCCCAAACCCTTGCATTTCTGTGCTGGGTGCGGGGTAGACCCGCAGGAGGAGAGTGCAAGCCCTGCACTCAAGCATCCGTGCGCACAGCGGCCAAACAGCCTGCAGGAAATGAGTCCGCTGCAAAAGCATGATTTCGTTTCCGGATACGTAGATCCCATGACCGTGCCTGTGATACGGTGTCTCCGTGGTGGGGACAACCCCGGAGGGGAGAGAACTTTCCCTTATTGCTAGCTATCAAGATGGGCTTGTTCGGCCCCCGGTGAGCAATATTTGGGAGGCTGGAAGTGCCACTGCCGGTCCCTACTGCTGTTGGAGTGCCTGGGTAGCACTGGTGTGGGAATTCTCTGGTCAGGAGATGGTGGGGTGTGAAAAGCCACCCAAAAATTAAAAGGAAAGGCTTCATGGCTTGTGCCAGTGCAGCTCGTTGCAATACCAGTCAAGGGCCACACTTTTCAGCCGCTGTGTACCACCACTAACCATGCCACGAATCGATGCTTTGGTTGTAACCTCGTCGCAGTAGATGCGTGATATTTTGCAGGCTGGGGAAGATGCCCCGGGGGGAGTAGCTTGTTTGGAAAGGTCACGACGTGAAGCACATAAAGAGAAGCAAACTGGCGCAAAACGCAAAGTGAAAGGACACGTCCCATCCCTCCTCCCATCAGCCCACCCAAAGCCACCACCTCCCCACGCAGGTCCTCTGATTAATTCTCTGCCCAACAGCTTCCCGCTTCCTATTTTGGTAACACCTCCCCCCCACCCCCCACCCCCCCATCCACCTTGTTGAAACAGCTCAGATTGGCTGAAAATCTATTAATAGTGAGAAAAGGAAACCCAAAAGAATAACTTCGGAAATGGTGGGTGACACACCCCACGCCGGCGGGCTGAGCCCAGCTCGGAGCCTTACGCCAGCCGGCTCCTGCTCCTCCCAAGGCGGGATGAGAAAGCTAAGGAGCCCGAGCAACCCACGGAAGGGGAAGGGATGTGAGCCAGGCCTGAGGAAGTTCCTATTTGCCTCCCTGTTGTTTTTTTTTTTCACAGCCTTTCCTGATTAAAGAGGGGCAACGGGTTGAGTTTGTCAAAGGGAAAGTGGGGGCTGAGGCTTCAGGGTTGGCCTTTGCTAGGGGAAAGTGTGCGCCAAAGCGAGTGAGGAGGCTCCTGGTCTTTTCTCTGCATCGCAAGAGACTCCTGGGCGCAAGGAGGGTTTTATCCACCCGCCACAATGCAGCCATGTCTGAGCCAGAGCAGAGACCAGTCGCTGCAGAGGACAGGAAATTTGTCACCTCCTTTTAAAACTGTGAGAGCGATCAGATTGGCAGAATATCACAGAGCGGCGTTATTTATGCTGGAATTAAGCTGGGCTACCAGAGCAAATGGTTACCTCACAGGCTTTTTAAATTTTGCCTATGTAGAGGCTCTCTCCCTCCCGTCTGCTTAGGGAAAGATGGGCTCCAAACAGCAGCATCCTCCCTACCTACCTGCCGAGATTTCGGTGAGGGATGTCGTACGAGGATGCTGTTCGTGTGCACACCACCCTTCGCCCTTGCAAAGAGGCACTCCCCACGTCAGGAGACACACTTCCAAACTGGCATCACCCAACCCCTTTGCTGCCAGTCTCACCATCAACATTATGAAATGGTTTCACCCAGGCCAAAGACCAGCTTGGCTGCTCGGGTAAGAAGATCCAACAGCTGTTGCCAGAGCCTTTTCAGACTCTAATCCATCAGTCAATTATCTAGTGCAGGGATGCCTATCCTCTCCAAAACCCTGCCAGAATAAAAACTGCTGCAGAAGAGTCTTGATAAAATTGCACTGAAAAATATTAAAAGATGAGACCTAATGGCTGGATGTAATTAGTGCTAAAGTATCACTTGGGAAGGAAACGAGTATGTCTGGACTCTGGTTTAAAGCTTGTTTGTAGCAGGGAACCTCCTTTACCCCGCTGTGAAAAAGCTCTATTGAAAAGACCCTTCAGATAGGTGTTGTTTAGATCTCGTGCACAAGTGACAGCCAAATCAAGGCAATAATAGACAAGTGTCCTCTTCTCTGCTGTCAAATGAAATGAACCTACAGCCACAGCTGCTGTCCTGAAGGACTTACCCAATAAGCCCTTACTGGCTGGACATGGCTGGGGAAAATGGATGTTCTTCAAGCCCTGAAGGGTTTTGCTCCGTCTCCAGATGGAGAGGAACATACGGGGCTTCCTTCGGCATGGCTGCACTGCCAGCCTGGAGATACCCCTGGTCTGGAAATTCGGGGCATGTCCCTGGAGCACCTTAGCGTCACCCTGAGGGCTCTTATAAGTCTGTGGGATTTTGCAGTCACTCACAACCCTACATAGCCAAAAGCCTCTCTGCTTTAATTCAGACCCGGGAAAATTTTAAGTTGTCCTTATTTTACCCTGTGGAAGGCTCCCTGAAGCTCAGAGAGCAGGACTTGAACCAAACCTCATGTGAGCTTTGGCTGCTCCATCCCTCCTGTTAGATCCGCCTCACTTTATTTTATTCACACGACACGCTTTAAACCTCCTTGATTTCGACCAAGAAACCCATCCGCAGCCTGAGATGCCTTTCCTGCCAGGACTGCAACACACGTGCGCAAAACCCAGGTTCTGATGAACTGGCATTTTCTGACGAGAAACCTGCTTCATTAACAAATTCCCCATCAGCTCTTTCTGCAAGTACTTGAGCCAGCTCAGCTTGTCTGCTGTTTCATTTGGAAGTATGACAAATATTAAAAATAATCATCCCAAGGCACGTCTCCCCACTTGGACACATTCCTCTTCCCCTGAAGCCCTGACACGTCTCCTTCTCACTCCCTTGGTCCCTCTAAACACCGCATTTGGGGAGGCAGAAATGGGTTCATTTGCTGTACTAATTAATGAGCAGACGGTAGATTTGAGGGAGCAGAAGTATCTCAGCACTCCTCACTCCCACCTTCTCAAAAACTTTGTCATTGAATTATCTTCCATGCCATGCTTGGACCTCTCCTGAATTTCTCCTCAAAGACTGTTTCTTGCCAGAAAATCATGATCAGAGGCATCTTTCACCCAAACGGACCCAACTGGTCCATCCCAGGCAGTGCTCCATCCCATGGTCAGCTCCAGACAGAGGCGAGGAATGCCAGTGTTGGGAGGAAGCATTGGTCCAGCCGCTCTTATGGATAAACATAGGACATCCTACTTAGGATTGTGTCTCCACAGCTCTTCCCATGGAAAGTCTGTAGCTATCTAAGAAGTGAAGGGAAAGATGAAAAAGGAATCAAAAGGAGACAGGAAGACCAATGTGGAAAACTAAAGCTCCAAAACCCTTCACATGAGGTTGTCAAGGAGGCAAACAAACACAGACACACGCGCTCATCTCTATCCAAGCTGCCCCCAAACATTTTTCATCACTGAGCCTGGAAACATCCTCTTTCCACTGGGGGCTGATGGGATTTGTAAGGGACCCAGCTCCAGCCCTGCACCTTTCCCAGGCTGCAAAATGAACTGGGGTCTCTTTGCAGCCCGAACAGGAACGTTCCATTGTGCAGGAAACGGTAGTGGAGCTGCTGGAGCGGAAACGCGGGGAGAATGAGCCAAAAAATCTACATGTCCCAGCTCGACCAGACCCTCCAAAGCACAGAGCGTAGCCATGCTCCTGCCCTTCTCCTGCCTCCTTTACGCTGTTAGTGTGGAGTCATCCTGCGATGACCTTGCTGCTTGGAAGCAAGATTTGTGGCAGTACAGCCTACTCCTGTCTCAAGCAAGCACCAGTCTCCCATGAGCTGAAGGACATGACGTCTGGCACATTTAGCACGGAAACCCCTCTATTTTGGCAAAAGACACCCAGGGACTTTGGAAGAAACTCAAGGTTTACACTGAGTAATGGGCCACAAAAGTCGCTCTGCAGCAAGGTAAAGCCCAGCTAACTCTGGCCCTAAACAGCAGCTGTGAATCGAAATCATACTGAAAATCACAAGAATGCCGTAAGACCACATGACTTTGTTATACACCGAACATTTTGGGTTTTTCTTGTATAACTTCTGTGTTGTAAGTCTTTAAGATACTCTTTCAGGCTTCTGTTTGCAAACATAAGTGCTAAAAAACCCTGTTTTTTAATTTTTTACTTTTTACTTTAAAAAGTAAATAGATTAAAAGTGGAGATTTGTCTGAATTTGGAGAGGAATGTCAGGTCCACAGGAAGGACCAAGAGACTAAGACTACCAGATTGGCGATGCCACCTTGACTCCATGAGGAGACTTCCCAGCTTCATCACCTCACTCCGGCAAGGGTTGAAGGCTGGCCCATGAATTGACTTCAGCAGTAAGGAGCTATGAAGCTGGCAGCAAGGCGGTGGGAAGGAGACCTTCAGAAAAGCCAACGCTAAGAGATGCTTGGCCAAAGCCACCCATTTGCTCTTGAGGGCTGAACTGTCACATCTCAGTAGCCTCTTCTGGAGACTTGACCTCTTTTCTCCAGCCCAGAGCTGCCGCTTGGTGCATGGGGATGACTGGGGGGACAGATTTATTCATCAAGACAGAGCAGAAGTTCCTCCTCATGCTTTTCACCCCACAAAGACAAATCATCCCTTGCTGACTTTTCCTGGAGGACTACTCCAGACAACTTGAGACTGAGTAAGTACACGAGCCCCTGAGACAGGAATGATTTTTATTCAGCCTGATGGCTTGTCTACACAGAGGTACTCAAGAAAATTAATTTAAAATTAAAAGAAGGTATGATTTCAGAGTGGATTAGTCAAAGTGCACACAACCCACCAGGTGGCCACTCCTGTTTGGCTTTAAATCAGCCCTCATTTAATTTAGCCAAAATGAAGTACCTTAAATCAAATTAAAGTCTCCTTAGCCCTGAAAGCCGACAAGGGGGAGCTGATGCAGTTTAAGAAAGTTAATTCAGGGGAATCTGTTGATGGTCCCCATGGAAACAAGCCCCCAGATGTCACATTGGGCACTGACACTGACCAAACGTCGGGGATGGAGCACACCTGCCTCCCCAGCTGAGTTTGGCCTTTCATGATTCCTGGACAAGGAAAGCTCTGATTGATGTCAGGTACGATGTCACATCAGCAGCTCCTGCTATTTGCTCAGTTTTTGTAATGGAGAGGGGCAGGACAATAAGACAGTGGACAGACCATGCCACAGGACTTCAGTGAGGTCCATCCACTGCCCACTGTCTTCTAGGACAGGATAGGGAAGTGGAAAGAGACAAGGTAGTCTTGCCTATCCACAGCGAGAAGCAGCATTGCTGAGCGGCACGAGGAGACCGAATTCATCGCCTTGCCCTCCTCTCCGGCTGGCTGGTTTCATATTTGGGTTCATGTTGAGCAATGCGGGGAAGGAGTTGGCCCTGAGCTACTCATCTTGCTGGCTGAACCTCTGCCAGCTGGCCAGCGCTGGGGAAGAGCTGTCACATCTAATGTCACTCAAGTTAGGCGCCATGCATTGGCGATGTGTCTAGACTCTATCCATGAGAGATGAGGGCCACAAGGGTCTCACAAAAGGACTAACGTGCAGATCTCCTGTGGGTAGGTTTTGCAGCCACAAAATCCCCACTTCTTCTAAGAAGCATGCCAAGTCTTGCAATGAGGAAGGGGAGTGGAGGAAATATGCCCCTTCTTGTGGCGGGGGCTCTTCCTACAGGGAAAAGGTCAACCCCAAACCTAAATAGGGAATATTGATTGGCTTCTCTGGGACCTCACAGTCCAACAAAGCCAGACCACAGAAGGGCAAACCTGGTATTAGCAGGAAGGATCTAATGCCCAAACTGATTCCATCAAAATTGAGGATGCCAGCCTCAGCTGGAGGCTGACACTTGCTGGAGACCTGGCACGGAGGAGGTCCAAGCTGCAGCCCTAAGGGGAAGCAAACAAGAGACTCCAAACCTAAAGGAGTAAGGAGACCTCAGCCTGATCACAGGCAGCTCCGACGCAAGGGGAAATAAAATGGAGACGGGTGACTGGAAGGTCAGTTTGTGCTGGCACACAGCACCGCTGCGGCGTTGCAAAGCGTTGTCTCCTGCTTCTTGCACCTCCCTTTCCTCCCAACCTCTCCTGAAGATTTACAGCAGGAATCTCCTTCCCACAACAGCCTCTGCCTGCTCCTGCCACTGAGGCTTTCAGTGGGGAGGCTGCCAGCCCCCGGATGGGCCATGCTTGGGGCAGGACCCGAGGATGCCTGCCCACCCCAAGGGCAGAAAGGGCTAGCGGAAAAGCCATGGCGATGGCAAGGAGGCGATAAGACCCGAAGCCTCACCCTCTTTTGTGCACCCAGCACCTTTGATGAGTCATAAATCAGCCCAAATTTATGCCCTCCAGCCAGCGATTTTATTTTTAACCTTGTCGGGGTAGTGAGTCACGCTGCCTCCCCCAGTCCATCCATGCATCACTCACCACCAAGCCAAGATGGACCCAAAGATGATGAGCTGAACATGTCCTGGACTGCATGATCCTTAGGGGTCCTTTAAGACTTGAGATATTCTATGATACTATGATCTTTGTTCCATCGAGACTCAAAGGTGCTGTGATATGAAGTGGTGAAAGACACAAGTGATGCCGGAGCCACCTCCAAGAGGCATTGGTGACCTCCTCAAGCATCCCAACTTCTCTTAGTAAAATTTTGGGTTATTCCTAGTCAAATAACCACTCCCAAGTGCCATCTGCTTTTCTGCTTTTTCAGGCTATGCTGGGGACAGGTTCTGCGGGCACATCTAGGACACCCGCAAACCTTCACTGACTCCAAAGCTGCCATCGCATGCCCCTCACCCCGTGTTTTTGCAGAAGAACCAGGCGGGATGGCAGGATCTGTCCCTCCACTGCCACTAGTCCCCCATGACCTTGGCCATCCGGGGTTACTGAGCCAGCAGCCTGGAGATTTCCTGTTAACGCTGTGAGGAGGGCTCCACATTTCCTTGGGATCCTTTGTCAGTGCTATTTCGGGTCCCACCTTTTTTTCTCTTCAGCTCCCCACCCACACCTCCCTCAGGGTGGGGTCTTCCCGGATAATTCGTAGCTCTATATATACACATGCATATACGTATGCACCTACATATATTTGTATAGCCATGCATGCGAGTCGAGCCTTCGGGCATTGACTGGACACGGCGGACTTGGCAGGAGGCTCAGTGCTATTCTTTAGGTGGGGAGAGCCTAGGAAGGGAAGAACACAGCTAACCCTCCCTCCTATTCAAAACTATTTAAAGACTGTCTGGCACAGAGTTTCTTTCCCACCAAATGGCTCCAGTGACGATCTGGCTTTACAGGCTGTGTAATCTGATCCACTTCTATTGTTGGCAAATTCATAATTCCCTCATTATTTAACTCTCCTGAAACAGTCGGTTCTACAGAAAAAGAATATGCATTTGAACTATTTTTTTAAATTTTTTTTTGTTTTTCAAGAGCACTGGGACTCAGTTTCCATTTGAAGAACTTTTGTTCTTCAACAGCTCCTGCTCTTCCCCTCCTTAATACAATACACATGATCACAGGAATCACTGATGAAAGGCGCAAACAGCAAGAGATGACCTTTTCCAGTGCTGTCCTAATGCAGGACTCTCCAGCACAGCATATTTATTATCCTGTGGGCTCTTATATATATCCATGAGCAGCGCAAGTAGAGGAGCCTTAACTGTTTCCCCACAGAGAGGAAGGATGCTTTTGTAAGGACTACGCGCTGGCTCATACCTTTGCTCAGCCACAACTCTCTGAAGCAACCCTGGTTACATTTCTTAGAATCATAAAGAATCATAGAATCATAGAATCATTTAGGTTGGAAAAGACCCTTGGGATCATCGAGCCCAACCATCAACCCCACTCTACAAAGTTCTCCCTTACACCATATCCCCCAACACCACATCCAAACGAGCCTTAAACACATCCAGGGATGGTGACTCCACCACCTCCCTGGGTAGCCTATTCCAGTGTCCGACCACTCTCTCTGGAAAGAATTTTTTCCTAATGTCCAGTCTAAACCTCCCCTGCTGCAGCTTGAAGCCATTCCCTCTTGTCCTATCACTAATTACCTGTGAGAAGAGACCAGCACCAACCTCTCTACAATGTCCTTTCAAGTAGTTGTAGAGAGTGATGAGGTCTCCCCTCAGCCTCCTCTTCCTCAAACAAAACAGTCCCAGCTCCTTCAATCGCTCCTCATAAGATTTATTCTCCAGGCCCTTCACCAGCTTCGTTGCCCTCCTCTGCACTCGCTCCAGCACCTCGAGATCTCTCTCGTATTGAGGTGCCCAGAACTGGACACAATACTCAAGGTGTGGCCTCACCAGTGCTGAGTACAGGGGGACAATCACCTCCCTCCTTCTGCTGGTCACACTATTTCTAATACAAGCCAGGATGCCATTGTCCCTCTTGGCCACCTGGGCACACTGCTGGCTCATGTTCAGCCGCTCGTCAATTAGAACCCCCAGGTGCTTTTCTGCCAGGCAGCTCTCCAGCCACACTGCCCCAAGCCTGTAGCGATGCATGGGGTTGTTGTGGCCCAAGTGCAGGACCCGGCACTTGGCCTTGTTGAAGCACATACCGTTAGCATTGGCCCATCGGTCCAATCTATCCAAGTCTCTCTGTAGAGCCTCCCTATCCTCATGCAGATCAACACTCCCGCTTAGCTTCGTGTCATCTGCAAACTTGCTGATGATACACTCTGTGTCCTTATCAAGGTCATCAATAAAGATGTTAAACAGAAATGGTCCCAACATCGAGCCCTGAGGGACACCACTTGTGACCGGCCGCCAGCTGGATTTAACTCTCTTTCTTAACTTCTCCCTGCCTCAGTTTCCCCCATCTCTACATACAAGAGCAGATTTCGGATAGAGGAGCTGTCTCATTTACGGGCTGGTCCAGCACCTTTCTAACCGGGGCCCCAACCTTGGTTAGGTGCCAGAGCAATACAAATAATTACTAATAGTAATCCCCATGGGAGTCTATTACATTATGATCCAACTTCCTCCCAAACAATTGCTCCTCTTCCTTGCTTTGTATGTTCTTCAAAAGAAGCGGCTGCTGTGCTTTAGGGCTGGGACACCAGCCGTGGTAAACATACACCCAGCGTTCCTGCTCAGCTGGGCCTGGGCAGCGAAAAGAAGATAAATCCGATGTAAGACAATCACATTGCGGGCAGGAAAAAAATTGAGGGTTTAATGGAAACGGCAACCTAGCAGCACTAAGCAGCGTTTATCCTGAGAAGTCCCTTAGGGCACATTTATTCACTATTTACAGGATGATCTTATTCAGAATGGCCACAAGAGCAAGAAATGTCAAGGGCAGAAATGCCCCTTGGTCTCAGGGCTCAAAACATCTTCATTCAGAGAGCAGCGAAGGTCTCGACACTACACGAGCACTGGGTTGAGGGAAGCAGAGGTGTACTATGGACACTTGGCTTGCCAGTACGTGGACATTTCCCTGCTTTCTGCCTATGCTGTGGGCATCCTGCTGGTATCACCCAAAAGGTGTGTGAAGGGAAAGATGACCCATAAATGGGAAGAAAAATGCCCCTGGTCCACAGCCAGTCCTGGGCTGAAGTTGGCCCATCCACTGGGTGTGTGGGACAGGTGAACTGTCCTTGTAGGGTACACAAGATATAGAAGCACCCCAATGCCTTAAGCGTAGGTGCAATATCAAACTCCTATGGGAGCTGGGAACCCAAAATATTGAGTGTCCAACAAAAAAAGGGATGTCAATGCAGAAAGACCACCCCAAAGAGGTTTGAGTTGGATCACGTTGGAGCAGAGTAGGCTTTGAGTGGGCTCTCTTGAGGTCCTTGGGCCCTCATTCAAGTAGTTAGCTTGCTCTGAAATGTATGGTGGCAAATGTATGGTCCAAGATGGTTTTTCCATTGCTATGACCAGGAATTTAGGCCTACACAGCATGTAGCAAGGTGGAGAAGGAAGAAGGGGCTCGCTTATTGGTCGGCCAACTGGCCTGACTTAACGCTGACGAAGAACAATGCACAATTTGGTCACCCCTTCCAAGATGGAGCACACAACGGCTTTAATTAGTCAATTAAATGTGGCTTTGTCATAGGAGATGAGACACAACCGGGACCAGCCAGCTGGGTTCTTGGCTGATGAATGACATTGTCTTTCCAGCCCAATGACCTCATTGTTATGACTCAATAGGGGAACAATGTTGTCCACCCAGCAGCCCAGCAAGGAGCGGGATTCCTGCGTGGTTACAGCTGAGCAGAAGAGCATGGGAAGTTGTGGGATGTCGCTGGGTCGGGGATGCAACGCTTGGCACTCAGTGCGAACAGGCTGCGGTAGGTTTTCATGGCATGGTTGCGTGCTGAGAAATTCCAGAAAATTAAAATAATAATATATAATACAAACATAGCATGCAAAGGTGATCATATTCAGCTCCCCAAAAACTCAGCATCTGTTCCCTAGACAGGTAGGTCCAGGTAGTGGGTTTGAGCATGAAGAGACTCACTGGTTAGGGAGCAAAATGCTAAATGGTATCTAATGGAAAGGAAAACTTGCAGCACTTACACGCTGGATAATCTGGATGGAAAAAAAAACCCTGTCTGTGTCATCTTTTGAGCTCAGGGCTTCACTGACATCTCCCTGCCACCGAAACCCTTCTCTCCAGGGCAGAGTCTGGCGGTCGTGCCGCAGGGCAGGCCATGGCAGGGCAAGGGAAGGGAGCAAAGGAAGCAGGAAGGAAGAAGGAGCTGCATCCCCTCCCTGCTGTTAATAATTCTCCTCTTTCTCCTAAAAGAGGCCGGCAGGTCTGCAAACCCCATCCTGGGCTCCCACCTTGGAAGGGACCCAGAGAGGTGACCAGCAGCTCTGGGTGCAGGAGGGGGACACGGGGCTGGGCTTCATGATAATATCCAAATTACTCTGCTCCCGGGGTGGTGAGGACCGGATCCTGCTTTTGGCTCAGCAGTGAAACCCTGACACATCAGCTTGGGCATTTCCTTTAGAAAACCGAGCTGGAGCGGCAGTGGAGTTGGAGATGGGGGGAGAGGGCAGGGACTGGAGGTGGGGTCCATGATGGGACCTGCAAAAAGCCATCAGCAGAGTAGAGGAGAGTGAGGGAGAGGGCACAGAACTGGGATTCAGTGGGTGCTGCTGGTTGTAACCCTGGAGCTGGGGGGTAGGTATGGGGAGAGCAAATGCAGCCCCACGTTGGGGATGGGCTACACCACTGAAGGCTGCAGCTACGTGAACAGCCCTGTCGTGTTGGCAAGTGATCACTGCCACATCAAAGCACGCCTCTGCTGCAAAAACTACCCTGTTTTGTGAGACAGGAGAAAATCAGCATCCCTGATTATAGAAAGGCTGAAGAGACAACTGAAAAATCCCCACGCAGACTTCAAATCCACAGTTGGAGAAGCACAATCATATGTGCAAAAAGACCCTCCCGTTAGCCTGAGCCCTATCTCATCCAGATGTCTCTGGGAATTATCATCGGGGCTAAATCCTCCTTGACTCCCATTGGGGCAGCTCTCAGAAATCAAGCCCTGAGTCTATTGACCATGGAGGCAAGAAAGAGCTGAGGCATCAAAAGCAAATGGCGACTTTTAGTAATGCTTATTGATAACTCTTGGTAATTGATTGTTGCATTATTGCTTTAAATAATTAATAACTAGCAAGCCCATCTACTCCAGACACTGCTCTGTGATGCAAGCGTGCTCCTGGCCTCTGTTAGCTGAGGTTGCTCAGCACACGAGCATCTCTGCCTATCCATCACTGCTTCCTTCCAGCACCCAGACCTCTGTGGGCCACAGTGTCACGGATGAGAGGCTGAAATGCTGGAATGATGCAAAACAACAGAGCCAGGTCCTTCGCCCAGCAAGCTTCTGCACAGTGCAGTGGCCAAATAAGTAGGACACGCACGCTGGAAGCCAGCCATTGCATTTTGAGGTTGTGGACGCAGCCCATGGCCAAGTCCTTCGCTGCTGGAGGATTTGAGCCAGCTCTCCCAAACGGGACTGGAACCATGTTGGAAAAAAGCAAGAAGTGGAGCAAATCCCCATCTTGCAGACAGCCCAGATGCATGGAGGGTTGAAGGCACCTGAGACGGAGATGAGTTACAGCAGCAGGATGTTTGGCACCGTGCTGCTACACTTGCGCACAGACTCTCGCCCCTGGGAAGCCGGCTCAAATCCTGATCCAACCAGATCCAAAGGCTGCTATTTATTGCTACGGAACAAATGCATTATTCCTACTGTATATTATCAAAGAGAGGGTTCCTCCTTTCCCCACTCTTGGCAGTTTTGTGGTAAAAGCCAAGGATTGAACAGGCTGGGATAATTTGCTGGGACTTTGAGAAGTCCTGCGAGGTCCAGGTGGCACTACGTTGCCATAACAAGGCATCCCCTGCCTTTTGGGGGGAGAAACATGGGAAATCTGCCCACAGGTGCCCCACACACATCTGTCCATCTCAGCAAAGAGCAGTCTTGTTGCTTAAAACAGGAACTGAGAGATCTGAGGATCTTTCTCTGCCTCTATGAAATACATTCCTTTACCTACTTCAGAGGCAAGCTGTGAGCATCTGCTCTCCTCAGATTTGGGCAGAAACAAAATCTTATTACACCTTGCTCTCTCTTGTCCCTCGACGATATGTGTGCCTCCGCTCAGACCAAGCCAAAATCCTTGCAGGAACAGCTCATGAGCTGCACTTTTCTTACCCTCCCCTTCCCCAGGCTCCCCACTGCGATGAGCGTCAGCCTTCAGGATGGGAGTAAATATATAAATAATGCAATCCTAATAGTGCTCTCCAAAAACCATCTTCAAAGCCAATTCTCCTGCAGAGGTTTCCTAGCCCTGTTCCCACCCTCCCATCCGCATTATCAATCCCCTTCTTCCAGCACCTTGGGGTACCAGTTTTCCCAGCCAAGATGGAAATAAACCCCTGCCCCAAAACTGCTTCTGAGCGGGATTATAAGGAAACCTTCCTAAAAGTCCAGCTGGGCTGTGTTCACCAGCTCGGGGCAGCCCCCAGCACTTGCTCCTAGGGAAAGCAGCTTACATCCCTGCATCGCTGCCACCCCCCCGGGCGAGCCCCTTCCTAATCAGATCGGAGCAGTCCCGCCAGACACGCAAAACGCTCTCACGGAAGACAAAGCGGAGAGTTGCAACCCTCATCCGCCAGCTCAAACACAAATACAGCCCCGAAATAGCCAGCATTCCTCTGGCACGGTTGTCCCCCAAGTATTTTTCATCAAATCTGCAAGGCACACGTGGCGGCTTCTTTTCGTGATTTTCTCACTTTTTTTTTTTCCAGGGGGGGCTTTTTGCAGGTTTTATCGTCACTGTTAGCAGGATTTTTCTGCATGGGAGAGTCGTGGTTTCAGTTGGGATAGAGTTAATTTATTTATTAGCAGCTGGTGTAGTGCTATGTTTTGTATTTGGGACGAGAAATACTTTTGATAGTGCGCTGGTGTTTTCAGTTGTTGCTGAGCTCGCAAGGTCTTTTCTGCTCCTCACACCACCCCGCCAGTGAGTAGGCTTGGAGGGCACAAAAAGCTGGGAGGAGACACAGCTGGGACAGCTGACCCCAAACTGACCAGAGGGATATTCTATGCCATATGACATCATGCTCAGTATATAAACTTGGGGGAAGAAGAAGGAAGCAGGGGGGAAGTTCGGAGTTATGGTGTTTGTCTTCCCAAGTAACCATTATGCACGATGGAGCCCTGCTTTCCTGGAGATGGCTGAACACCTGCCTGCTGATGGGAAGCAGTGAAAGAATTCCTCGTTTTGCTTTGCTTTTATGCACCGCTTTGGCTCTACCGATTAAACTGTCTTTATCTCAACCCACGAGCTTTTTCCTCACTTTTACCCTTCCAATTCTCTCCCCCATCCAAACTGGGGGGAGTGAGCGGGCAGCTGCGTGGTTCCAGCTGCCATCTGGGGTTAAACCATGAGAGAGAGCATAGCTGAGATACAGAGAGTCGTATGGAGTGGGTCCTCAGCAACCACCACACCAGATCTTGGTTTTGGGACTTGTCCAGAATGCACCAGCTCTCTGTGGTTTCTCCCGGTAAGCACCGTGATGGGGCTCTGAACCCACTCTGGTGCCTGTCCAGTTGTTCACGCCATGTCCTGCAACGACGGGAGCTTCTGCACTGGTCAGGGAGTGTGTGCAGAGGGTCTTGCAGGAGCACGAGCTGCTGATGGGGACGAGTCACTTTTTTTCCATCAGAGATGCTGATGAGAAACCGTAATCTACGTTTCTAATATGATGAGGGGAAGGAGAGCCCTGCTCCCTTGGGGGCTGGCTGTGCCATTGAAAACCCTTTAAAACACCCAGAACCTTAGCCGTCACAGCTGTCAACTACCTTAGCAAGGCTTCATAGGTGGATGCACAAAAGAGATGGATTTCTTTTTTGTTTTTAAACAACCCCCCCAGGTCTTTCCTCTATCAACCCATCAGTTTGGACTTCTGCATTTCCCTCCCACACCCTTTGTAAAGGGCATTCGTAAAGGACTGTACAAAGTACATGTTGACCATGAGGTCCCCTACTTCTCTTGCTGCCAACCCAACCTTACATGCCCACTTTTCACCTCCCCCCGCCATCAGTCCACCCTTCTTCTTGTTGTGCCCCTTCCTTTGCCAAAAGAAGAGCTTTTTTTTTTTCCCAATTCAGCTGCCCTAAATCATCCCCCAGCAGCTGAAGCCATGATTTGGAGGAACACTGACATGGGGAATGTAGATGGCGATGGGTGACAAGCTTTGTGGCTTGGTTGTGCAGCCCACAGTGGTGGTTGTATTTACAACATCCTTGCCCTCATTAGGAATTGCTTAACACCTTCTCCTTGTTGGAAAAACCTCACAGAAAAAGGGGGTTTAGGTGAGATGGTAAATTATAGGCAAGATATCGAGAACCGTTCCGCAAGGGAGAGTTTCTCTGGTGCATGGCCATCCTGGGATATTGCTCCTTGCAACAGCCTGAGAGGGACTTGGGCTGACGAAACACTGAGTGAGGGCTGCAGGGTCTAAACGATGTTAGTGCATCCTCCACCTTGAGCTGGGTCTAACTGCAGCACATCAGACAACTTTATCAGCCTTAACCGATGTGTTGTAGCAGAGGCAGATGTGTCCTCACCATGGAGGTGATAACCCAATAGCTGTAATGGCTATATGCAAAGCAGTGATGGCAGGAGTGAGGCAACTGCAATCATCTTGACAGCAATGATTGCTCTCGGCAGCTTCCTGCCTAATGAAGATGTCTGCATTTCTTCATGGGGAGGGCCCATGAAGGGCCTCCTGTGGTGGGGAGCAAAAGACACTGCACCAAGGATGCATCAGTTGTCAAGACTATTTTTTTTTTTCCTTCTTTTTTCCCCTCTGTGTTTGTTGGCTTAAACAGCAATTTTTTATTTGTCAAGCCTATTGGAAAACATGCTTTCATGTAGTATCAGCAATGAGATGCATCTCAATAGGTTGGATTAGGGGCTCCAGGCTCCAACAGCTTTGCAGAATTGTCTAATAATAGTGTTCTACTTTGGAAAGAAAAGGGAAAATAATTGAATTTACCACTCCCATCTTCCCCAGACCCTCATGGTAAGCATGCAGTGTGGATGGATGGAGATCCACAAGGATCTACTAGGCTACATGGTTTTCCTGGACACAAGAAGGATTGCTCCAAGCTGGCCTTGTTCTGTTGGGAAAGGGTGCGTGCACTGCCACGGGCCACAATCCATCAAGGCCAAATCTCCTCCTAATTTGTGAAAGACCAAATTTTGCCATCTAGCACCAAAGAAAAGACTAAATATATTGCAGCAGGACTAAACCCAACCCGGACACCCACGACACTTGGGGAACTTGGATATTCCAACACTAAATGGGACTGGATTTGGATGTGAGCCAAAACCTGGGCAGCCAATCAGAGGAAGCCTGATTAATTCTTGCTTTTCTTTCCTTTAATCGCTGTCTGCCCACACTGTGGGCAGATATCCAGGGTATCCAGACACTAAGCATGGGGTCCTTCTGCCTTCAGTTAGACGATCAAAAGTGACGCGTACAAACCTCGGCTAGCCATTTACTTCCTCTCTGCAGATCAAGGCGAGACATATTCAGCTGCTCCATCGATAGTTAATTCTAAGCTGCGAAAACAACTGGGAACCGGCAGCTTAAAAGTAAAATTGCTTCCACTCCACGTTTAAACAGTAAAAGTGAGTTTTAAGAGAACAACTCCTGTTTATTCAAAACACTCGAGGGACACGAAACGATTCATTTCAGTCACTAACTCCATCAAAGATTGGCGCTTGGGATTTGCTCAATGAATTGCTTAGCATTAAACTCAAAAATATGTTGAAAAGTTTATGTGTCAGGTATCCAGGACCTTGGTTACTTGATGTATCTTAAAGGTATTTTAAATGTTGTTTTGCATCTGTCAGTTTAACAGAAACTTCCTCTACAAGCAAAGATCGATTGCCACCGATAAGCCCCAAATTAGTATTATTCATCATTACCTAGGAAGACTTAAAAGATGCATAAATTAGAAATCAAAATAGAGCGGTGGCAGGCTATATAACTGCTTAAACAAATATTTTCGTAGTGTGTCCACCTGGTTAGAAAACACAGCTGAAAGGCAAGAGGGGGCTGTAAATCTCCAAGTTCTACAATGAGCAAGTGGGGAGAATCAGCCCTGCTTAAGGGATATAGCTATGAATTGTAAATGAAAAAACATGATTAAAATCAAATCATTCCAATTAAGACTTTCTTCTTCTGTGTTTTAAATCGTGATTAAAATTCATAATTTAAGCCACATCAATTTAAATCAAAGCACCCTGCCATAAAATGAGGTTTTGAACCCTTTGTGAGGCTTTAATGAGAAAAAAGGACGTTCTCCTGTTGAATGCAGTTAATGGGGATTTATTGGTACCATTCATGGGTAGGAACTAGCAGCTTAGAAGCCTACAAAATTGCATAGACTGAGAGTCTTGAGGGCTTTTTTTAGCTGCCTGGGAAAATTTTAAGGAAGCAAAATAATTTTCTATCCTAGGGTGTTGTAATAAGCTCAGAATTTACTTTGCTGTGATATTGCACATGGCTGTTCAGCACAGGGAAATTTATCACTCATGCCAAAGAGGTCAGCACCTCTCATTGCTTTTTTGGCATGGGAATTACCCCGAGGCTTGGGCGAGCGTGGAGGCGATAATCTCGACAGCCACCGAGGTGGGCTGAGATTAACTCCTGCGTGCTTGAAAAATGGGCTCAAGGGTGTAATTTTCTCTTGCCGGCTTCACCGCTGACGTGACGCCGTATCTCATTTCGCTCACGTTTTGCCCTGGCTGTCTCTTGGCTGGATCCGGCTTTGCCGGGAGCCCCACAGCAGTTCCTGGTTCATCCCATTTGCAGCACATGTGTCACTTTTCATTGCTACGGGTGATTTTGGCGTGCTTATGGCATTGCTTTGATTTGGTATAAATTCATATGCCCTTTGAAAGAGGCTGTGGAGAGCACAAACACTTCATCGCATTGTGTCAAACCAGATCAAGAGACTGATTCATCTGAAAACTAAACTAATATTAGAGAAAAAAAAATAAAAAATAAAAAAAAGAGGGGGTCGTTTCATGCATTTACTACGTGTTGCTACTTTCTCCGCTTTGCCAAGAGAAACCCATGGGAACAATTTTTTTATTTGTTTATTTGTTGTTTTCATTGGTTTAGGGTCCAAAAGCAAATCAGGTCCCCAGCAGCTAGAGAGTGGGAAGATGCCTGAAAAAATGCACGAATGAGAATCCTGGTTTTGGAGTCGTGGGATCACAACCTGGTTTGAGGGTTATTGGCTGGCCTAATACATGGTAGAAAACTTGCTTCCCTTACCGGTGCTTTAAACATTTCTTCTGTTGCTTAATAAATCAGAAATATCCAACAAGGACAACTTTAATTGCTTATGTAGTGTATATATAGATTTATATATATAATATATATACCCAGGACTTTGGTTACTTGATGTCACCCCAGTGCAGCCACTGCTAACTGGATCCATGCTGGGGAGCACAGTGCATCACTTTAACTACTGTGTTTTTTCTCATAGTCAAGGCATACAGTATCTTGATAAGCAGCGTATAATAGTAACCCTGAGAGCTATCCATTTTCCGCAGGCTGCAGCAGTATCATTTAAACTTTTCCATTTTTCTTTTACCCCCCGTTTGCGTACGTGGTGGAATGTCTTATCTCACCCTCCTGCCTTTAGACTCTGGGGAGGAGAAAAAAAGAAAAGTGGCCTTTGCTATTAGGTTTCAAAGAAGGACTTTCTCAAACATAGTTTCTCCAAACCCTCCTGCAGAATCTTTCAAGTCCCCTTTGTCAAAGTTAAAAATTTGGCATTTTTCTCTTTGCTTGTATCTAGCAGAAGCCACTTAGAATAAACGCCTGACAAGGTTGTCTCCTGATTTCTCTAAAACAGATTTAATATATCTTTAAGCACTACAGGTTAATAACTCTAAGCCAATTTCTACCTCCTCCTGCAGTTAAATTTACTAAAATCAATTAAGGCTGAGAGAGAAAATTTCAGCCTTTGTCATTAATAACTAAGGCCTTATTCTTCCACTGCAAAATGACCTTCCTCCTCCCTTTCACCAGTCTCATGAGCCATGTGGCATAAGACCAAAGCCCCCTGCACATAGAGCTTGTAATACAGAGAAAAAGCCGCTGGATTAATCTAATTTTTATTACGAATGCTAAGAATATGAGCCAGACCTCAAAGCAACATCTAAAATGGGACCAATTCAGAAATAAAAAATTACCTTTTCCATTTTGGAGGATGTTTCAATGCAGATCTCGTCTGCCTATTTCTCAGGCGTCTGTCCTGCACCTGGCTTCAAACACACACTTGTTTTTTAAACCTAAAGACCGTGCTTTTCTTATCTATCTTTCCATTTGCAGCCTTTAGGGTGTACTCCTGTCCCACCATCAAGAAATTCTTCCAAATCCTGAAACCTAGCTTTTTTTTTGATGTTTCTAAGCAAATACAGATACTGTTATGCAACATAAGGGTTTCCAGGGGTAGATCCTGGATATTTTTGGTGTAACATGAGACCCCGAAGGGGAACATGTACAGAGACAAGCATCTCTAGGGGCCAAATCATAGAATCATAGAATGATAGAATGGTTAGAGTTGGAAGGGACCTTAAAGACCATCTAGTTCCAACCCCCCTGCCCTGGCAGGGACACCTCCCACCAGAACAAGTTGCTCCAAGCCCCGTCCAACCTGGCCTTGAACCCCTCCAGGGATGGGGCAGCCACAGCTTCTCTGGGCAACCTGGGCCAGGGTCTCACCACAATCATAGTGAAAAACTTCTTCCTGATATCTAACCTAAATCGCCCCTCTTCCAGTTTGAAGCCATTACCCCTCGTCCTATCACTACATGCCCTTGTAAAAAGTCCCTCTCCAGCTTTCTTGTAGGCCCCCTTCAGACAGTGGAAGACTGCTATAAGACCTCCACGGAGCCTTGTCTTCTCCAGGCTGAACAACCCCAACTCTCTCAGCTTGTCCTTATAGCAGAGGCTCTGATCAGCTTCGTGGCCTCCTCTGGACCTGCTCTAACAGGTCCATGTCCTCATCCCAAGACACATCTGTATTGCCTTCAGAAGACACTCCTCTCTCTCTCCACAAACAGCAGCTGGATTCAAGGACAATTCTGCTCCAACCCTAAACACCTTGGTTAAGTAGCTGAACCTACATGACATCAACTTGGCTCCTTCAGTGGGAGGAAAAAGCAATTTGCCCACGACTGCAGAAGAGCTGGCAACACCAGGACTCCCAATTTTCCCTTCCTTTGCAAGGCAGCTCATCCCAGCTTGTCCAAACTGGGCCCTATTCCCTTTCTGCTGCCACTCAGCCCCAGCACTATGCCAATACATGGAACCTTGGACATTACGCACAAGTCGAGCCATGCTGAAAGCCAAATCTCAACCCAGCATGTTGCCTTCCCGCAGCTGGTTTATAGCGGATGCACATCTAAAAGCAGGTGCTTCAGCAGCACTGAATCCCCGTTGCCTAAAATAAAGGCTCATTCCCTTTCGTTATCCCTTCTGCTCTGTGCCGGGCATTGAGGCATTACACTGAGTTAATTTTAATAAGTCGTTTGCATTCTCCCTGTCTCCTTGCAATACTTTGTCACCAAACTGTCACCGGCGTCTGCTGAGCGCTCCTGGCCTGCAGCCAAGCAAGCCGTGAGACGTACATTATTTACGGGACAGAAAAGGTGCCTGCAACATGCCGAGCCGCGTGCGCTGCAAAGATCCAAAGATTTGCAAAGCAGCCACATTTAGTGATGAGAAAAACTTCAGCGAGAAGGCTTGGGACCCAATAAGGAAATGATCAAGGGAGGATATCGGTGCCTTTGGGGTTTGGAGCAACTTCACTCCATCTCTTGAAGGAGAGAGAGTTTTTTTTTCTCTTTAGGGTTGATGGGGCATCCTGGCATTTGCTGGTTCCCAATGGCTTTAAGCAGGATTCGGTACCGAAGGCTGACTCTGAGTCACTCTATGTCTCAAGTCAAGTGAATACGTGCATGCAACCCCCAAGAAGGTCACCCCAAGTAACCCACCACAGGGCTCTGCACTCAAAGAAGGCAGCAGTATTACTACTGGCATTTTCCAAGACTCCCTCCGGCACTCGCTATTTCTAGCATTATTTGCAATTCAAAGCCAGTAGCTAACTCGAAGCAGGCTAAGTCATCCTTGAAGGAACCTGTCCCCCTCCCTTGGCTGTGGAATGAGGTGAGGACATTGATACCCATCACCTGGAAGTTTAGCTAGAAGAACAATCCCGCCTAGTCAGCATGGCCCCCAGGTGGTCACATTGCAAAGGGGTAGAAACAAGCAGTGCAAAGCCAGCAGCTCCTCCTGAATCACAGCACAGGGTCAAGCTCCAGATTTTAGAGGTGTCATGATAAAAGCCTTCTAAATGTGACTTGTGACTTCTCCCCTTGCAGCATCGTGAGGTGGTTTCTGCCATGGAAAGCCGTTGCTGCATTGCAGCCCCCTGCTCACCAGGCCTTCGTTGATGCTATTTCATAGAATCATAGAACACCAGGTTGGAAGGGACCTCAAGGACCATCTGGTTCAACCTTTCTTGGCAAAAGCACGGTCTAGACAAGATGCCCCAGCACCATATTTGTAATGCAGCAGCCTCAGAGACCCCAACTGAGAGCATCTCCCCATCCCTGAACAATCATCGCGTTGTCTCTCCACCAACCAGCACACAGTCTAAGCAGACACATGCAAAAAAGAGAGAAAACCTGTAGCACAGCCTGTCCTTCAAACAGCATTTTAGCTCTTCAGACCATAGCAGATCATATATGATTTTTGTACAGTAACAAGTAAGCTCATCTTTTTCTCCCCAGCTCTGTCTACCTTCTCGGACAGGGCTGTTTAGATCAAAAGTAACATGGTTTTGGGTATAGGTTAGTCCCAATGCTTAGGCATGTCTAAACTGGAGCTGTGATATGGGCAGAGCACATCCCTCCTCCCTCCACCCAGTTTTAAGTGGATTTATATATTTCTCAAGGACCACCAGAGCAAAACACCATGAGGCTTCATCCCAGCGCTACAATTAGAGCAATTAGAGCCGTTAAAACTAGATGAAGCTCAGATGAACTGTCCCCATCCCTCCCAAATAACAAAGAAGCAACAGGAGAAAGCACCTCACCCCGGGGTGTGGGACAGCATCACACCAGGTAGTTTGGGGGAAAACATAGGGTTGTGTTTTTTTTTTTTTGGTTAAGCACCAATGGCACATGGAAAGGGTTTGGGGGGAGATGGGTGGTGCCTCCCCAAGCCCCACCATGCAGTAGGACCTGCAAGACCCCCATGAAGACCCCAGGCTCGAGCCTGGTTGTCTCACAAGCTGCAAGAGAAAGACTCGGTGGATTTGCTTGGCAATCCCAAGACCAAAAACACTGCTCTCTGCAACGTGGACTGTTCGGCGAAGCCCTGGGGGTTGCAGGGAACTGATCTCAGGTAGGGGGAGAACAACAAATGCCAGATGACAGTGCATCATTTAGATTTAAAAAAAACCAAAACAAAACAAAACAAAAAGCAAGGTTTGGTCTGGAGCTCTCTGTGAAGGAAAGGGCAGGCATTGCAAGAATTCAGAAACAACATCCTTAGGTGGAGATTGGCAAGTTATGGAAGAAGCTGTGCACGTAAACAGGCTTTCGACGAGGAAGTTGGCAGAAGCATGTGAAAATGCTTCGGTGGGTTTGCGGGATTTCACATGCCTGCACACACGGAATGGACCAAACCGGGCCACCCGGATTCCTGCAAAGTTCAAACCCTCCTGTGATGTTTGGCTTTCTCAGCAGAGCTGAGGGTGGCCGTCTGTCATGCAAGGGTGCTGTAGGGCTGGGAGCAGGACTGAAGGTGAGGGAGATGCTCAGGCTCCCAAACTGCATGTTTCTGCCCATGTGCCATTCTCCAGCAGCTCAGCAGCTGGCAGGGAGGAATTTCCCACCACGGGTGGGTTGTTTGCTACATGCTTGGTCCCGCTACTGCTTGGACCACCTGGAGATGTAGCTACTGAAGGCACCTGGGCTTGGGGCTTGACCCCTTGTAGCACAGAGCAGCTCAGCTGGGTGTCACGGCAGGATCTCACCTCCCCAGAGCATCACCCTGTAGGGATGAAGCCCCAGTTGCTCCATCCTCCCTGGTCCCACAGAGGACCAAGGGGCTCTGGGTGCTGTGGTGGGACCCTGGGGACAGGACAAAGGGGCCACCCAGTCCCGCATCATGGAGAAGGGGACAAAATTCAGGGTAGACAGGGATGGATATGGTCCCGCATTTAAACCCCAACAGCTCCTCTCTGCTCTCGCATGGCAATACAACACCCAGAATAACGCGGGGGCCACCGCACAGCCTGAGGGAATCCTCGCTGGCTACAGTCAACCTCGATCAGCCCCCACCGCCTGAACCCCAGAGCTTGTGTGGCCAGCCTTAGGTTTTTTTTAGAGTGTGCAGATGGGGAGAGAAAAATGCATTATTTATAGGGCAAATAATAACCAAAGCGCAACCCCAGCCTCCCTGCAAATGCTGAGAGCAGGTATTTCCAGCCGGCCTCCCGCCACTGCCGACATGAATGATCACCAGCCTCCTCAACATAAGCCTTTAAAGCAACTCTCTGGAATTAAATCAGTGTGTCGCACTGGTTCCAGCTCCTTTCATTCAAAGATCTTCAAGTGCTTTACAAACAATTCTTTAATTAAGCCTCCTAAACAGACCCATGGGGAATCATTACTATATATCTGCTTTGCCACTGGGGAATCAAAGGCATCGCGCTGCTAAAATGGTTTGCAAAAAGGTCGCAAAAACCTTGTCGCCGTTCCTCCGACAGCAAACGTATGACACGCTCCACTCCAATGCTGATTTTAAAACTCTCTGGTTAACAAATTTCTTCTCCTCCCATAGCCGTGGCCCCAGTTGCCCGCTCCTGCCCGTGTCACGATTAGTATTCAATGGCTCAAATGGATTTTAAAAAATGCACATCTTTGACAGCCCGTCTTGGACAAACACGAACTCCCAGTACCAGGGAGCCGGAGCAGCTTTGGGAATGAAAAGGGGTGTTTTGGCAACAAGGATTTAAAACCCATCAATCTGCACTTTGCTTTGAATCGGGCGAAGGGTTGATCTCCCGTAAAACCCCTTCCTGCCTTTTTTGCCCTCAGGGCAGGTTTGAGCTGTGTCTTCTTTTTAATCCTCTGAGAACAAAAAGTATCGGTTTTCTCTTCCTGATGCAATTTTGCTATCGTACCCCCGGTGGGATAGAAGATCTAATACGGGGAAAGAATAAATACAATAAAACGTCCTGTGAGCACGCTGTAATGGGTAACTCTGAGCCCCCGGCAGGCTGGGTGAATTTAAAGATGCTGTTTGCCCGACGTCACATTCGCTGCGTCTCTTGCACACACCGGCTCTGCCTTGTCTGAGGCCGACTTTTATTCTGATTTACAGCAGGGAAATAAGGGGTAATCTCTGCAGAATCGGGGGACTGGCTTGATACAAACCTGGAAACCGGTATGTCTGGTGAAAGAGCCGTGCCCAAAATAGCTGCTTTTAACAACTTCAGCAACCTTGGGCTGATTCTGCTCTGCCCCATGCACGATGTTGTCACCTTCTTCCTCAAGACACACAAAAACACGCTGCGAAATCCCAATGCTCACCCCCCCATTTCACATCCAATTCAAACAGAGCAAATCACGCAGGCCCCATCCCCTTTACTATTTTTTCAAGATACCAAAAATCTTACAGTTTCACTTACAAACCCAACTTCTTCCCATTTTGGTGGGGGGGGCAGGGGGAAGATGAATTTAGGTAGCTCAGATGATTGCAGCCAATACCAGCATGGGAGGTGAGCACTGCTGGGACTCCAAGCCCAACCACCCAGCAAGGAGGGATGGTTATTTTGACCCCCAAGGAAGAAAATCTTGGTGCCAATACCCAGGGAGCAACATAAAAGCACCTCTAAGGAGCTTATTTCAAAACTTAAGGGGAGCATTAATGGCAGAAAACACTGTTTTGAAGGATTTAATCAAAGAATTTCCCAGAAAAAAATGTAATAGGATCACTTGTGAGTGCTACAGAAACAGGTCCCCCCACCATCCTACCGCCAAAAGCCTGTTTTGTACCAATCCTAGCATATTTATCACTCCATTTTGAAAAAAAACAAACAAAACCTTCTGAAGAGGCAAAGTCAGCTAAACTCAGCTCAGTTCTGGCCGGCACAAGAAAATCTGCATTAACAGCTCTTGCTTTATGCCAATATTAATGGGGCTGAGGCTTCTGGAGTTTTACTGGGAAGAGAAATCTTCTCTTTTGAAACTCCTGTTGGCATCGGGGGCGGGGGGGGGGGTCGGAGGCTTCACACCTGCTCACCCACTGAGCCCCGTCCAGTTCCGAGAGGAGCAGGCAAAAAATCGGGCAGGCGGAGATTTCAGCTGGATCTCCGGGAATTCACCCCGTAGTTAAACCTCCAGGGCCCTGCCTCCACTTGTTCTTTTACCTCCGGAGAGTCCCCCAGCTTTTGTTACCTTGAATAAAAGCACATTCAGCTTAGCAGAGGCATTGCCGGGAGACGTGACCCGGAGCAAGGTTTCAACTTCTCGTTTTGTTTTATTTTATTTTATTTTGTTGTATTATTTTATTATTTATTTTTTTAATTTTTTTTTTTTTTTAATTTTCCTCTTCCCTCAAAACACAGGGGAAAAAAATACCCCTTTCCTCCCTGCCTTTATTCACTTTTAAAATAATCAATGCGTTTCCTTTCCTTGCTACTTCTTGGTGTGGTTTATGGCCAGCTCTCCGACGAAACACCCTGCCAAAGAACCAGACCTCCCGCTGCATCACCCACAGACGTTTCCCCAGCACCCTTAACCCCAGCACTATTGCAGGACCCGAGACACCATTTCCACTCCCAAACCTCCCTGCTGCGATGCAGCCCCCGTCCCACAATGGTCCCACAGCAAAGGGCCTCCAGAAGTTGATCCTTTTTTTCCCCAACTCCACCATCAGCTTCCATCAGGGAACTGCTATCTCCCACCACTTTTCCCCCGTCTTTTCCCACCACTTTTCCCCACCACAACCCAGGGCTGAGGACTCACGTTCCATACGTGCAGCACCTGGCGTGCTGGACCATTGGAAGAGCCGCCCAACCAAACCCAACCAAAGGTCTCCCCTCGCTCCATGGGACCCCAAAAGAGGGGTGTGAAGCTCAGTGCTTTGCACATCCGTCTCCCCAGAGCCCCCAGAGCCCAAACCCCTGACGGGGGGGTGCTTTATGAAGCTGGATGAAGGAGCGAAGAAGCGGCATGTTTAGCTCATACCGTTGCGTAAAGAACCAAGCACTGCGGCTTTCGTGCCCCAAGTTGCCGCGGACGGTTTGATGCGCTTAGTTCTTAAATAAGAGGGTTAAATCAGCCCGGATTCAGAAAGCGGAATCAGCCTGCATTCAGAAAGCGGGTGGGCACTCAGCATCCCTCAGTTTATTTTCCGCATTTCTGCCCAATTTGCTTCAAAGTAGCCAACAGTAAAAGGGAAAAAGAGGCGGGGGGCGGGGGGTGGTGGGGAAGGAGAAAAGGTGAGGGATGCTGGAGGTGGGGAGCGTGGAGGAAAGCAAAAAGCGGGGCATCCGGAGGGGGATGAAGGCGGGGAGGCGGCACTCACCGAGCAGCAGCAGCGGCAGCAGCAGCGGTGCCCGCATGGTGCCTCGGCGCGCCCGTCCCCGCCGCCGCTCCCGGCGCTCTCTCCCCGGCGGGGCGGGCGGGCGGCCGCTGCCCTCCCCCGGCCCCGGTCCCGGCCCCGTCCGTCCCTCCGTCCGTCCGCCCCCCACCCCCCCCCAACTTCTCCTGCCGCCGAGGGAGGTGCACCGCCCGCCCGGCCCGCCCCCGCCTCCGCCCCCCCCCCCCCCGGATCGGGGGGGAGAGACCCGCAGGGAGGGGGGCGGTGCTGGGGACGGAGGGTGGCTAGAAGGAAGGCGGGGGGGGGGTGGTGGTGTCCACTTGGGGGTTTCGTCGGGGTGAGGTTTGGGGGGGGGGATTTGCGGTTCCCATCTGCAGGAGGAGGGGTTGGGAGTTTCGTTGGGATGGGGTTTTGAGGGGGATTTGGGGTTCCCATCTGCATGGGGGGGGGGGCTTGGGGGTTTCATCGGGGTGGGGAGGTTGGAGGGGATTTGGGGTTCCCACCTGCAGGAGAGGGGATTTGGGGGTTTCTTTGGGTTGGAGGGTATTTGGGGTTCCCATCTGCAGGAGGAGGGGCTTGGGGAGTTCGTTGTGATCGGGTCTGGGGGGGATTTGGGGTTCCCATCTGCAGGAGGGGGAGATTTGGGGGTTTTGTTGGGATAGGGGTTTGGGGGGGATTTGGGGGTTTCATTGGGTAGGAGGGGATTTGGGGTTGCCATCTGCATGAGGGGGCTGGGGGTTTCGTCCGGGTGGGGGAGGTTGGAGGGGACTTGAGGTTCCCATCTGCAGGAGGCGGGGGTTGGGGGTTTCGTTGGGATGGGGGTTTGGGGAGATTTGGGGTTCCCATCTGAATGGGAGGGTTTGGGGGTTTTCATTGAGTTGGAGTTTTCGGGGGGTATTTGAGGTTCCAATCTCCATGGAGGGG
Source organism: Larus michahellis (assembly GCF_964199755.1). Classification (NCBI taxonomy): domain Eukaryota; kingdom Metazoa; phylum Chordata; class Aves; order Charadriiformes; family Laridae; genus Larus; species Larus michahellis. Next base: position 4,046,750 of record NC_133896.1, on the reverse strand, counting down.
GATTTGGAGTTACATTGGGATGGGGGTTTGGGGGGAATTTGGGGTTCCCATATGCATGGTGGGGATTTGGGGGTTTCGTTAGGATGGGGATTTGGGGGGAATTGAGGTTCCCATTCATGTGGGGGGATTTTGGGCTTTTGATGGGATGGGGATTTGGGTTTTTGATGGGATGGGGATTTGGGGTTCCCATCTGCAGGGGGGAATTTGGGGTTGGGGGTCTCATAGGAATGAATGCTGCATGCATGGGTGGGATTTGGGGTTTTCATGAGTGTGGGAGGTTTGTGGGGGATTTGGGGTTCCCCACCTACATGGGGGCATTTGGGGGGTTTCATTGGAATTGGGAGGTTGGGGAAGATTTGGGGGTTTCATTGGGATGGGGTCTTGGGGAAGGATGGGATTCCTGCCTGCGTGTTGGGGGATTTGGGGTGTTCATCAGGATGGAGATTTGCAGATGGATTTCATATTCCTACCCACATGGGTTAAGATCTGGGATTTTCATCTGGATGGGGACTTGGGCCAGTTTGGGATTCCCACCTGCATGGGGAAAATTTGGGATTTTTATCAGGATGGGCATTTGGGGTAGATTTGGGATTTTCATCTGGATGGGGGTTTGGGGGTTGGTTTTGGATTCCCGTCAGGGTGAGGGTTACTTGGGGATTTTTCATCTAGATGGGGGTTGATTTCGTATTCCCACCGCGGCTGGGGGTTGATTTGGGGTTCCTATCCAAAGGAGGGGTTACTTTGAGATTGCTCTCTGCAGGTACACCCCCTCCAGAGGTCTACGCTCCAATAGGACAAAATTCCCCAGATCCCTCCTCTTCATCCCTAGTGACACGAGAAGTCCCTGGAGAGGGAGATGGGGAAGGCCCAGGGGATACATGGTGTGGGGGATTGCTGGGGAGGTCATTGCCCTGGTTGGGGGCAGCCCCCCACCACTACCATCACTCCTAGATCTAGAAACTGGGCACGGTGCTCCCATCCAAGCTTCGGACCCACGCATTACCCCAGCACCCCCTCTGAAACTAAGCTACGCTTGCAAACATCATTCAAATAAAGTAACGTACATTTCCATAGGATGTTTTCAAAGACATGTTTGTACCTTTCTTTTTGTTTGAGTTTGAGGATGTCTCGAAGGAAACAATGCACCCAAAGTACTAAGGACAAAAATATTACCAAATCTTTGCATTTTTTGTGGGAAGCGGGAAGGGCGCTGAAAGTTTCTTATCTAGCGTTCAGGCAAGCAGCGCTCACTGCAGCTCGGAGGAGACTAAAAATAAGCTCAGAGCTTCGCACCGAATCCTCCCCCTTGCACCGGCAGATCCAGAGAAACCATCAACCTTCCCAGCCTGGACCCAGACGTGGTAAAAATAACCTTCGCTCCAAAAATGACTCTTCAAATTTTGGTTTTCTTCATGCCTCCACTTATAGCGTGGACTTTCTTCGTGTGGCAAGGTCACCTTGAGAAGACTTGAGGAGAGGCTTGGGTTGGCTCGTTCAGACCTCCCTGCCTGCTTTGTGTGTTGTCCCCCTCCTTGTCCTGATTTCAGCTTCTGGGTCAGTGCTGGAGCGAGACTTTCCGTGTCCCTCAGCCCAGCCTCACCTCCTCTGCTGCAACTCTGCATTACACGCTACCTAAAAGCCCTGGAACTCAAGTTGCAATAAATGAATGAATGTGTTGATGCACGTTATTAATCTTGCCGGTATTAGAGAGGCAGTTCCTTCTCTCCCTGCAGAATATTTTTCATAACAGATCACATATTCCCCCAGACACACACACCCCCTCTCCCAACAAGCATATTTTGGTGTTAACTGCCAAGTCAAGCCAGCCTAGGGAGAAACCTGAGCTGCATCAGTGTAACAGTGTCCCCGGGGTGGCGAGGAGGAAGGCGATGCTGAGCTCCTCGAACTCTTGGTTCACTGCAGCAGCACCCGTAATAGACTGCAAAAATATCCCATGGCACATGGCTCGGGGGTAACAGTTCCTGGGAGACAGGGCTCCCCCAAGGCGGGTTAGGTCTCCACGGTGGGTGAGGGCTGTGGCAAGAAGAGACCCTTGGCAGCAGCTAAAACAGACCTAAGGGAAACAGAATGACCTGAAATCCAGTTAAAAATCAGGCTGGCTTCAATGGCCATTGGGTTTATGCTGGAATGGTTGTACTGAGGGTTAGGAGTAGAAAGCATTCGTCTTCTGGGCCGTACTGGTCCTTTGGCCTTCTTCGAGGAGGAGGAAACCTCACCCCCTGAGCATTTGATGCCTAAGTCTTTTTAGATTGCTGATCCAAACTGTAGGCTTCCTCTTAAATTATCAGTACAGGCACCCTGCCACTTATGCAGGGAGCTTTGTCAGTTCTCAGCAGGGGTCTGCTCTCAGCGTGCCTGTGGACCTCTTTTTAGAGACAAGGAGAAGAGCCCAGCCACCGCAGGGGGAAGGTGGATGCTGTGAAGAAAGCTTCCTTTGGGGTTTTGTGGTTATCATTGGATACTCAAATTATAACAACTCTGCCATCTGTGTTGGGTATTGTTTCTCGCTTAGCGGGGCCGTATTCAGAGGGTCTCCAGCCTCCTCTCTGTTGGTTCCCCACAGCGTGGTCTTGCAGCTCCTCCCTTGATGCAAGCCTTGGCTGCTGGCAGCTAACTTCGTGGCTAAAATAACGGCACGGCCCTCTGCTTCTTCGGAAAACAGCTTCATCCAGAAACATGGTGTTAAAACCTCCTTTTCCAAGGGGGTAGCAGAAGGGGCTCACACTATTTCTGCTGCTTTGCAGGGGGCAGGTGTCTGCCCACTTGCGTCGGCTCGGGATCTGCCTCTCCTCTCTGCCGCGAAGGGGATAATTACTAAGAGGGCGTCAGATCAAGACCATGAATCATGAGCAGCTGAAGGAAAAAAGAAAAAAGAAAGGGATATTTAGCATGACTGCTTAAAAAGCTGGATGTCTGCAAAAGCATATCCCGCTCCGAAGCCTAACCATCAGCTGGGGAAAAAGTCAGAGAAAGCCCTGACTGGGGAAAGCGGGTGCTTCTAGGGGTGTCAAAAAGTCATCGGCGTTTCATAGAAGGAGGTAAACAGGCTTTTCCACCCAAAGACACGCAGCATTGCTTACCGGCAGCTTTATCAAGAGTGTCCCAGCTCTGGAGTTTTTCGTAAATACCAGCAGCACAGGGTCAGGAAATTATGTAAAGGCTTTTGCTTTCAACTCCGCACATGAAAAGGCATGTCTTGGAGGTGCAGAGAAAGCCTTTGGAGAATGGTCTGCACATCTGCCTGAGAAACGGGAACAAAAGGAGAAGAATTTACTCTAAAATGTATTTTTGGCATTATTATTATTTAAAATCTCATGGGCTCAAGTCTTTTTAAAGCCTGATATCGATGTGATAACGCACAGAGACTGAGGCATATCGCGTTCCTTGTGTCCCAGCTAAATATTTATCTAAGATTGTGAAAGAGTAGAACAGGCAGCCAGTAGTTTTAAGGTATGTAACTCAGCTGGGATTAAACTGTCTCAGGAGGAGGAAGACTTCAGATGACACAAGATTTCTTTGTTGGGGAAACCCTAAGATGCTTTCGTGTTTCCCCAAAGGCCATGGAAACCCCGTTTCTTCTGCCATTTAAAAGTAAACTGGACAAAGGAGAAGAAAGCGTAGCGTAGGAGACACTCTTGTGCCCCACAGCGCTGGAATAAATTCCCAAAGAAAGCTTTTTCTTCCCTGTACCATGTAATTCCTTCTCAGCTGTGTTCAGATTCGTCATAACGTTTGACTGACATCTCCGGGCATCCTTGCAATATTTACCTCTTCTCACAGAAAATGACCGAGGAAAGCCGACGCAGCATGAAAATCCTTGGGCTGAGATCCAGCTTAGGATCATTTAACTTGCCAGTAATCGGATTTTATTGAATGTCATCACCTATCTTCCTTGTGTGCCGGGGCACAAAGTAATAATGTTTGGAATTCAGATTTGGGGTTAAGATGGGAAGACGAATGGCAGTGCACGGGGCTGAGACCTCTGGCATGAGTAACACCACGAACAACAGCCCGTGGGCTCCTGGGGTCACGATCACCGGCGGCTATTTCAAGAAGGAACCCCAAACTGCCCTCCCTTCAGCAAGAGACAAAAATACGTATGGTCTGATGTCTGCCTGACAGATAGCTTCAAGGAAACGGGACCACTGATGGAGTGAAGTTGGCAACTAGATCCAAAGTGAAGAGGCTGCTCATGAGGAAAGAATAGGGAGAAAGTCCGTGGTGTGACAGGATGGGGAATGGAGGCAATTTCCATGTATTTCAGAAGATGGGGAGTCAGAAGTGTCATGTTGGGGGGCCGGTCCCTTAGCCTGCACCTGACCCAGCAGGAGAAACCAAAATGCAGCTTGGCTCGCGATCAGGAACTCTTTTGAGAAAGCCAAGAACAATCCGGGATACCACCCACAAGGCTAGCCATGTTTTCCCGAACTCCTACAAGCGAAGAGGCAAAAACCCTTTTGGAGCTGACATATTAGACAAGGTCTTACAAACTCTAGGTTCAGCCCTCAGCTCTGACATCAGCTCCTGATCTCAACTATGATCCTATTTTGAAGGACTTCTGTTCCTGCACTTTGCTTTGGGCTTGGCCACTCAGACAGGTATAATTTCTGGTTCTCTTGAGTTTAATTTTTTAAGAGAAGGAAGCGAGGAACTTCATTTTCAGCAAACTGCTGACCCTCCTGCAACACACATGCTCCAGGAGCTTGGTCACCACCTTCACCACACACAGGATGCACACATGTACCCATCTGTGGGCGGCTTTGGGTCCAGACCAAGGCACCTACATTTGTGTGTCTCTGTCTCCAGGGTAGTCGTAGGTATCTCCATTTGAGGTGGTGTTGGAGCTGCCATTATCATCACTGGAAAAGGAGGGCACTGTGCAGTTGCTTAAACATAGATACCTGGAGGCATCTCAGTTGCTAGAGGTGTCTTCACAGGGGTGGACAAGGCTTCTGTGAAACCCAAGACCTCTGAGGCAGCAGCTCTGGTCCAGCTGGCATTACACCATGGTGTGCAAAAATCACCCCCCATATCCTCTGTTTAAATGACTGAATCCTGTCCCTACTCTGAAGAGCCTTGAGAGAAATTATCAGCCTGAAGGAGACAAAGATGAATTGCTCCTGAAACCCCCATTCACTGCCTTGACTTGGAGTTCTATTAAATTGCCTAAAAATAGGTATCCTGCTTGGTAAGTGGTCCTGCCCAACCTCCACCTGCCAGTCCAGGGGTGCACAGTTGTCTCACGTGTCCCATGTCACATCCATCAGCCCCAGGGGAATGTCTCAGACCACCTCAGGTGGCTGTAGAAGGTTTTATCAGGCACCTTATTCTGGGGGTCAACGCCACATACAGTGCATGGAGAAGTGCTGCTTTCAGGTGGCTCGAGAACAAACCTAATCTCAGCAGCAGCCCGTGTTGCATACCAGATCAAGTAACTGCATCAGCTTAGCACCTCCTCCTTGAATCCTTTCCAAACCCTTCAGTGAGCCCTGCACAAAGAGATCAAACCCGGCCGCCTCCCAGGGCAGGGCCCCCTCTGAGCTTGGACGGCACCAAGTTTTGCCTGCACGTCACCGTGGCTTTGTGGCAGAAGAGAAACTATTTTAACGAGCTCCATCCCAATGGTCGCCTTTCTTCTCTGCCCTGCTGGCTGCACGGTAGCCGTGGTTCAACTATTGATGGGCTTGTGTTGGGATGGACTCAATATAGGTGCCTGGAGGCATCTCAGGTATTGGAGATGTCTTCATGGCAAGAAGCATGTTCCCAGAGAGGAGATGTGGAGCTGCAGCATTGGATATTAATGGCTGTTTTATGGCAGGTGCATTGGAAAGGGCAATGTGGAGAGGCAAAACTCTCCTCTTTGGGGCTAAGGAGCATTAATAGATACATCTGGAAGATTCATATTGCTTCTGTCTTGTGTTGTCCTTCATAGAGAGCTCGCATAACGGTTTGCATTAAAAAGGAAGGGAGAGGGATGCAGGAGAGAAAAACAAGAAAAAAAAATCCCTCCTTTTAGGAGGGACAGGCAAGCATCTAGACGCATTTTCCACTGCTAGAAATAGGCACTGGTGGAAACCTGCTGCTCTGCATGTCTCCAGCTAAATAGGCATCTCTTTTTTTCAAGCCCAGAGTGAAGGGAGAATTCTGTCACTCCTGCTGCAAAGTCCCTTCTGTTCATCTTCCCGACAAACTCCTGCAGAGGACTGTGAGCTGGAAAGGACCTGTTCAGGAGACTTCTAAAATAGATTTGGGGTGTATCGTTGCCGTTTGCTGGACAATGGACCAGCATTATTTCCTTCCAGATGGAGCAGGGGAACTCCTTAGAGTTCCGGTCTCCTGGATTCAGTGAGAATCTCCCAAGATTATCCTTTGGGCCTTGGTGTTAGGTGCAGCATGTCCCCTCCAACTCAAATATCTTCTATGCCTCCCACTCGGGTGGACACTGCTCTCCAAACACCAACTCCACATCTCTTCTCATAGGCTTTGCCACCCTCTCTTCCCTCTTTGATAAGAATTTGCCCCGAAACAGCCTAGGAGTTACCAGGGCAACCTGTGAAGGTCCGGCAGCCCAGATCATTGTTCGGGGCTGCAGCCGCCCCGAGGAATTCACTATTTGTTTTAGAGATAAAAGCTGCAACTTCCACACATTCTTCTTCAATTTCACTCTCCATTAACTGCATTGCCATGTCATAACAAAGCTCATTGAATTATTAGAGATGAGGCAAATCATTCGAAGCCTGGAGAGAGGAAAGGGATGGGGGAGAGTTTGTTGTACGTGATTTTTCTTTGTGAGCCCCACTCCTTGAAGCATCCATTGGTAGCGTGGTGGATTTAGGATCTGGTTAGGGCTTTAGGAGGGTGCATGAGGGACAGTGAGGGTTGCTGCGTGTTGCAGTGAGCTGGGAGTCAGGACGGGAGGGTTAATGGTCAGGTTGAGTCAGGTAGCCTTGGGCAAGTCCTGTTTGCTCGTCTAGCTGGTCATGTCCTGGTTTGCAAGCATTTCAGTGCATGTCCTCGTGCTTCCCCTTGTGCTTTTTTAGACACAGTGGAAAAATAAAAAGTAAGGAAGGGGTCAAATGGAAACCTCATGCCCCAGTATAGTGGTTGACCCCTCCACCTCCTTCAGTGCCATCAAAAAACTCATACTCCCTCCCGTACTCCAATGGTGACTGTGGGGCTGATGTTCCCAGCTCGTCTTGTGAGCAGTTCCCCTGGTGCAAACTGTGGGTTGCTGGGATACGAATCGCTACGGTTGGCTTCCTCCCCCTAAAACCCCTCTCCGGGACATCAGCGTGGTGGAGCTGGTGTAAATACTGCATCTTGCAGCACTTCCCATCTTTACACTGACATTTGCTTGTGGTAGACTAAGGGGACTGTGTAGGGGTCTGTAGTAGACTTTTTGTAAGATGAATTCACTGCTTTGGTGGCAACCCAAGCTAGGCCAGATGAGTGACCTATTGCAGCCAGGTGAGGTGAATCCCACTGCTAAGTCTCATTTCTAGTGCTGATGTCAGTTTACTTTTTAACGTGTATTTTTCTCTTCCACTGCCTCAGTTTGCCAATGCAAGCTGCAAATTACATCCTGCTTCTCAACAAGCTTAACAAGACAGTAGTGGACTGAGTCTATGAAAGGTTTTGAGATCTACAGAAAGAACATGCAGTAGCTATAACAAATGCTATCATTTCCAAGAACTAAAGTTTTTACAGATAAACTAATTTGCTCTTCTTCTTGCTTAAGAGCAGTTTGTTTTTTTATATTTTATACAGAGCTCTGCTGTATTTAAAGACAAGAATAAAAACAAACTGGGAGCTAATTGAAACACTGCCTCCCTTTTATTGCCCTACTCCCGTGTTTTAGTGAAGATTAATTTAAGGGACATTCATCCAGTTAGTGGAAATGCGTCATTCTCATCAGTGGTAATGGGAATTACAGAAGGACATTGGTTGCACAAAGAACCCCCTTAAATCCCTGCAGCCTAAGAAAGATAAGTACAAATCACAGCACGTTTCAGTTTTATTTGGCATATTTAATGGACTACAAAGCAAAACTGCATCAGTAAGTCATGCTGGCTCACTCCTTGGCACGGATCTTAACAGTAGCTGGTGGTTCCTGGCTGGGGCAGCATCTTTCTGAGGCAGGAGAATAAATTAAATCTGTCTTAGATGAATGCAACATCACTAAAATATTGATAACAAAGGAGACACAAGTCCTGCATTTTCCTGCTGGACAAGTGTGGAGGAGACGGGAAAACTCCTGCTTGCATCACAACATATGTCCAAAATACTTAACTCTGCACTAGAAGAGAGCCGAAGCTCTCTAGCATGGGTATTGGCTGCAGCAGAATCCACCACAACAAATAGCCACAGGTTCGCTAAATCTAATTTGCTTATGCGAATGGAGAAAATCAGGGCTAATTGTACCTCGATACTGGATTATCAGGATTCCTTCTGCTGAGACCAGACTGTGTGACACGCAAAGACTATTTGCACCAAGACATCCTATATGTCACCTCCAGGGGTCATCTTCTTCAGGTCCACTGTCTTCCAGACACATGACACCACTGGCCATTCAGGTACCCACCACCGCTCCCAGGGGCTGGCGGCTGTCCCGCAGAGCTGAGCAGCTACAGACTTTGCCAAGTACCTTTGCAGGAAGGTGTGTGGTGGGGAAAAGGGGAAAGAAGGTGATGATAACAGGGGAAATCTCAATCCAGCCAGTCCCTCACCATCTTGCGTGTCTCTGCAGGTGCCCACCTCCAGCACAGAGTGTACCAACACCACCAAAGCAACGCAAGTGTGGCACTTTTTGCATGGTGTTTGCAAAAAAAGAGACAACTCAGAGCCAGCCAGCAGCTGGGAAGAAAAAGACCTCGAGGATATGAGATCCTGTCATCATCTCTCCTCTTCACGGTGCCAGGACACCCAGGGAAGGGCTTGACCTGGGTGCACCCGGGGAAAGGTTTATGATACATTTCCCTGCTGCAGATGGGTGCTGGTGATCTGTGTTGGCTTTAACTTTCTCCCTGGTGCTCAGGTCTAGGACAGATTAGGCAGCAGTTATTAACCCAAATCACCCCAAATGTGGAGTCACTGTTGATTCAGCTTAAGCCACTTCTAAACCTACCACCCAGATGCTGGTAAATTGTTGCCAGGAGACCTTGTGCAAACACTTCACACACTTGAGATCAAGCCAGCCTGGAGGGAGTCTGCCTAAAGCCTCGCAGCAGTCAAAAGAAATTCTTCTTTTAGCCTGGGACGTTGGCAATGACATGGGATATATTAGAGCTAAGGAGTATTGCCATTCTTGTGTTTTGGATTGATTTAAGAAAGCTCAAATGGATTCAAAGCTGTCTTTTGCTAGATGCTGTGCAAACAAGTGTTGGAGAGCATCCTTGTCCCAGAACAGGATAAAGCCACATTCTCTTGGCTGGGTTAAGGATGCTAATTAGGTACCTGGGGAGCTGGCATTTTGTGGTTGTTCCCAGGCACCGCGAAGGAGAATTAGCAGCATTCACAACACTTTACCTCGGCATTTTACAGCACGTACAACCCTGTTTTTTACAGCAGATACCTCATCTCTCTGCTACTTGCAAAAGGAGGGATTCAACTCGCAGTCTGCAGTGTCAGGGGAGTTGCTTTGTCTTAAAAATGTCTGTTTTGCCTCTGAGGTTGAGGAGCCTGAACGAGGGAGCTCTGCAAATGCACCCCTACACTTGCACCAGCCACATGCATGCACCCACGTACCCCCTGCTCTGCAGTGCAATGGGCTGCAGCCGGGCTAAGGGAACAAAGAGAGGAGAGTTAACAGCTAAGGTGGAGAAATTAAAAAGAAAATGAACAAATAAGGCAACAAACGTCCAATAATACATGACATGTGGCCTGGTGTCCTCTCTCTGTGAGAGAACATGTGTTGGCCACTTGCAGCAGAGTCCTTGCAGTTGCATAAGGATCACAATATGGATCTAGCAACCTGGAAGGGCATACGTCACATCAACTCCCCCTTTGCCCTATGTTGAAATGCAACCACTTCTGGGACAGAACTTACGGGTAGAGTGCGATTCAAGTCGCTATTTTTTTGGACATTCACTCACAGTGGCAGATGTCTCCCAGTAACCAGGAGGCACGTTCCCTTTTGGATCAGTAGCTGGAAGCCATGGGGGATTCTCTGGGGCACCTCAAATGGACACTCTGTTTCTTGAGGGGACCAGACAGATGTCCCATGCTTCTGGAGGTGAAAGATGTGGCTGCTTTATTGGTGTTTCTGCGTTTGAGAGATGTATTTATACAAAGCAACCTGTGCAATGGTGCATGCGCGCAGAAGGGCAGAAGGTCTGAAGACACTGCAGAGAGACATGGAGGGTTTTACAGGATTCAGCTCTATGACAAGTGCAAGGTAGGGCACAGCAAAGCAGAGCTATTCTTCTTGAGCCGGTTAAAATAACAGTTGTCCAAGGAGGCAGCTTGAATCTCTCCTTCCACAGAAGGGAATAAATACCATGAAAAAGGGTTGCTGCTTAGAAAGTTGAATGTCCAGAAGAACGCTCCAGCTGGGGTCTATGTTTCACACTGTTGAGATTAACAATAAAAGGAAATTCCGGGAAGAACAGGGGGCTGGGCTGGACCTGCTCCAGCATGCTCACTAGCTCTGTAGCAAACATGGTGGGAATGCCCCCGTTGTGGGGAGAGCTTCGCTGAAATTTCTGGGACTGAAGGAAGTTGTCATTATGTCGCTACATCCTGTATATGAGTGAGCTACGGTCCACTTAAGAGAACATCTGTAAAAGACACAAAAGGACGTGCAAGACTTTGGCCTCTCTTTAGCTGGTGGAGCGTGATTGATTCCCCTGCTAATAAATGACATATCCATTCAAAGAAAACCTGCAATTCCTTCCTGACAGGCTTGAAAGCAGAGTTAAACCCACCACCAGCAGTGATTGTGCCAGAGAGATCCCTTGGCTTTGATGATTGATCAAGCTCATGGGTTTGACCCACCAGGCAGCAGGGGAGAAAGAGGGGATGCTTTCTGTGCTTTGCCTGATTGACCTACTCCATGATTTGAACTAGATCCTAACCTTGCCAAGGGTGGAGCTGGGATCTGTACTGCAGTCTCTCGGTCTCAATCAAAGGGAAGGTTTAGTCTTGGTCAATACCCAACTAGTAATTCTTGTGTGTCACACTGTAAAGGTCCTAGTTCACCAGCAGCTGGCTGTTGTCAAGTGGGTGTCTCTATTCAGGGTCTCTCCATTCAGTGGAGGTGGAGAGGTTCCGCTCTATATGACTTACATCACCAGTCTTACAAGTTTACCTAAGGCGGGATGAACAAAGAGAGATTAACAGGGATGTTTATTTTTTCCTGTGGCTAATGTTAGATGAGGAATGGTTATCCACCCATGCCCCAGGAGGTAGTGGCATACTAACTTTCTTTGTATTTGGAGTTTTTTGGGATCCTAAGTCAACAAAGAAAATATAAGTCTGCTCTATTTCTATATTTCTAAGCCACTGGACTCAAGCATTGACATGACCAGCGAATCACTCTGATGAAGGCAGAGTTGCCCATCTAGATGTAGTGGCCACACTGATAATATCAATACTCTGGAGCACTATGTAGGAAGGGTGGAAGGAGCAGGATGAGTTCACAAGGGTGAGAAGGGCATTGCAGCACTTGGAAGAGTCAGGTAATGTTGCAAGAACATCCAGCCCTTTTGGCTCAAAGATCTTGAGAAAAAAAATAAATTCCTACCTAGACTTCAGGAACCCCTTTAGTTAATGTATATGCTTCATATGGATCAATGGAGACTGCCTGCTGTATAACGGGGAAAAACCTCTCTGAAACAAGGTATGTGAAAACAACTGCTGTCCCATGAGAATCTTCCCTGTAGGGAGAGCCTCAGCTCCTTCAAAGCAACTGAAGTCACAGGGTAGATTACAAACCTCAATGTTGAGTCTTAATGTTGTTTTTCAAGATGCCGGATGAAAGAAGAGTTTGATGCTGTAACTTTATAGTCCACGCACTGAATCAAAGAAAACTTCTTTCTCTGTTATGGAGGAAAAGAGTCTGCTTGTCCTCTTCAGACTCTGCTTTCTTTGTCTTTGATGTGTCTGCATGTGATGGCATTACAGAACAGCATTTAGACCTGCAAAGTGCCCAGACTCCAAGTAGTCCTGGAAGGCAAACATGGAAAATGGGCTAGGAAGCATTATTGACCGTTTTCTACAGATGGCAAAGAAAAATATGTGAGGCCTGAACTCACCCTCAAACTTGTGTGAGTGGGTTCCCAACTTAGTTGTCTTTTTTGACAGCTTAACCTCAGATGAGTGAGAACCAGAGAAACAAGCCACAGTGATGACTAGCCCAAGCTGGGATCTCTTCACCTATTTCGATGTGCCACCGCTGAGCCTGAATCATCAGCTTCCCTGGCTTCTACAGCACCAAGCAGGGTAGGACCAACCATTCCTCATTAAATGGCACAGGGAATAATCACAGGAAATAACGAGAAAGAAAATGGAAGCTGGAAACCTCCTCTGGCATGTTAACCACAGAGAGCTTTTTCCTCTTCAGTGAGCTCCTATTTTGATATGAGACATTTATTTGTCAATGAATGAGAGAGATTGTTTGTGGATCTCACTATCCAGCGCTTGTGAGCAAGGTCAACAGAGGGGCCAGCTGGCCCTTGCAAACCAGTCAAAAGCAGAAAGAGGAGTAGGGAAGGAAAGGTGTAGAGGGTGGTGAGGAGCTCCCTGTTTCCTTGAGGTCACTCTTGGCAGGAGATAGAAGCACAAGACAGCATGTATTGAGGCATAAATGAAGTACTTCCTGTCTCAATTCCTTGGCTGTTGTCCTGTTTGTCCCCTCTTATTTACTAGCCAAAAGTCGAGCTACTGGCACGGCACACACTCCACCCCACCTACCCGTGCTTAAGAGCAGCTCTCCCTATATTTAGCATTCACCATTTTCCATTGTGTTGCTGCAAACACACGTCCTGCTGGGCGCTCCACGTGCGCGCCGAGGTGGGGCTTGGTGATTTCAGATGGGCGCTCCCTAATTTTAGCTATCAGATGGCATGTGGATGCATCAGCTCTTCGTAATTCTTTCCATGCGACAGATCTGGAGACAGTTTATAGCTCTCTGTGATGCAAAAATCCTGCACATTTTTCCCACCTGGTACCAGGTGGATGGAAGAGGGGAGAAGGACCAGCAGTTGTGTCCTTCAGGTAGGCTGAGGTGAGATAAGGTGAGATGACTTCCCCAGGAAGAGTCTATCCAGGCAGAGCTCGGGTGAATATTTCAATGCTCAGGTCTTATGCTGTTAGACACGTTCATTTTCTCATGGGATCATGTGGATTACAGGAAGGCCTCTTGTGGGAATGCTCCCTCATGGCCATCAGAAAGATGTAGGCTGAACAACAAGAATGAGGCCATCCTGCCACTGGAAGCGTTCTGGTCTCTTTTGCTGGGCTCTGTCAAAATACGGATGAGATGGCACATGGATCAGATCTAAGCTGATTGGACTGATCCAATTCCTGGGAAGACTATTCTGTCGTCATTATTCACAAGCTGTGGTGGATTAATTAAATGTTGAAAGCTGGGGAACAAAGAACAGGAATGCATGGCTGATTTTCCCAGTAGAGATGTGATGCTGGTAAGCTCAGCCTCTTCTGGTCTTATTCCGCTCGGTCTTTTCAGGGGTGATCTGGCAAAGGGGGGCGAATAATGAAACCAGTAGAGATTTATGCAGCTGGAAGCTCAGCATGAAAAACTGCAGAAGGATTTTCTAGTCTGCAGGAAGTGAGCAGGAAAAGGGACAGTCCATGTTTGATGCTGAAAAGTGTAAAAGCCTGCACATGGAAAAAAAGCAACCTAACCATACATGAGCCCCAAATTAGCCATTCCCAGGATCACACCTTTGTGTCCCTGGAAAGAGCTGAGTGAAATGTCATCACTGCACTCAGCCAGAGTCAAAAAGGTCAAATAGAAGTTAAGAGTTTTTAAGAAAGGAATAATGTTAAAAGAACTCCCCGTGGCATTGAGTAAATCTCTGGGGCGTTGACTTCTTGCATGGTGTACACAATGCTGATCCTCCCACCTCAACAGGATACAATAGGACTGGAAAGGTAAAAGCACCAGGAACAATTATAGGCCCTGAACGACTCCTGTGTAAGCACTACCTAGGGAATAGACTGGGACTCCATTGTCTGCAGAAAAGAAAGCTGAGCAGGGAGAACAGCCCCTGGGTCACAACATCCGGAGTGATATGGCGGCGAGTGGGAGGAGGCAGGAGCATTTGCACCTTCCCGTAAACCAGCAGCGGGGCAGCATCCCTCAGCCAAACAAAAATCAGGAAGAACTCAGATGTGGCTCTCGCTGCCTCAGGATCCTGCGGAGACCAGAAGCATGAATAAAGCCGAAAAAGGATTAGAAAAACTCACAGAGAACAGGTGTATCAGTGGTTGATTAACATGGTGCTCTGGAGAGACATCCTTGTGCTCCCGGAGAGTTTTCTCCCATCACTTCAATTCTCATACACCTCCCTAGGAATACTCCTCCATGCCCACTCTCCTGCTTTATCCACCTCTAGTTATTTTGGGGTCATGGTGGTGGCTTATACCAGGCTTTGCTCCGACCCACGGTGGTTGTTGTTATGCCCTGAGGAATGTGACTAGCTGGGATCTTACAGCGAAATGAAGCAGCGTAGCATCATGTCAAAAGAGGGGCCAGGGGAGCCCTATCAGACTACAATTATAAAGCAAAACCAGACAAAAACTTGAAGGGACTGAGCCCCCATGGACGTAGGGAGAAGATCTGAACAGGGCTTTCCCGTGGGGATCAAAAACAGTCACTGTTATCAAGGGAGATGGCAGGGAGATCTCAGAGTTCCCTTGAGAGATGGATCTCCCTCAGAACACCCCCAAACTTGTACTTTTTTTTTTTTCTTGGAAGCTGACTAGGGAAGGGGATAAAAAGCCTCTCAGTTCTGCCAGCGCAATCTGTTCTCTGCTGGAGGGGGCAGGAGGCTTAATGCAGCTCTGCATCCCTCCCTTTCAGTTCAGCCCCCAGACACAAAAGCAGAAAAATGCCAGGAATTTCCCAGCGCCCTCCCCAAACCCGCTTCCATCTCACTTTCAGTCCCCCCCTTCGCCACCTCCTCCGGCTGGGAAGGTGGAATACTAATAAGAAAGCAGCGATTTTTTAATAGGCCCCTTGCCTGGTCACTGGAAGACTGAATGCTGAAAGGGATGGATGTGACCAACCATAAGGAATGAGGCTTCTTCAAGTCCTCGTGCTTCTTGGTTTTCCTGCTTTGTTTTGTTGTCCCTTCCCCATTTTCTCCCCCCTCTTGCTACTCAGCGCTGAAAAAAAAAATTCCTCTCGGCCCCTTGCCTCTGTTTCTTTTCCTTGGAGTCAGGCTGCTACTCTAATCACTGCTGGGTGATTAGCATGTGAAGGGAGAGGGGGAAAAGAAAATCTTTATTGGTGGCTTGTGGAGTAGGAGCAGCTGTCTGGCTGGATGCTGGCTCCTGTGTTATCCTCCTGCCACCACTGATCTCTTTTATTGGGAATGTTTTCCTGTAAGAACAGGCAATACACCAAGGAAGGGCAGAAAATGGCTTGGGGATGAAAGTTGGAGCAGGTGGGCTGTTTTTCATGGGGGAAAAAAAAAATATTTTTTTTCGACATTGAACTTGGAGACCGTACAGGGGGACAGGGACTTCTGCGCTGTGCTGAGGGGACGACAGCAGGAATGAAAGGATAATTTGTAGTGCCGACCTCAATAGGAGCGGGAGGCACAACACAAGAGCCCTTTGATGAGACGAGGCTGGGGATGGAGGAGGTGGCTTGAGCTGGAGGCTGGGAGGGGAGAAGAAGCAACCGCCAAGCGTTGGATGGTGGTGGGGACAGTGTGGTGGGGGACCATCCTTTGCAAGCCATCACTGTCCCCTGTGAGAGAAATCTTGGCCAGTGGAAAATCAGGGGTTGGCAGGTAGACCGCATCCTTTTTTGCTCGCTCTTTCCAAGGCCCTCGAAGAGAGACGGCGTCTGCAGAGCCTGGTGTGATGAGCGGCGTAAGGAGTCTGCAGGCAGCCTGGTGCTGGCGGACGGGCCAGCTCTTGCTGCAGTAATTACAGCTTGGGGCCAGACAGTGACTCGTAAGGGACGTGCTACTGGAATGGAAAACACTATCTATTTGTTATTTGTTATGAGGCTGTGATGGGAACGCCAGTGCCTCTGGGGCGGGTATTCCCTGCAAGCACCAGAGCTGGCTGTGCTCAGCCCCTCCTCCCCTCGCTCCAGGTGTTTCCTTTTCTGAGCTCGATAATGAAATCCGTGAGCCTGAGCCAGTTTATATTTAGTTTCCATCGCTGCTGGTGGGGGTCTGCTGGGGCCTAACAAACAGCAGCAAAACACCAATGGTGGGTGCCCAAACCCTAAGGTTCAGAAACTGCCTATGTGGTGGGGAGGGAGGAGGTGGGGTACGAGGGATGGGGACAGTGTCAGGACAGGACAAGAAGGGGCAAGGATGTGTTCTCAGCATACATCTCATCACGTCATTAGCCACTTCTTTGGACTAGTCCCCCACAAAGTTCTGAGGTGCAGACCAGTTTTGTTTTGGGAGCTGTCTCTGGCCGTGCAAACTAATCCCATATAATGTCTGGTATTCCTGACCTGTCTTTGCCCCCTTTTGGAAGAAGTTCTTAGCCAGTGCAGGTAATCCTCCGTCTTCCATGTCACTCGTTCCCCAAGCTTATTTTTTTTTTCGGACTACTGCCCACGCCACTCACGGTAGGTGGGATTCAGCTGCCTAATCATAGATTTAGTTGGCCATCTGAGTTGTTTCTGTAAGGTATCTGGTACATCTGTAAGCTACCTGTATCTCACATATCCTAGAGTATCTCAGCTGGTTCTAGAGCTCAGTTGAGTTGAGCCCTAAGTGTCCATTTACTGGCATGAGAGCAAGATATCCAGCTCACGGGGAGACACCCAAATACAGGTGTCTTAATTTCAATGTGAAAGTTGGGATTCTGTTTCCTAAACAGAGATGCCCAGGGTCATGAGATCCACCTGGTGTTGTGTAAGATCTACAGTCTACGCAGGGCTCACCGGCATGTCATAGGATTTAGAGAAGAGCCATGGTTTTTTGGACAGACAGCAGAAGACTGGTCATAATACCCCAAAAGACACCAAGTACTTGCTTTTTTGGGACCTGGGTATTCCCCCAAAAGTCTACTCTAGGACACATTTTTGTTATTTTTTGCTACTTTCCAGAAGAAGCTTCTGCTGTGCCACCGAACCTTCCGCATGCTTACCCAGTTGTTTTGGGTAAGGTCAGAAAGTGCTCTAGGCAGGCATGCAGCAGCCTCTATATGTCCTTCTGAAATGGCACCTATGTTTTAGGTTGCTGATGGCTTTGTTCCTGGGTGGCACCATCTGCACATGCCCAGAGTTGGTGTGAGGAGAGGCTGATGTGCATGCTCTGGATTCCGGTTGACATCATAAGGTCATTCTTACCACAGTCGCTGCTTCCTGAAAATTTTGGGGCATGTGTCCCCACCCTGTGCACAAACCCTTTGTCATATCCTTCCCAGACCGAGGGCAATGGTTTTTTGGTAAAACTAAATTGAAGTGGAAATCATTTAGGACAAGGGAAATGCAATACTGGCTGTGGGTGCTGTCATTTCAACTGGTGTAAAACTGACAAAAAGAAAGCAGGAAATCTAGGTACTAGAAGAAAGAGTCAGAAGTGGAAAGAGGAGAGAGAAAAAAGGGAATAATTCACAAAGAGTTTCTAGAGGTGTCGAGCAGGTAATGGGACAGAGTGAGATGATTTTCACAGTGAAAGTGAGGGCTGAAGCAAGTACATCAAGATAGAATTGTCTGTGTTGGAAGGGACATTTCAGATCATCAAGCCCAAGAGGATGGAAGGACTGTGATTCAGGAGTGTGTCATGGATGGTCTAGAAGGATCTTTAACTTCTCCAGAATGTCCTTGAGGTCCTGGCACCTCCTGTTCCTGAATGCTCATTGCTCCTTTGGCTTATCACCTGCACACTCCTTAACTGCACTATTCTCTGGCCATGCCCTGCCTCTTCCTGCAGATTGCTGTGTTCCCTGCCCACTTTAGCTCATCTACACTGTGCATCGGACTTTGTCCATGCTTCTGGAAACCTCTGGCTGTGAGGCAGTGCAGAGCTCCAGTGTGCCTGTGGTTGGAGGCATCCACCACCCAGGTGCTCTCATGCTTTCTGGAAAACTACTTCCAGAGAAATTGCCGCTCACTCTCCCTTCATCTCTTGCTGCAGCATCACTTCGTCATGGCTGGACTAGCACTGGGACGGAGAGGGAAACTGGCAATGGGCAGAGGGGAGGAAAGAGAAGCAGGACAAGTGTCCATTCTTGGGGCTGGGCTATGCCCCGAACCACTTGTGGTAGTATATTGAGGAAACTCTTCTGTTCTGACCACACTGCTGAAAGATCTTGGGTCATCTGTGAAAAGTTTTGACCAGGCTTATTCCAGGGAGGTCATTAGGGTTGAAAACCACTGAATTTGGGGAAGAATACATGGCAGAAAGTATTTCTTCTGCATCAAAAGGTAACATGAGCACCATTTGAAGTCTGTCACACCTCACTAATTCCCAACATTTACCTGCTCCATGGGCAAGTTTGAGCAGCATCACTTGTAAAATCATCTACTGTTTTGACAAGATTCAGGCAACTAGACTGAACAGTCTTTGGAAAACTGTTTCTAGGGTATGCTTTGACTCCAGCCACAGGAAGCACTCGATCTACCAGCATCCTGTAAGATATCTTGAGCTCACCAGCCAGGCAGTACGGAGAGGAAACCTCTAAGAGCTAGATCCTTGCATCTTCTCTTAAATCATCTGCTTGTGGTTGGGTAGCTCACTGTCATTTAGAACTCTCTTTATACGCTTAAATTAGAAACATCATTGAAAGTAATGGAAATTAGGAACTCTTGATATTCCCAGAGTATTTGTGGTCCTGGAAGTCATCTTGAGTGATGGAAATGATTTACTGCAAATAAGCTTATTTTTCAAACCCTTCTGCTGGCGATAAGCTCACAGTTATAGTGACTTCTGTCACAGTGGATCCTAAAACAAAAGACTGTTGTGTTGTCAGGAAGTTTGACAGTACTGATTAAGTCAGAACTGCAATGTACTTTAAAAATCATTCAGCATGTGTTTGGTGCAATGGTGAGGTGATGCCTGTGTGTCTCTATTTATCCACAGAAAGAAAATTCCAATCATGGGGGCAAAAATGTTATGTATTGCCACATGTACCTACGTACCTATATATTTGCACTGGACACTTATTTTAAGGGTCACGTTCCTCCATCTGAGTACCTAAATGACACCATGCGGCTTTCATGACCAAACAAAATATCTGCAGTATCAAATTTTGAATACTGAGCTGTATTCAGTATTCAAACAAAACTACTATTCTGAAAACTCCAAACCCAACAAAACTCATCCAACATCACTAGGGAATTTTAAAACAAAGAGTTTGGGTAGCAAAACCCCTAGCCCTGACTAGGAGGAATTGCTCAGTTTAGAGTTGAGGCTGCGCTAGCTGTGCAATGGGATTGTTGAGATGACCTGACCCACTGGAGACATCTTATAGGGGGTTCCTCCAAAAGTCTTGCTGTGTATACAGTAGTCCACTGAAAAAATATACAGCCGGCAGCCTACTAAACCTGAAATGGTGAGTATGTTCATGGATAATTCTGGAAAAGCATTGGAATTGAGATATTTTACCTTAAAGTATGTTCCAACATGTCTTGATTGTCGTGAGTTCTCAGGACCTTTGATTTTGCTTTTCAACCATAGATAATGACTCCTGCGTTATCATCTGTCCTGCAGCCTGGAATGACAGCGGAGTGCATTGTTTGTCCTCAAAGGCAGAGCTTTCCGTGGGCTTGAGACCATCATACAATGCCAGTTGAGATATATTTTTGGCAAAAGCAGTGACGTTTGAAGGAACATCCTTCTTGATCATGTCTGTAGATATTTCCATTAAAAATAAACTTTTGTTTTGTCAGAGTTTTCATTATACGCTCACATCCTCTTGAGAGTTGAAGAATGTAATGAAATGCATTGTTAAAAGAAACCTTTGTTTTAGTGGAGATTATTGGATACAAGCTACTTGAAAGAAGTTTCAAATTGAAAGGTAGCCCTTAGAGTTTTCTTTCTGGATAAACTTAAAAGATGCTCTTCCTAGTATAAGAGTATGTGAAAATAAAAGAAGCACATTGATCACTGAGACGGGGTCTACACTTTCACAAATTTTTATTAAAGAAATCAAAGAAAATTTGCTTCATGAAGAGGAAATAATTTATACCCACTTATACACTGCCTCTTTGCAAGGGGAACCTCTTGAGAAACTGAGAGGCGGGGACACAAAACCAGAATGAAATTTATGTAGTCAATTTGCTTGAAAAGTGGACCAAGGAGAGGAGTTTCGGGGTAGACTGATGAAACAATAATCATAAAAGTATGGCAAATAAAGCCAAGTGAGTTCAAAGTTCAGAGGAATCAAGGCATAACATTTTCCATGCATATTTGATAACCCCATGATTCACCATTCTGCATAAATGGTTGAGGAAAACATGCAGAAGGAATCACAAAGAGCTCTTCATGCTGCTGCATGGGTTCCCTTTTCTCGTGTTGGCCACACAACCAAGGAGGGCCACAAAAAGGTGATGCGTGGAGGTAGGCCACCATGCTATTCTGGGAAAGGGCATGTAAACTTCTGTGTGAACACATAAATGGCATGGGAATTAAATTTAGTGTGATCAGATGGTGCCCAAGACATGGCTGTGTATTTAGAATATCTAATGGTGAGGGTCTTCCAAGGGATAGGTGTGGTTTGACATCAAGCCAAGAAGATGGATAAGCTGGGCTCTTCTCCTCTTGTGGGATCTGGTTGAGGCCTGTGTCCACCCTGGCCTTCCCTTGTCTGTAAATTTGGAACAGTGATGTTTAACCTTAAGGTGACTAAAATGCTACCCAGTTTGCTGACCTGGAGCTGGAGAAGCACAGCAGACCTGCCATGTGTGGTTGTGATCTGTTCTCATTCAACAGATGACTGAAAGGGCTTCATGGAAGCAGCCTGGGAAATGGGAGATGCCCATGTCTCTCAAACTGCCCTTTTAAAGATGTGGGTTTTTCTAGACCTGTTGGATGGAGAGTTTCTGGGGAAGGGGACAAACCCGAGGGAATCAGAAGAACAAAGGATTAAACAAATGAGTGGATTTTGTGCAGCCAACTCATCAACATAAATGTATCCTCTCTTGCCTCTTCCCGTAGGGATGTCCCATGTTGAGGGGCAGCAGGCAAAGCCTTCTGCTGCTTTGTATCTAAGGGCCTCCCCAAGAGGGGAGAAATGGAGGATTTGAGGGCAAAATTTGAAGCTTGGCTAATGGAGCTGTTGCGCTGCCTTGGCACGGGGGAACCAGCTTTGTGCCAGTGGCTGCAGGAAGCTCAGAGGGTGTGATCCAGCGTCGCCTTGCTCTGCCAAGCATTGTCGCCAAGCACTGCAGTGACCTGCCTGTTTGGTGGAACGGGCTGTGAGCCACCAGATGGGGAAAGCTGAGCCCAAGGGCCTTGATATTTCTTTGTGACTTGTCATAAAGCACATCTCACCTTATTAGCTCTTTGCTAATGCAGGAGGCAGGGGCTGGGTCTACGCTGCGTGCAAGGTGAATGCTAAAAGCGACCAGGAATCAGGTTCAGAGCAAGAATCTGCACTTTGTTTGCAGAAAGGTAAAGCAAATAGTCACTGATGTTATACTTCCAGGCAAATAGCATGCTACCTCCTTGTCTCTTCCCCAGAGCCCTGCATCAGTCCAGGCAGGGAGTGAAAGTGATAACAGACACCACCTTTTCCCAAACACTTGAGCATATCTTGCCCAGTAGTGCTGTAGACTCAGTATTTTCCCCACAAGGGATTAAAATTTTAAAATAGCTCAACTGCTAAATATGTACTCAGACTATTCTTTTTTTTTCATAAGACACTGAGGAGGACTTGCCAGTGATTTATTGTGGCAATTCAAGGATTGGTGGCACCAGCATGACATTCCTGCTCTCCAGATGGACTTGCAATGTAAATTTTGAACACATATTTGTGAGTTTGATCCCACAGCTCAGGCTTAGTTGCTTGAAAGTGTGTGTGGAGGTAACCAGGACAGACACAAACTCCTTTTGGTGCACCCCGTTTTCTTCCTGAAGCATTATCTGAACATCACTTCATCTTTGCATCCGAACCTGACTGAACTGGGATGTGAGAACTGGTCTGGGGTCCCTCTTGGAATATTGAGCAGATGTGGCCAACAGTTCTTAAGCACTTGCACAATTTTCAGTGTATCTTAAGTGTGTGAAGGGAGTCAGCCTATGAGATTTGCTGGTTAGAAAGAAAGTCAGTAAGTAGAGCCAAATGGGAAATAAATTTGAAAGAAAGCAACGTATCTGCTGCTTGGGAGCTCAGTCAGTGTCTCTAGTTGTCTCAAAGGTTCATCTTAATTTTCAAAGTCCTTCCTTGGAAGACCTTGGGGGTACCCTACATGTAGATGTGTCCATAGAGGCTCTTCCTTCTCTTTTGATGGTTGGACTAGGTGATCTGAAAGGTCCCTTCCAACCCAGGGAATCATATGATTCTGTAATTCTATCCACAGCAGACGGAGGACAGGGGTATGTCCCAGGAACTTAAGAGGGATTTCTGATTTTGCTGTTGATGCAGGGAAATGAGGTCTCCCATTTTCATAGATATTGGCCAAAAATAGCTACCTAAATGTAGATGATCTCCATAAAAACAGAGAAACACTGTCCAACGGTTATCAGCTGATTGTCTGCATTGAATGGTGGAAAACTATAATGTTAAAATGTGTGTTTTTTGGTTCAGAAGCTATACTCAGAAAATATAGTCAAAGTCAAAATCAGAACACTGATACTGGTTGAACCAAAATGAAATGTTTTCTTTCTTCCCTCACAGAAATAGGAAAGCAAGCAAAAATCATGTCAGGCTGAGTCACCAGTTTGACTTTGTCTTAAAATCAAACACTTCATATTAGAATCATGTGGCTTTTTTGCTTATCCCTGCAAACTCTTAAGAAAGGTCAACTTAAATCACAGGCAGTTTTGCAATTCAACACTTCAAACTTTCAATTTGGAAATGAATGAAAAGAAGATTTTTTTTTAACAACTTTTTTTTTAATTTTTATTTTTTAAAGAGCTTTTCTCTGAGCAGTTCACAAGTGGATCTGTGGTACCCTTCAGTAGCGCCTCCGCCAGCACAGCTCAGTCTGGAGGACAATGTCTCTCTATGCTTATATTGGACCATCTAGATCTGCCAGCCTTCGTATAAACCTATAACAAGAACACATTTTTGTCCCTTCTCCACATACAGGGTCACTTAGGCAACTAGCAAAAGGGAGCCTGTCAGTATTCAAAACCCAAAATCCTGGAGTGATGCCAATGAGCTGCCATTGCCATTTCAAATAAAAATAGAAAAATAAAAAGGACACATTTTTGGATGTTGTGTTAGCAAAGAAAAAAAAAGGACAAGGAAAAGAGACAATTAGATCTCCTGACACTTGTGGGTAACCCCCAAAGTATTCTCTTCAGAAGCAAAAAAGAATTTAGCCCATCTAATATGGGGGGATGGGGAAGTGACCTGCTGAGAAATGCTGACGTTTATGGCCAGTACTACTGCAGTGAGAGGCCAAGAGAGCGAGAGGAGGTGGAGGGATGGCTTCCCAGGGTCTGCATCATTCTGCTGCAAAGCAGAAACAAACCCGGGATGGGAGATCACACCTCAGAAGTGTGACCTGTCTCAGGGAAGTTCTCAAGGAGGTACGAAGACCCTGTTCAGTTGATAAGGCTCACACACTCTGCCAGGCAGAGGACTCAGTGTATGTATCTGAACATAGCACTAAGTGTACTTTCTTCTTTTGCACTGTCAGCCTACCCAGCTGCGAGGAATGTGATCCTCCTCCCTCTTTCTTTTTATCAGTACGCTATTACTCTGTGGATTTGTAACTGTCTTGGATTTGCCTTCGTAATCCTGACGCAAACCCATCAGATCTGTGGAATGAATTATTACTTTAAATGGGACACTCTGCTTGGCTCTCCTGCCACAGGCTGACTCCAGTTATGGGAACAAGAAGAACACGTCTGGGGAAAAAAAATCTACAGTTCCCTCTGCAGTGATGTCTGTCTGTGTTGGCAGTGTTCTCCACGGTGTTACTCCAACCCATCTCAACCACTGATTCGAGGACTGAGACAGCTCCAACCCAGCCACAGATAAATCTTCAAAATTCATCATCATAAATGGAAATGTAGAGACTTACAGGACAGGGATGAAGGAATAGCCAGGAGCTAGCTGCCTGCAAGGAGAAGCCAGCAGATAGGTTGACACCATATGCTGAGCATCCAGCCCAGCCTTGGCTATCAGACAGTATTCATTGATCTACGTGTGGTAGCCAATGGCTTGGTATGGCCAAAGAGGGGCTCTGCAAGGCAGTTGTGAGGCATGGAGGTGGATCTCACCATGCACACATGTTGCATTCAGAGCAGCACCAATACGGACCCACTGGCAGGCGTTTAGCCCCTGTTGGGCAATGCTTTCCTGAACACCAAACCTCTTTCTTTTAATGAAGGCAATAAGAGATCTTCAAGACAGATCTGCTGCAAAGACTTCTATTAAACCTGTACGTTACATCTGTGTAGGTTTAAGCGCACTGCAAATAGACTATCCAGCCTTCTAAGACACACACAGACATCCAATTGCTTGCAGCGGGAATCTTTCAGATGCAGGCACTGAGGAGGAATGCCATGGGAGGGAGCTGGAGAAATTACCTGCATGCCAAGGAGTTGAGTCAATCTGGGCCTGAGTTTACTTATCAGGAGGAACTGGTACATGGTGGAACATTGTTTAAACGTAAAATCCCATCTGTGTCAATGAAGCAGGAGAACATAAATTATGGGGAGTAGAGGGAGGGGAAGGAGACTGGCATGTGGGAAGGCAGAGAAACGAAAGACAGATTTCATTTGGAATGGACTGGGCTTTGAGCAACCTGGTCTAGTGGGAGGTGTCCCTGCCCATGGCAGGGGGTTGGAACTAGATGATCTTTAAGGTCCCTTCCAAACTATATCATCCTATGATTCTATGACAATGAAAACCTTCCTCCCAACCCAACCCTGTGTACACACAGAGCCAGATTCTGCTTTGGGGTACAAGACAAATCAGGAGCAAGGACTGAGTTACACCAAAGTAAGAATCGCATCTTGCCAAAATGACAAACGGGACGGACTGCAGCAACACTCCTTCCTGTGCTCTTCCAGCTCAGCTTTCCAGGAGGCATGTAGTTGTTATACATTGAGTTTTAATCCTGAAGCACGGGTTAAATGGTAACTGATGGATGAGACTCCTTGTCCTGCAGCAGTGATGAAGAGGTTACTCTTCTTCTTCCCCCCTACTCAGCAATATCAGCGCTGGCTGGCCTGTTGGTAGGGCTTTCTATAAACACAGCGCTGCTAACTCCCTGACATCTGTGGGAAAGGTTAGTATTTACTTGAGCATGTAGCCTTGCACAATATGTTGAGAAAAACAGTTTTAGCTCCAAAACAAGCAGCTGATATCATCATCAGGTATTCCTTAACTCTGTTCCAATGACGATGATATTGCACAGAAAAGCTACCCTTAAAAGTGAGTGTCTCTGAAACTGCTCCAGGAATAAGGTCATAGAGGCAGCTGCTTTCTCCGTCGCCACAAAACTGTGTAAGACTATTTATATGTAAATAATTGAGGCACACAGTGCTTTCTTTGCCTCAGTATTTACTGGCAAGTCCTTCTTTCAAACTTCCCAGACCTACCTGCCTTGTAACAGGTGAAGAGAGATACTACCCAGAGTAGAGGAGGATTAAAGTAGTGACTACAATGATAAGCTAGGCAAGCTGGACATGTACAAGACCATGAGACAGGAGAGAACATGTTCAAGGGGGATGAGGGAGGTGGCCAATGTCATTGTGGGTTTTTTTGAATGACTGTGGCAACTCCAGGAGTTTCCTAGTGGAAAAAGGCAAACCTCATGCTCAGCTTCAAAGGGGCAAGTAAAAAGGTCAAAGGAGCTTAAATCTGTTCAACTTTTCTTCAGTCCTTGGGAAAATAATGAACATTCAGCATGATTTACTGAGAATAAAATGCGTTTGGACAGGCTCTTTGACTTCTGTGATGAGCTGATTGGCTCTACAGACAGGCAAGAGAAGCTGATGTCACTTACCTCTACTTTTGACACGGTCTCCAGTAGTGTCCTTATATACAAGTTGCAGAGATGGGTAGACTATGAGGCTTTTTCTGAAGACGGAGATGGACTTTGCTGAGAGGAGACACTCCTGAAAGGTGAACAGTAAGATGGCAAGAGATATGTAAAAAAAATTGCAGAAAAGAAAATCCTGTCTGGATTTAAGGTAGAAGTCTTCACCATGGGCATGACTGACTATTGCAACAGCTGCATAATCTCCTTCTTAGAGATGTTCAAAGTTTGAC
This sequence comes from Larus michahellis, assembly GCF_964199755.1. Taxonomy (NCBI): domain Eukaryota; kingdom Metazoa; phylum Chordata; class Aves; order Charadriiformes; family Laridae; genus Larus; species Larus michahellis. The sequence goes on along the minus strand of NC_133896.1, from coordinate 4,020,176 downwards.
TAGATGAGATCTTGCACACTTAAATCTAACTTTGAAGTTAACCCTGCCTTCAGCAGAAAGTTGGACCAGAGACCTTCAGAGCTTCTTTCCAGGCTATAATAGAATGATGGTCCGTAGATATGCCTCAATGTACTCTTATCACTGTTGAGTCCAGTGCTTTTTCTGCTCCCTGCCAGGGGTATAAAAATGATTAAAAGAAGCTATGCAAAGAATGGCATGATATAGGAGGAATCACAGTATTTTATTTCCTTGTTCCTGAAGCTGCTGAATTCCAGCAGCTTCCAAGGCAACTTATGCTGTACTGTGATAGTGAATATAATGTACACAAGCCCAAATACTTGCAAGGGAGAAAAAGGTAAAAGACCCCACTAACAAAACTTTATGTCCCAAAGGGGTTTAACTTAGACAAAAGGGGTTAGCTTTCAAAAGGGGGAAGCTTTCAAAAAGAAAACTATAAGAAATGGCAAAAGGTGCAAAGTGCTTATAGATGGCACAGAAAATACTTCGAAGGCAACAAAGTGGGAGGACTCAGAGGATAAACATATGTCATGTATTAAAAAGATTTTGAGAAAGTCCTGACCTAGAAAAATAAGGCATGTGGTTAGTAAAAAACTAAAAGTGATTGAAGCAAAAAGACAATCCTTAGAAATATTTAAATGAGAAATGAGGAATAGAAAAGAGCTTAATGTCTGGAAGTTAAACATCAAACATCAATAAAGTGTGACAAAAAGATTTTGAGAACTGTTTTGCTAATTGAATGAAATAGCAATAAAACCTTCCTCAAACTTATTGGTGCAAGAATCTGTCAAGGACTCTGTGGGACTTACACGTAACTGGAGTAAAAGAGATGCACAAGGAAGACGTGGCCACTGTGTACAGCAGAAAGGCTTGATGAATTCTTCAGTCCCTGTTAATTACGGAGTGGCTTAAGATGGTTCCTACATCCACATTTGTCTTGGGGAGGAAGAAGGAGTGGGTCAATCAAAGAAATGATTCCTAATGGAAGTGTTAGTAAAACAAATTTTAAGAAGTCAATGAAGAGAAAGGAAACATGATTCAAGAGTTTGAGGGGAACGGAGGTGTGAAACTACTGTATTATTAGTTGTGCTATGCAACTTGTCACTTCAGTCAGACTTAGCTGCAGGGGAGTATAAAATAGCAATTGTGTTGTGAATTTTTGAGAAGGGCACTGTGAAGGATCTGGGAAACTGCGGTTCAGTAATGCTGACTTCGGTGTTAAACTCACTGGTAAGGTCTTCAAGGAGGAACAACATCCATAGTCTCAGGGCTAAGCGCAACATATTGAGGAAGAGGTGACACTGCTTTTAGAGAAATTATTCCCCACACATCAAATTATTATGAAGGACTTTGTGAAAATGTGGTAGAGTGATCTGGCTGGTGTATTGGAAATGGAAGAGTTCTCAGCAAGGTGTTTCAACAGAGGATTCAAAAAATGAAATTGTTGTGGGATGGATTACTCTTGTGAACTATAGATTGATTAAAAGGTAAGAAACAAAGAATTGCTTGGGTTTGATAATGGAAAGCATTGCCAGGAGAGTCCTGCAGGGCTTTCCACTGGGAGCTGTGTTCTTGAACACACTTGTAAATGATTTGGAAAAGATTGACAATAAAGGAGTGATAAAATTTGCTGATGACACAGAGTTATTCATGGTAATTGAAACTAATATTCCCATCAGGAGTTGTAGGAGTGCCTCAGACTCTTGAGACACCAGGCAACAAAGAGACAGGTGAAACTGAGCGTTAGTAAATGCAAAGTAATGCACATGTGGGAGAAGCAGCCCTAAACATTTATGCACAGTGGTGGTCTCTAGGGTAGCTGTTTCAGAAAAGAGATCTTAGCATCAGAGCTCCGGGGAACTGAATGTTAGGAATTACTGGAGGGGAATAACGAACAAAACAGAAAGTATCAGCATGGAGCTGCTTAATTCTGCAGTGTATCTGTATCTTTTCTATGACATCATTACGGTTTCTTTTCTAAAACCACATTTTAGAACTCTGAACAGTGGATGAAGAACGGAGAAGGTGAGTAGGAAATAGTTACTCACTATTATTCATAACACAGGAACTAGGAAGCATCAAGTAAAATGACCAGGAGTCAGACTGGAAGACAAATGAAAGGAAATACTTCATTGCACATGCCTATATTAATGCAATTCCTTCTCTCTGAGTCACTAGGGTGGGATTCATCTGACCTAGCTCTAAGAGTGGATTCACGCCACTTGAAGTGGGCATCGTTTGTGCTGGAGGCCACTTCTCAGCTGGGGACTGAGGCTCCAGTTATAGTCAACAGAGAGTCAGGAGTGGCAGGCATGTGATTCACCTCACCCACTACAAACACTTGTGTTAGCAGAGGATGCGTCATACCTCGTTGTGCACTGACTGTATTGGCAAGTTCCCCAGTGTGTACATAAAACCATGGAATCAGAGAATGATTTGGGTTCAAAGGGACCTTTAATGATCATCTAGTGCAACCCCACTGCCATGGGCGAGGACAGCTTTCACTAGGTCAGGTTGCTTAAAGCCCCATCCAACCTGACTTTGAACACTTCCAGTGATGGAGCATTCACAACTTCTCTGGGAAACCTGTTTCAGTATCTCAGCACCTTCAGCATAAAAAATTTCTTCCTTATATTCAATCTAAATCTACCTTTTTTTTTCAGTTTAAAACCATTGTCTGTTGTCCTGTCACTACAGGCCTTAGTAAAAAGTCTGTCCCCATCTTTCTTATAAGCTGCTTTTAAGCGCTGAAAGACCGCAATAAAGTCTCCCTGGAGCCTTCTCTTCTCCAGGCTGAAGAACCCCAGTGCTCTCAGCTTTTTTTCACAGTAGAGTAGTTCCAGCCCTCTGATCATTTTTGTGTCCCTCCTCTGGGCTTGCTTTAACATGTCCGTGTATTTCTGGTGTTGGGGATCCCAAAGCTGGACGCAGTACTCCAGGTGGGGTCTCATGAGATCCGAGTAGAGGGGGAGAATCACCTTCCTTGACCTGTTGGCTGCACTTCTTTTGATGCAGCCCAGAATACGATTAGGTTTCTGGGCTGTGAGCGCACACTGCGGGCTCACATCCAATTTTCCTTCCACCGGTATCACCAGGTTCTTTTCTGCAGGGGACAAAAGGATCCCAGTGTGGCTAGTTCAGTTGTAGGCTCTTTGTGGACATCATCCTTTAGACAGCTGAACCCCTGCAAGCATTGTACTGGCACAGCAGCTCAGTGGTTTTGCCTGCAAACCGAGCTCAAACACTTAGGATAGGTGTTCCAAGAGAAGGATAAAAGGCAGGCAGAAGTGCCATTCCCCAGTGATTGCCATGATGACAGGCATGTCCAGCACCCCCAGGCTGCTAGGAAAAAAACAAAGCTTAAAAATGCTGCTGCTTCTCCCTTCTTTTTTTTCAGCAGGTTGACCTTAAAGGGCAACATGCTCCACTCTGTCTGGTTTACGGGCAGATAAGAGCCACATCCTGACTCTGGGTGGATGAAGGGGAAGATAAGTTGCCTTCATGGATTTGTCTGGGAAAAGGATAAATTATCTCCTTTATGGGCTCTTTGTTGCTCCTTGCTCAATTCAGGGCTGTATCTCTGGCAGAGCAAACGCATACTTGTAACAGAATGAAGCGCTGTACATCACAGCGGGCAACTGCTCTTCTGACTGGACTGCATGCTCCGTACCCACAGCCAATGTCAAGAGAAAATGCGTGGAGACGGGAAACACAGAAAAAGAGGGTCGGTGGTTTTCTGCTACTTTTCATATTGGTAGTAGAAAGGGAGGTGAATAATTATGCTCATAGAACAGAAGCGTCAATGAGATAAGGAAACCTGGTACCTGTGCAAACTGGTGTCTTTCTTAAAAATCACATCTGCCTATTTTTGTCATGTGCAAATCCTTCCTTTCCTCTGGCTTTGGATTTGGTCAGCCAGAGCAGGCAAGAGAACAAAGCAATAGACATCCAGGAAACCTGTGTTCATCTCCTACCTCTACCAATGATCTACTGTCTACGCCTGGGTGTGTTGTCGTTTTCTTTTTAGTCTTTCTTCTGTCTTCTCAAATGTGAATAATATTTTTTCTAAGTCTCTAAAGCTCTGTGGGAACCAGGTTTGCTTTTATTATGCTTTCATATACAATGAAAACATACTCTCTCTTGGGCTACTACGCGCTCCAGCCTTATGAATAGCATTAGTTAGACATGAAATGCACAATAAAGTCGCAAAGCCCAGTTCAAATGGCTCCCAGAGCTTCCTTCCTCAGACTTGCTCAGCCTGAAACCTAAATCTTCTTTTCCCAGAGCCTCTCTTTTACCTCCCGTGTATCTGGGTCACGCAGATGATCATTAGTTTCTGTAAGTCAGAGCTCAGCAGTCTTTTATCAATGCAGCAGTGACAGAAGGCATGCTAGCCTCCTACTCTTCACTCTCTCAATTTCTTCTATGCCCACATACCCACAGTGCTGGGAGATTATTGATCAAGATCAGCAGTTATGGTTTTGCATCTGCAGCTGTGTTGGCACTGGTTGTACCTCAAGTAGGCAAGCTCTCAACAGTCTGGAGTGATGCCTGAACCTAGACCATTCCTCTGTGCATATTAGCAGTGCTATTAACCCAAGGCAGTGCAGATTGCACTTAAAATTGAGAGTGCCTTTATGCTTAGTACCGTATATCCAAATTGATCAAGTGTGGGTACTACATATGAATGCACATCCCTGATAAGCTTTCTCACTCAAAGGAATTCTCCAGATGTCTTAGGTTGACAGGTACAAACAGGGTCTAAAACGACTGAGGGACCGTGGCTTAGGAAGCTGTAACCCATCAGCTGAGCCCCCAGTAACTGCTTGTATGAGTGGCCCGAGCCAGCCCTGCCGCAGATGTGGTACAGGCTGAGGCACTTTGGCAACCCATATGTGTTAAGACCACAAATATGGATAGTTAATTACTGCAGATCAGATGATGGGTTAATGAAAAAGTTTTTACTCATTTATAACATCAGAGCTTGTAACAGTGACCCCACCCTTCCTAGTATTTTTTTTTTCTTGGAACTGACTTCCTCCAAGAATAAAGCATTCCTGAACACAGGTCCTCCCAGTAATCCTGGGAAGGATGTGTCCCTATTAATGGAGATGATGATTCACCCTAGTGAAGGCTCTTTGTCCTCTACATAGATTTTTCTTAGTCTTAAGAGTGCTTTTAACCAGCTCCTGACAAGACATCAGCTGAGAGTGAGGGCGATTTATGCCAATGGGTTTGTGGCTTGACCTCCCCATCCAATTTGCTGAACAAGTGCTTTTATAACAGTAACGGGGATAAACTCTTTCTTTTTGGAAAACATTTAAATAACAGAAATTTTTGGAATTTAATGGAATTTAAAGAAATGGAAAATATTTAAAACTGAAGAAATGTTCTTCCTTATTCTCCCTGACAAGTACCTTCAAGGGTTGCACTACAACAGACTTGCAAGTTCTTCTTAGGAGGCAAATGAGCTTTTAGTCTTGGCAGGGCAATGGTAAGGGGTTTGCTTTCACTAAGTTCAGGATCTTCGATCAGATGTGATCATCTCTGCTGCCCTAATATTTAAAGGAGAGGAACAGACACTTTTAGGGGCCAGTTCACCCACACAGGTTTGGCTTCTATTGTAGTATGAGATGAAACACATTCTAGAGTTTCCCATTTTGCTCTGTGCAGGTAGCCTAGATGATTTCCTTATTGACCAGGTAAAATCCCTTTTTAAGGTTATAAACGGCTTTAGGGGCAGTATTGGGAGAGGCAGATCTGTGAGGTTCAAGACAGTTTGCTCTTGGCTTGAGCTTCGCTAGGAGTCAGTGCACGGGATCACAGACTAAAGGTTGACAGGGCTCTCATGGAGTCTCTCTGTTCCTTGTGGCATGATTAACTCTAGAGGCTGTTTAGAAAATAGAAGCACTGCCAATGGGATGAGCTTCCTAAAAAAGGGACATCTTGAAGTAGCGTATTAAGTACAAAGGCAGCAAAGACTGGCACCCATTTCAAAGGTGATGTTGATGTTTACCGATGGCCAGCAGGAGAAACATTCACACCACCAGGAACTAACGACTTAGAAGACAGGACAACACACCCCCTACTAAGAATACAAAGTGGAGGTCCACTGGCATGATTTATTCAGCACTTTCTCAGGCATATTCTTACTATAGCCAAAGGGAACTGGGAGCCTGATGTTGTCTCTTGAAGAGACTGGAACATTTCCCAAGCCAGAGCCTTCTCTCTGGCTAGCCTAGCACAGATACTTTTTGAGAGTAGATGCCGACAGCTTTGTCTACGTTGGGAGGAAGAGACTCTGTCTACACAGCCATGGAAATAGACTTAAACTTGTGAACCACCAATGGTTCCACATCCGCCACAGCTATTGTTGGCCTGGTGGCAGTTCATATTCAAATGTCTATTAGAAACAGAGTGGAGGATTGGAGGTCACTCAGCTCAGTCCAGGTCTGACCTAGCAGGAGTACACATGCCCTGAGCAGAATGATGTGCTCATTACAGCAAGTGGTAATATCTCTGCTGAGCTCATTTATATTGCGCTGAGCCACAGAGAAGAATTTAGGAGGACATATATCCAACCCAGAAGTAATTTTATCTTCCAGCTACGCTCTTTTGCAGGGGTTCCATCCTCCAGGAGGAGAAAAATGTGGCATCCTGACAATGATGCTTGGGTCAGCACTCAGTTCTGAGCAGGGGCAGAAGCAGCTGAGACATTCAGGCTGTGTTTGCTGCCCAGACAGCTGCCTTCTTCCCCAGAAAAAGATGCTGAGGTAGATAGGTTTAAATATCTGTGCATTTGCCCTTGTGGGTTCAGTTTGCATGGGTATGTGTGTGTATGTCGATCACTCTGAGTGACCTTAAGGTTTTCTACAACTTGGGAACTGCTGAGCTAAGCCCTTTCAGTGACCCCAGTCCCTGGAATATCCATGCAACTGCCAAGGAAAATCAGTGGAAACAGCCAAGTGGCGGAGCCAGACTTCTGCTTGAAATGGGGTTTTGCCACTAGAAGTGGAGGCTGAAAAAGGCTTTAAGTATTGAATGTGTCACAATCATGATAAAAGGTCTGTCTTTAGAAGGGGCCACTTTGTCAGAGCCTGAGTCCGTTTCCTCTGAGTATTTGTTCTTCAAGCAGCCCGCTTGATCAGAAACACTCTGCCTGGGAGCTCTCAGGCATCTTCTTATCTGCTTTGTCCCGTTGGAGAAGGAGCCGTGATCCATAAGGTGGAGTATGGTCTTTATGTAGCTGAGATGGAATCCATTATTTCCTTTGAAAATGATGACTCTGCCTTTCAATTGGCATTGGAAATGGACTGTCCCTGACTTCAAAAGACTGAGAGAATCTCTTATCAAATATCTTCAAAAGCTGTGAAAGGAAGACTGGGAAATGCCAGCCAGTTTCCTCTGTTTTTGTAGTAACTTGTTTATGTTTTTCCAGTTCTACTCTGGAAAAGCAGTTGGCTTGAATTAATATGCAGCGCGTTTGGTTTTTGCTGTTTATGTGTATGTGCACTTTATTTGATTCCCGGAGGTTGCCTCAGCCTTGTTTTCTCAGAAAGGATTGAATTGTTTATTGATCTTTGCTATTGTTCTACATTAGTGTGCTCGTCTGATGCAAGTTCTCATTTCTCACTTTGCTGCAAATGAGTGCTCAATTAAAAAGAAAAAAAAAAAAAAGAAAAGCAAACCCACCCCTTGTATTTCCTATTTTGAAGAAAAGCAACACCACTAATTCAGAACTGAAAAGAAAGCTGAGAATGGTTGTGATATAACAGGGTAGGGTTTACCTGGAGGGGTGATGAAGGAAGAGGGCTGTGTTTCTCGACTCATGCCTGTGTTGTGCTGCAAGGGAGGGGTTGTGGAAATATTGCCCCCCGGCTTACATTATGTCAGCCTTCAGTACAAACTAGTTGTCTCATTGTGCTTGCGGAGAGGGGAGGATGAGCCTCTGTGCATGCTTCTTGCCTAAATCTGCACATCAGAGTGACAGTGGAGATGTCTCTGACTTGGCTCCAGTCCCTTTCTTGGTGCTACAACTCTGGAGGGCGTAACTCAGGGTGGCTAAGGATGAGCAGGATCAGGTTTTCCAGGGGAAGGAAAGCAGGAACAGATAACCACAATCCTCCTGTCCTCTGTTAACAGCACACACTTACTTCCAATTCTTGGGGAAGAGGTTGTGTCACTGGCATGCCCCTTCTAACCCAAGCGCCAGCCGCATCCAGGGGAAGACTGAGCGGTGGGAGGCCAGACCTTGCTGGAGTGGGTACTGGTGGATGGCCAGCATAACATGAGCCAGCAGTGTGCCCAGGTGGCCAAGGCGGCCAACAGCATTCTGGCTTGTATCAGGAATAGTGTGGCCAGCAGGAGTAGGGAAGTGATGGTGCCTCTGTACTCGGCGCTGGTGAGGCCTCACCTCGGGTACTGTGTTCAGATCTGGGCCCCTCTGTACAAGAGGGACATTGAAGTGCTGGAGTGTATCCAGAGGAGAGCTACCAGGCTGGTGAGGGGTCTGGAGACCAGGGCATATGAGGAGAGGCTGAGGGAGCTGGGCATGTTTAGCTTGGAGAAGAGGAGGCTGAGGGGAGACCTCATTGCCCTCTACAGCTACCTGAAAGGAGGGTGTAGAGAGGTGGGTGTTGGCCTCTTCTCCCAAGTAAATAATGACAGGACCAGAGGAAATGGGCTGAAGTTGCGGCAGGGGAGATTTAGATTAGATATTGGGAGGAATTACTATACTGAAAGTGTGGTCAGGCACTGGAACAGCCTGCCCAGGGAGGTGGTCAAGTCACCATCCCTAGAGGTGTTTAAGAAACATCTAGATGTGGCACTTCAGGGCATGCTCTAGTGGCAGAGATTGTAGGTTGTTTGGTTGGACTCGGTGATCTCAGGGGTCCTTTCCAACCATGAAGATTCTGTGATTCTGTGACTAACTAAAGGGGAGTTACTCAGGAAAAGAGAAATGCAGTTGGTAAGGTGGGTACATGGCTCTTCAGTGCCTCATGGCAGAGAAGCAAGCCCTGAAGATGTGGGTGTTGGAGGCTGGGTTCATCCTCTAGGAGACATTGGTGGGACACCAAAATATTGTTGTGAATCTCTGCACAACAAGGCCTACCAACCAGGCTGTCTGCGCACTAAAAGAGCTGAATAAGAAGGGAGACAACAAACTAGACATATGGGAATAAGGAAGAAATGAAGAGAGTTGTAGCTCTAGGGAGTGGTTAGTAGCTCACTCATACACACACATGCTCATACATATGTACACACTCACATCAGTACATGCATTTCATAGCATCATAGAATAGTTTGGGTTCAAAGTAACTTTAAAAGGTCATATGGTCCACACCCATGCAATGAGCAAGCACATCTTCAACTAGATCAGGTTGCTCAAAGCGCCATCCAACCTGACGTTTCTAGGGATGGGGCATCGACCACCTCTCTGGGCAACCTGGACCAGTGTTCCACCACCCTTAGAGTAAAAATTTTCCTCCTTATGTCTAGTCTGAATCTACCCTCCACCATTACCCTTTGTCCTATCCCTACAGGATTATTAAAAAGTCTGCCCCCATTTTTGCACACAAACACTTCACCACAACCACAGCTTTCCAATTTCTTTTTTTAAATTTTTTTAATATTTTTTTTTTGGTCAGAAATTGTCTCCCTAAACATTTCAGTTAGAGAATTCATCCTTTTTGGTGAAAAATACCTTTTTTCCCCTCCCTTCGGGGCTTCTGTAAAACAGGCAAGCAAACAAAAACATACAGAAAAACCACTATAACAAAACACTTTCACCAACAAACCAAACAAACACACAAAAATTTAGTCGCTTGAAAAAAACATCCACGCATATTCCAAGGAAAATATCACTTAAAACACTGATTTATTTTGGACAAAATTTTAGGAAGAAGAAAGAAGTCAACTCCTTGACTAGTGCTGTCCAAAGCTCAAAATACAAGAGATTGAAAGCCCACAGGAAACCTTCAGAGATAAAGGTCACCCAGACCCCCCATGAAGGGAATCAAATTTCAAGTAGGTATACGATTTATGGTGGTCTGCAGTCTTGCAAGGGTTTAGTAAATGTCTTTCTCAGTCTGCTGCATAGCTTACACTGTTCTCCGCAAACTACCCATGTTTTTATACCATACGTTCCCCATGCAATTTCCAAATTCCAAACTTAAATTCCATTTCTTGAGAATGGTAACCAAGGAACCATTTAATTTTGTTGGAGAAAAACCTCTGCAGAGGACGAGCACAGGAGCTGCTTATGGACACCCCGTCAGCCACCTTGTACCTGCAAACCTTGTGGGAATGCATGTGTATAGGATGGGTTATTCGCTTTCCTAGCAGTTATTTCAAGGACAGCTTTCTGATCTCCAACAGAGCAGCAGTGGCCTTCTGGTACCTCAAATTGAGCAAGGCTGCTGTGATATGTAACTGTTTTAACACAGCAGCCTTTTGGCATGGTGAAGTGTGGCAGAAGGGCAAGTTCAGTGACGGTTGTATGGAGGAAAGTATGGGTAAGGGGTAAATCCGAGGGCCCTGATGGGACACAAGGTTTGTGGGGAGCAAAGAAGTTCAGGATAGGGGTTGAGAGAAGGAATTACCAGCAAAATTGAGGAGAGTGCTGCATCTTTCTAAAACGCTTCAGAGGATGCCCTGCCTAACTCAGTCAGGGATGTTTTAGCTATCACTGAGCTGTGTTAAGTGGACTCAAAGTTGTATTTAATCACCTAGGTGTATTAGACCACAGCCAGCCAGAATGCACCCTAGAGGCTGCTTATATTGTGAAAAAAACTCCTGCAGGGCATATGGGCATCTTCACAAGATAGTTTGCAGCATTCTCTGACAAGTGTCCTTTCTTCAGTGCATCAAATGAGCTCATCCAGAGCTTCTTGTTGAGGTCCCGGTTGCTCTTTTCCTTCACCTTTTTATTTATATCTCCCTCCTGCAAGGCCTCAGCAGATCACAGGATCTCCTTGCCAACCTCAGCCTTGGCAGGGGAACAAACCAGGGTGGGAGATGCCGGTGATGACAGAGGGTTTTGGTTACCTTGTCCTGCCAGGGCTCCACCCAGTGCACCATTTGGCATCTTACCAGCTCCTTGGACACCTTCAGGGCCATCCAGGCTTTAAACATTCATTCTTTTCACATTTTCCCCCTCTTCCTCTAGCTTTTCCCCTTCTTAGATGGGTCTGTTTGGCTTTGGTAGGACAGCTTGACGCTGTTTGTAAGAGAAAAACCAACAGAAAGAGTCGGTGCAAGCAGAGCCCAAGGGAGGGGACCAAGCAGGGCAAGCACATGTAATACCCCGCTCCAGGTATTCTCTAGTTCCAGTTATTTTCAGTGCCTTGTATAGCTAGTAGCCCCCCAGGGATATCACTTTTCAATACTTGCCTTCTAAGGTATGAGACCAGACGTCTCAAGCAGAGACACAACCTCTTAAGCATTCATATTTAATAACAGTTACTCTTAAACTCCATTAAAGCATGCTAGAATGTGGATTCTCTTTGCCAAACAGGGGGGAAGAGGTTTAGTTGCGGCAGACTCCAGGAGGATGACCGTTAGGCACGGTTCTGAGCTGTGCTGACATGTGTATGTTACAGCTTCATCTTTAACCTCTGTCCTCATGGAGCCAGCTGGGAGATGAGGCTGGAATTAACCTTTCCCCACTGCAGGACGCCCACAGCCATCTGCTTACTGGAAAGTTTTCTTTCTTCTTTTTTTTTTTTCCTTTCTTTCTTTTAATTATAGTGATTTCATGCAGCTGTTGGTATCTTCCTGCTCCTCCTGTTAACATGAGATTTGTAAGGAGGGTCTCTTTTCAGGAAGGCAGCTGTTTTTTCTCATTCCTTCACTTAATTAGGATGTGAGCTTCTACTACAAAAGACGTCAGAAGTCACATTGGGCTCTCCAAGTTGAGGAGTCACCTGAATTAGAGGTCTACAAGGAAAACAGGTGATGCTTAGATCCTGCTCAACAGTCAGGTTTTGCATGGTGCAGCCAGCTAGACTTTGTTGGATATTGCAGCACTCCATTACACGGAGAGAGTTGTATTATTTGCCATTTTATCTGCATTTACAGAGGTGGCTGTGACACTGGCTTGGGCATTTTCTGTCCTTGGAGGTGAGCACCCAAAACAAGAGCTGGATCTAACCATCCCCATAGATGTGGTGAATATCTGAACATGAACATGGAGCAATGGACAATAAAACCAGACAAATAAAGCTAAAAGATGAGACTTCCTCCATTTCAAAATCTGGTAAACTCTTCCTATTGTCTTCTGCGTTAGTGCCTGTGACGCTGCAGCACAGCAACAAGGAAAGCGAACCCTGTGAGACTGTATCCTCTTTTATAGTCAGCTAAAAAATACAAGCACAGGACTGATGCAGAGGCAATGTCTGGACCATATTTTAAACTCAAAACGTACCCTGAGCTCAAGAAAAAATTCACATTATGTTGCTTATTGGGGCAAGTGGGAGTAGAACATGCTTCATGCACCAGATAATTGCTTGCAGACGGTGTATCATGAAAGCTGAGAAAGGGAGGTATTTCAAGAAAAATCTGATACACTTTGTTGGTGGTTGCTGTTCATCCTCAGCCACTGTATAAGCTGCTTGGGTTTTGTTTGCAAATATATGAGAATTTCTAGGAAAAAAAACATTGAAACAAATCTAACATTAGATTCTAAAACCCGGTGAAGTCAAAGTTTTACTTATTTTAAATTATGAGTATTCTGAGCAGAAAACACTAGTGAATTTTCAACATTCAGTGGTTTCAGAACCACACGGTTCTTTTTCGCGTTGTCTTCTAAGTGTGCTGAGAACAGAGTGGAGAACATGTAGGAAAAGAGGAGAAAAGCATGTCTTTACCTAGTGTCTTTGGCATGGCCCACAGCCCACCTTTCTTTTGGCCATACTTGCATCCATGGAATCACAGAATCATAGAATTGCCTAGGTTGGAAGGGACCTTTCAGATCATCTAGTCCAACCATCAACATAACTCTGACAAAAACCAATACTAAACTATATCTCTAAGCACTATTTCTACCTGTCTATTCAATACCTCCAGGGATGATGCCTCAACCACTTCCCTGGGCAGCCCGTTCCAATGTTTGACAACCCTTTTGGTGTAAAAATTTTTCCTAATATCCAGTCTAAACCTCCCCTGGCACAATTTGAGGCTGTTTCCTCTTGTCCTATCACCTGTTACCTGGGAGAGGAGACTGACCCCCCCCTCTTTACACCCTCCTTTCAGGTAGTTGTAGAGAGCGAGAAGGTCTCCCCTCAGCCTCCTTTTCTCCAGGCTGAACACCCACAGCTCCCTCAGACGCTCCTCCTGGTGTTCTTGTTCATCTGGGGCTTCACTGTCGTTCAGGTCATTCACTACGGGGGTGCACATTTACCCTGGAGTCATGGTCCTCCACCAGCAATAGCTAGTCCAGGAGGTGTATTCCCAGTCGTGGGACACAGCCATGGCCCCAGTTCACATTCCTGTGCTCTTTCTTTCCCATGTGCATGTGGCCTGTGGAAATAGTATGTTGGCACATTTTAGCTGTACTTTTAGAGACTGTGTTTCTGAAAATTGTTCCCATAAAGAAAAAATAGGTCAGTTTTAGAAACATGGAGCCTATTACTGTCATTTTGTAAAGAAGCACTTGACCACTTTTGACAAGTGGTCAGTGGGAGCGGAGCTTTGAAGATGAAAACAGACTGTGAAGATGTGGATTTACACACAAGCAAAAAAGTGCTCCACTGGGCAGCTTTTCTCCATAAAGACCCAGTCAGGAAGGTGATAGCTCTCTGCAGCCGGCTCTGCACCTCTCAGTTCACCAGTGCTCCATCTCTGTCAGTGGAAAAGGCTTTGCTGGGAAGGGAAGCACATTTCCTTAGGGAACAATCTCAAAGGATGATTAGATAATGCCTACATGCGGGCGGGCAAGCTCAGGGTCATTGTTTGTGGAGGTCCTTGGGGTGGATCCAGACTGCAAATACTGTGATGGCAGAGAGTCACGGCAGAGAGTTACTCAAATGACAGCATTCCCTGGGGAGCAACATGGAGCGTGAAGCGCAGGACCTCTGTCATGGTCTACTAGGTGCAAAGGCTTGGGCTTGCAAGGCTTGCAGACTGTCCCTGCAATGGCAATTAATGGGCGTTTTTCCTTGCAGGCCATTTTACAGGGACCAGACCTGCTGTGCAGGGTACTATGGGTCCTGTGGGGCTGTTATAGCTGACACATCAGATGTGCACAGGAGCTGGGTGACTGTTTAGCAGGGACTTCCTTGGACAGGGGGACAGAGGCCACCTCTAGGACAGTTCTTGCCTCCTCTTTGCTCACTAGAAGTTCATGGCCTTGTTCCTCTCCCAGCCCAACTTCCCAAACTGCCAAAATCAAGGAACAAATGCACATGCCATGTCCTCAAGGGAGAAGTATGGGAATTATTTGCACTACGCAATAAATGACAGGAATCTCTGATACTATGCAATGGGGATAAAATCCAGTGGAGCTCGAGTAGGACACATACACTGGTTTCCTTTTGTGCATGGCTTTGGCCACCTTTATTTTCTTTAAGGTTGATACAGGTATGATTACCCACAAAAGATGGTTTGGAAGCTGGGATCATCCCTCTGACACGGGACTTGCTCAAGAGGAGATGACTGTGAACTCCTCCAGATCTCCCTTTTTAATGCAATTGGTTTTCGAAAGCTCTCCTCCTCATCGCACAGCCTGACGGGGATAAACACCTCCGAGGAGGCTGGAGGGAGGAATGTTTTTAATGCTGTTGATTTATTAAAATCGTCTAAAGATAGCCAGCTGCAACAGATAAAACTGCTGCCCTCTGCACTTCAGAAAGATCCTCCCTGAGCCAGCTCTGCACAGAAAACATTGGCAATGGCTTAGTGACCTCCGGGACATGTTGGTACCTGCCTGCCAATCGCTGGCCAAATCCATCTCTGGCCAAATCTCCAGCTGGGCTGCCTTCTGCCAGCTCTCGCGCCTCCCCTGGTTGCAGGGCTCGTGGAGAGGGGTGTCATGGGGGCAGTGGAGGTAGGCACCGAACTCGTGGAGAAAACTGCTCCCAAAGAGATTTCAAGCCTTGGCTGATAGCAGCAAAAGGAAGAAATGAAAAAAAGGTCCTGGCAAAGTGAGACAGAGGGATTTTTATTTTTCCCTGAAGGGATTTATTTTGGGTATGTGTGTGCGCGCATGCACACGCTCCTTTGGAGTCTCTACCTGAGATTTGACGATCTGGAAGACAAAAAGAATGTTCGTGAAGATTTAACTGTCCTTCAAACCCTGCTGTGATCAGATGTTAATCGTTCTTTGCTCTTCCTCTCCCCGCTGCGCTCCCTGGACCACCAAATGAGCTCTGGCCAACGCGGTGCTGCAAAACCTCATCCTTCCAGATTAGTGTCTGAGGCTGGGGGATGAGGCAAAAAAGGCATCTAAATTTCTACCCCACACCTCTCCTGCCTATAACAAATGGTTGCAACGAGGCAAAGTTCAGAGATCTCTGCTCTCCAGGCCAAACCAGGGCTCTGCAGGACGTGACAGCTTTGATTTGTGCCTGTCCAGGGCCCACCGGAGACAAAAGACAGTGTCAAGAGTAATTGAACGAGTGTGGCAGGCAGACCCAGCAGCGCTCTTATCAGCTGGGGGAGGCAGAGCAGATCCGAGGAGCAGAGCAGAGCAGGTACCAGGAACCAGATCTTAAGGTTACATTCCTCACATACATGGGATTTCCTGCGGTCCCCCGTTAAGTTTTCTTTGTAAATTGAAAATCTAAAATCTGCAAGAAATAAAAAGAAAAGCATCTTAATGGAAAAAAAAAAGGTAATTAATTTCCTGTGCTGTATTAATCTATAAAGTAATATAGTAAAAAGAAACCCTTAGCCTAAGCTAGAGGGAGTGTATTGTTTAAACCCCAAGAGAAGCAATGTTTAATTTAATTTCCCAGGTAGCTATTTTGCAAAGTCTCTGAGGGAGGAAACTCTTCCAATACCACCACTCCAAGAATTTGACACAATATAATTTATATTGCCGTTGTACTGAGAGACGTCAGTGTGTTGCACATACATGTAGGCACCCACGCACGCCCACAGAGAAACCCTCCTGTGAACTTCCAATGTAATGGCACAAAAGGCAGTGGGAAAAATGGAGAAGAGAGGTGGAGTTGGCCGAAGTCTCAACACAAGTCTGTGACGGGCCAAGAGCAGGATTCCTAGTGTCCCATGACCCTTTCCTGGTTGTTTCCTTGGGATGACAGTGCCCTCCAGCCTGCCTTTGTTTTTACAAGAGTTAGGAGACAAACAGTTTCTACAGGAATGCTGTTTTTTTCTCTCCTTTCAGTGGGACTAAGCCCACAGAGAAAGCATAAACTTGCTCTTGGCGGCCTGACTGAATGGCACAGCCATGCCAAGATTGCAAAACCTCTTCCCAGTGTCAATGCCACCAAAAGACATTGCTCTGCAGGGTAAGAGAGGGGACCTCCAGGTACCATTCACTCTCATTTCAGCTTCTTAGCCATTCCAAATTTGATGGAGATTGCAGTGAATACCAAGAGGTTTCAGTTTGCATAGACAGAAAGTAACGATAACTTTACAGGCAGCCTAGAAGTATAGTACAGAGCTGTAGTGGTTCAGTGCTTTTTGGTAACAATTTAATTTCATTAACTTCCCTAGGGTCTGATCTAGCCTTATCCCAATGTTGAGAAGAGCCTTTTCCCCATGTTATTCTCATCAGTCATTGATCAGACCTGCCATCTCTCACGCGTGGAGTAATGGACTTGCAGAACTGACTCCCTCCTTCTCTCCTGCTGTTATTGCACACGTTGCCCTCCAACATCCCACCAGCCAGACCCAGCAGGCTGGAGAGTGACATGATTTCCACCCTCTTTGCATGTTATGATGATGATGACCGAGAAGGGACAAGACTATAGCACGCCAACAGCTTATGGGCCATCTAGCTAAATCCCAGCCTCCTGTAGCCCCAGGAAAAGACCCATTTCTCAGGCACAAGCCAGTCCTGCAGCCTGGGATCTAGAGACCAGACAGTGCCCTCCCCTGTTACACATCCCTGTGGCATGCCCTTCAAGCAGCTTTCACAGGAGCTTCTTGCCAAAACACATGCTATGATCCTGACCGCTAATTTGGATCAGGGTGGGACAGCCTAGTCCACATCAGTCACTCTTTTGGAGAAGATATACTCAAGGGACCGGGGGTTTATGGCTCAAGGGCATCCACTTAGCTCCACTAATCCCTTTGCAGTTCAACAGCTGTCTCATGGCACTTTGCCACCCCTGAGCTTGTTGAGTGTGAAAGTCTCTTGCTTCACAGCTAGCTTTGCAAAATCTACGTTATTAGGATTTCAAAAAGTTGTTCCTTTTCCAAGATAAACAGAGAAACCCAAGCAGCCTGTGAGATCAGTCTCCTGAAGGGAGAGACCTGAGAGGGCAGATTAGAAAATAAAAGGAGAAAGAAACGTATAAGTCCTGGCCAAACTATGACTAAGGCGAAGATAGGATAACGGCTTTCGGTTCTTTGAAGAACGTAAACACCACAATGTGAGAGCAGATACAGTTCAACGAGATGAATGAGGTCGGGCAGAGAAAAACATTCGTTGTGGGTTAGGAGATGATTTGAGGCCACTGTGGAGGTCATGAAGGGAGGGAGGAGCAGAAGCCCTGTAGCTGTTGTCCATTTAACATGGACAAGCCCATGCATAGGGAACACGCCTGTGCAGCGTGGCGGTGGCCCGCTGACCTGAAATCAGATGGGAGAAGCTACTGAAAGGAGGGGGTTGTTGTGTAGTTTCTGAGAGCAGGACTTGGTTTGCCCATTACAGCCACATAACCCCACATCCTGGGCTGCATCCCCAGCAGCGTGGGCAGCAGGGCGAGAGGGGGATTCTGCCCCTCTGCTCCGCTCGGGGAGACCCCCCTGCAGTGCTGCCTCCAGCGCTGGGGCCTCAGCACAGGAGAGACACGGAGCTGTTGGAGCGGGGCCAGAGGAGGCCCCGGAGATGCTGGGAGGGCTGGAGCCCCTTTGCTGTGGGGACAGGCTGAGAGAGCTGGGGGGGTTCAGCCTGGAGAAGAGAAGGCTGCGGGGAGACCTTATTGCACCATCTCAGTACTTAAAGGGGGATTTTAAGAAAGGTGGTAACAAACTTTTTAATAGCATCTGTAGCAATAGGACAAGGGGTAATGGTTTTAAACTAAAAGAGGGTATATTCAGACTGGATATAAGGAAGAAATTTTTTACACTGAGGGTGGTGAAACACTGGCCCATTTTGCCCAGAGGGGTGGTATAGGTGCCCCATCCGTGGAAACATTCAAGGTCAGGTTGGATGCGGCTCTGAGGTTGGATGTGGCTCTGAGGAACCTGATCTAGTTGAAGATGTCCCGGCTCATGGTAGGTGGGTTGGACTAGATGGACTTTAAAGGTCCCTTCAAACCCAAACTATTCTATGATTCTATGATTTAACTCCTCTGCAAGCACAGCTTGTAATTTTGCCTAGCACATCTGAGTTGCAAAATGTGCCACAGGACTGAGAGATGATGAAGGGGTACAAAATCCCTTCTGCAAATGAAATACATCTACATTTAGAAGAATCTGGTACCAGACTCTCAAGGTCTCTGAGTGCCCAGGGTGTAACTGGTGCAGCCAGCCCTGGCAGAGTACCAGTCCCTGCAAAACACCAGTTGTGTTACAAAACAATCCTCAAACTTTAATCAGTTCTCAATTAAGAGATGCCTCAGAACTAAAAGAGCACTTTGCATTTAAATCCTTTGGTGCACTGTACCAAGAAATCACCCAACTGTCTGCAGTCTCTGGAAGCCACATCTTTCCAAGGGGACAGATGTATATTTCTCAAGCAGTACTGAGGCACATTTAAATAACGTGGTTAAAATGTGGCCACGGAGAGATCTAGTTTTTGCTTTTCAGCCTACCAAATAATAATAATAATAAAAAAGTGAACTTGACACAGAAAAAAAAAACCCACGGGATTTTCAAGCCCTAAAGAAAATCACTTGTGAGAGTCCGTGAAACCTGGCTTCACAGACAAATCTGTAGTCTAAGCTCATACATCTGGGAGCAGTTTCACTGGGAGAATATTGCAGTGAAAATTGTTTCAGCAAGAAAGTCAATGTAATACTGTAGGAAACAGAAGAAATGGTATTGCTAAGTCTTTCAATTTGATCATGAGTATGCGTTTTTGAGATAAAGTCCCAGCTGCTGCAATAATAGAGTGTCACGGGATTCCCAGAATTACGTTGCAGTTGTAGCACACTTGATTGCGGAGAAAAACAGCAAAATGTGACAGTTCTACTATCAGAAGGCAAATAAATGTCTTGGGCATGGTCTCAGCAGTGTCCTTGAAAGGGGTGGTGGCAAAATTTAAACTGGGTTAGAGGAGATGCTGTCCCTGAGGTGGGGAACACTGCAGATGGGGATCAGCACCAAGATAACAAAATGCCATTTCAAACCCTGGCCAGAGACTTTTCCACCAGCCATCAGTCTAAGCATGAAGATTTGCTTGCCAGTTGCCAACTTCTTTAGTCCTAGAGGAAAGCCAGAGTAAATTACTCGTGGTGGAAGGACAGAGGATAGAGAACTCCAAGGTGTTTGGGAAGCTGGACCTCTGTCCGTCTGTTGTCCTCTATGCAATGTCCACCTTCACATGAGTACTATTCCTTGTTCGAGTACGAAACAGAGTTATTAGTATCCTTTCAGCAAGGCATACAGGGAGGGGTGGAGGTGAAGTTTATTGAGACAGAAGATTTGGGGAGACCACAGTAGGGCAAAATGTGCTGAAGAAGGCAACTGAATAAGGGGCATCCCAGATTAGCCTGGGATAGGGACAGATCGGAGGTGGGGAAACATTTTATTCTCACAGAATCACAGAATGGTCGGGGTTGGAAGGGACCTTCAGAGATCATCTAGTCCAACCTCCTGCCAGAGCAGGGCCACCCAGAGCAGGTTGCATAGGAATGCATCCAGGCAGGTTTGGAAGATCTCCAGAGAAGGAGACTCCACCACCTCTCTGGGCAGCCTGTTCCAGTGCTCTGCCACCCTCAAAGTAAAGAAGTTTTTCCTCATTTTCAGACAGAATTTCCTGTGTTCCAGTTTGTGTCTCTTGCCCCTTGTCCTGTCTCTGGGCACCACTGAGGGGAATCTGGCCTCATTCTCTGGACACCCACCCTGTAGATATTGCTCAGCATCGATGAGATCCCCTCTTAGTCTTCTCTTCTCCAGGCTAAACAGCCCCAGGTCTCTCAGCCCTGCCTCATCAGAGAGATGCTCCAGTCCCCTCATCATCTTTGTAGACCTCCACTGGAGTCTCTTCAACAGTTCCCTGTTTTGAACCGGGGAGCCCAGAACTGGACACAGGACTCCAGGTGCGGCCTCACCAGGGCAGAGTAGAGGGAGAGGACGACCTCCCTCGACCTGCTGGCCACACACTTTTTAATGCGTCCCAGGGCACCATGGGCCTTCTTGGCCAATTTTATTCTCATTTCTTGCTTGCTATCAGGGCTCTGTGTCCTGGGAGAGCAAGAGCTGAGGCCACTTCTGCTGCCAGACAGACCCTGGTGGAGCCATATCCTCTCCTAGATGCTGACAGGGTTGTGAATTAGGGGCTGTGTGTTGATGTGAGTCAAAGACAGCCTAGAATAGATTTTTCCCTCACTGCAAAGGTATTAGCAAATTGTTTCTACTTGTTCAGTCTGGGAAAAGAGCTGCAGCAACTGCCCTCCTTGAGAGCAGAGAAGTTCTCTGTAGCTTGGGGTAATGCAATGTAATTCGGACAGCGTGGGAAAAATCCTTCGAGTTACCCCAGAGAGAAGAGGAGTAGATAGCTGGGGGGAGGATGTGGGCCTTCCTTTACCGGAGGTCTTTAAGGGCAGGTTACACAAACATCTGTCAGTGGGGCCATAGGAGAGCTGATCCTGCCTTGCGGGGACGTAATGGACTACATGACCTTTTCAGGTCTCTTCCCACCCTCTGAGGCTGCGGGCAGAGGGGGATGGAATAAATCCTTTCTGGCTATAAGGAGGGATGTATGTGTGTGTGTACGGCTGTGCTTGCCTCGGTACAGGCAGCACCATCACGAATGCTATAGTTTGGGCTGAAACCTGATTTGGATGCTGTTCTTCGGGACTCATCAGTGTCTGCAGCCCTGTCCAGCTAGCTTGTGTGCCTGCCCATCTCTTCTTTGCTGCATTAACCATGAATAGAGATTTGGAGAGGCTGGACTGAGGCTTTTACAAAGGGATAACTCATGCAAGGACGTCTTAAGCTGCAGACAGGGAACTGGAGACCACTGCAGCTTCTCTGAAGGCTGTGCTACCTGCTGCCTTCCCACCATGGGGTGGGGATCACTTGTACCTGCCTTAGTCTGAACAGAGAGCCAGAGCAGGACCAGAACAAAATGCAGAGTAGGAAATTAGGAAAAGCTTCCTATGGTTTACGTGCTGCCACCAAGACTAAACAACTTGACCAAAGTCACGCACAGGGTCTCTTTGGCAGGATCAAGAGACAAACTCAAGTGTCTTGTGACCCAGGCTATTTCCCTAATGACCTGATCTTTCTAAAAGCCTTCCCGCCGTCACGATGCTACTGAAGCATTGATCAAAAATTGCCAGGGCTCTTAGAAACCCTTGGTACAGGTAGCTGGGGTGTGTTACATCTCCTGAAGCACCTGTAGCAACTGTAGAAGAAACTTCTGTCGATTTCACAAAACAGAAATTTCCTTTTATTACAGACAACGGTGATGGCGGTGAACAGCAGCACCTCCTTTACATGATCTGGGAGCAGCCCCCATGAAGGATTAGGCTGAGGATGTCCCCTCGGATGGACGGCATCCGGGCTGTGCGTGTGCCCTCACAGGGAAGGAATTCGGGGTGGAGCCCAGGAAAACAATCCCAGCTTCGTAGTGGTGATTAAAATGGCTGTTAGATTACAGCACCGGATCAGGTCAGATTAAACAATGAGGTCAGATGACGGAAAGGAGCCATCTGTGCATTGCAGAGGGCTGGGATCGCTCCGGGGACAGAGTGTGACCCGACATCCCGCAGCCTGTCGCTGTCACCGAGGCCACCGCTTCCTCCTCGCTGCATCAGGTATCACTGCTGTCTCCTGCAGCCCCCTCCCCACCGCGGCTGCAAGGAGTGCTCTGGAAAGAAGCACTCTGTCCAAATCTTATCACCTTCAGATAAGAAAAAAAACCCTGCTGTGGAAGGGGGCGGGCGTCATGTCCCCAGTCCCCTTCCCTGTCTCTGCTTCACCTTTTCCCTGTGGAAGTCAGGGACGTGAGGAACGAGGGGATGAAGGTCTGGCTTCCGCAGCCCACAAGGCTGAAGGGGTGGGAATTTCTCCGTGGCCAAGGCATTTGGGAGGGACTTTGCAACTGTTCGTCATCCCGTATTCCCAGTGGGAGTGGGAAGAGTTGCCACAGTGGGAGAAGCGTCTTCTCCAGAAACTCCTGCTGCAGTTGCAGCTGCACTTCTCACCTTTTATTTACACTATTTCTATGAGATGCTCCCTGGAGTCACAAGGTCTTTTCATTACCATCCTCCAGCCCTGAGCACACATCCTGGAGAAAGACGCTTAATTTAAGAGGATTCTTGCTACCTCCAGGGTTCCCCCTTGTCCTCCAGCATCCCTAGGTTGAGCTCTGGTGGGCAGTGGGAAGATGCTTCAGGAACCACTCTTTTCTGTGGATCCCCTTCCACTTCCCTCAGCCTGAATTTATCGTTTGTGTTTGTCCATCATCCCTGGTCCTTTTCATTTGTTCTCCCTCATTTGGTTCTCCAGTCTCTGTGTCCCAGGAAGAGCTGCAGGGACTTGACCAAGCTACCTGAACATAGATATCTGATGCCACTGGAGACGTTTCAGGGTATCTTCAATGCCCACACAGGGCTGGCAGGTGTGACACAAGTCCTGTGGGAGACCTGCATCCTTCTGGGGTAGCAGTGGGGTACCTGGCAAGATCCTGGGCATCTCCAGTGACATTAGGCATGTCTTTCTAAGAAATGCAATTATTTAATTTATTTCTACATTTATTTTGTTATTAAAATTATTATTATTTTTATTATTTCTTTTTCATTTCTTTTCAGGATAGATTTAGGCCACCCCAGGAGGAACAGTGGAGAGTGTCAGAGGCTGCAGATGCAGATATTGTACAACCGTCCTCTTCCTCCCCCATCCCTCCCATGGTCTAATGTTGATTTCTAAACATTAGTGACAGCTTAATTCTTCGTGTCTACAATTGGCAGTTTTCTTCTGTCATTAATCACAACGACTCTTGGCTGCTGGCAAGAGCTGATAGAGTGAGGCTGAAGTTTCCCAAGAAGCATCACAGGGGTCCCAGAAGCTTTGAATTAGCAAAGACAGCAAAAATACTTCTCTAGAGGACAGCCCTGCTTGCAGAAGAAGGGATCAGTCAGGACTTTCCCTTAGTGATGGCCACGATTATCTCTGCAGTACCAAAGAATTTCTCTCCTGAACAAATAACGAGTAAACAGAGTTAAACACGAACCGCCCCCTGCCCCATCCCCCTGACCCACAGGTCTTCCCCATTTTCTGCAGGGGGAACACGTGTGGCTGTTTGTAACCCAGGGCTCTGTTGCTGTGGGGATTATCGACCGCGAGGTGGACTGGAAAAAGCCCTAATCTCTTTCCTGCCAAACTTTGTGCTTATCTGCAAACCAAAAAGGCCATGTTGGGTTGTTGTTGTTTTTTTTTTTTCTCTCTTTCAGGACTTTGGTGATTTACGAGTTCACAGAGTTACAGCTTTTTTCTTTCTTCATCTGCCACCTCCTTTGGCACGGAGTGTGAGCCAGCTTCTCCTAAAAGAAGGGTATTGCTGGTGAGATCTGTGTAACTTCAAGGTGTCTTTGGGTCTATCAAAATGATATAGGGGCTCCATGGGACCTTCTCCTTCCAGCCTACACCTGGCCAGGGAGTTAGTATGGGGAAGAGAAGGCAGTTGGCTAGAGAAGAAGAAAAATGAACAGCTTCTCTCCTTTGATGGCAGGAGACCAGGGGCAAGGGGAACATTGGCTTGCTTGAAATAAAACCATGCAAATGTTTGACTGTCCATCCGTCGGCATGCACAGGCAGGAGAAGGCAGAGCTGGGAATGGCTCCAGTCCGCCAGAGAACAGAAATGGTCCTTTCCTGACCCCGTCCCACCATGCCAACATCAGAAGCATCCTCCAACTATGCCTTCCCAGCTGGTGGGAGGTGTCTGGGGAATGCCCATGCCACCCATGTCCTGTAGCTTCCTGGTGAAACTGCCTCCTTGCAGGTGTCTCCCCACTTCCATAGTGCAGGTATCATGGTGGAGACTGGCTGGAGGTTAACACATCCCTGACAGCAGTTCCCCAGACATCAGAGGTATGGAGAACACGACACAAAACAGCGTTTGCCCTCATTGCTGTTCCCTTACTGCCCTGGTACCTTGTAAAATGCACTCTTCCTTTTTCCTCCGTCTCTCAGCTTTTTACACATGGCCTGTAAAAAAAAACTATGGCCATTTTACAGACTCCTTCATGTTCCAGTGCTTGGATGCTTAGGGACTGAAAGCCTAGAGTTTAAAATGCTGCAGATTCTCTCCCCTGTATCAAAACAGGTTTCTCCTGGCTGCTTGTTGATCAAACACTAAACTTTTGCTCTGCCTTAGCCTACATTTCCCTGGACATACGTGTTTGTTTAGTTTTTCTTCACTTTCAAGTGAAGCCGTGCTTTGCCCTAGTGAGCATGACACCGTGATTAATTGTGCTAGACAGAAATGTGAACTGAGCTGATTTCGTCTGCTGGGAACTACCTGCTGGAAGGACAAGAGGCTGAATACATCTTGCTCTGGCCAGCAGGCACGGTGGGATGTGCCTTAGATGTGCCTTTCATCGTGAAATAAAAAGACACCCCAAGGGGATGTGCTCTGCTCGCTGCTGCGAGGTAGCCACCTTTGCACAGAGCACAGCTTTTAAAGATTGTCAGCCAATGTCATCCTCTTGTGCAAGGGGTTTATTGCTCTTGTGAGAGCCCTTCAAGGGGCTACTTGTGTATATGTAGTATATATAGTGACCCTAGAGCTTCCAATTAGACAGTCGTGTCAGACAAAGCGTGGAGGAAGGGAAATGACTAGAGAAAGGTGAACTGTATTTGTTCAAGATCACTGTTCAGAGCTGAAAAAAGAAAACTGCTGGTTGCCACTCCTCTCCGGTCATGCCCTCTGCTTTCCAAGGCATCGCATCTCAGCAGTTGCTCTGTATACCTGGCTGTCCCCCTTACACACACCTTACACTCACTGAATGCAGGAGAAAACTCCTGGTGAAACCAGAGCAGCTCAGACCTTTCAGGTGGCCATGAGTTGAGAGGAAGGTCTAATGCACAGGGCAGCTTGGTTTGAACTTGCTGGTGTTTTGTCCAACTCAACTACTCTCCTACAGAACACCTGACACTGCAGAGGCTTTGAGACACCTTTCATCAAGGCCCTCATGCTGCTTGGCATCCCTCCCATAAAGAACATTAACCTTTGAGCAAGCTTTAGGTTATTTTGTCCCCTAAATCAAAAGAGTATCACAGAAAGATGCTACAGAGGACTCCTGCGTCCTCTTTGTCAGAGGATGCTTCTACATCGACCCTCAGAGCACCATGAGAAGTTTCCCATCATGACACTGTAGGCTGAAAGCAGTCCTCAGTGCTGTCTCAGAATTGAAGGGACAGGATAAGAAGGAAAGGACGGAAGATTAAAGAAGACGTCTAGAAGCTGCTCTGTTGGGTAGGTTGATGAATTGTCCTCTACGTCCTTCATGCTTGCGATACAGTAACCCGTGACTCTGCTTTTTTTCCCTATGGCTCTAAATTTACCTGCTCGTGGGAGGGGTAGGTCTATCCCAACTTGCATAACCTGGTCAATGTGATGCAGTACCTGCCTTAAGTGAGCTTCAGGAAAGAGAAACAACACTTTTGAAGTGCTGGCTGTGTCCAGAAACCCCCCAGGTGTTCCCCCTTGTGTCCATCCACGACTGTACACATTCTGTTTCTGTATTCCACCGAGATTTTATTTTTTCTCTTCAAGAAAATATCGTTATGGTCATATTATCAGACTGATTTTCCTAGAGGGTCAATAGCATTGTTTCTACACAAAAGCTAATACACAACTGCTTTTGGTTTGCAGGAGAGCTTGTATAATATGGCTGGCCACTTCCCAGCCCAAAAAGGTGGAATCCAAAGGGAGAAATGTACTTCCAAAATGCTGAAACAAAGGTGCAGTGCTTAGCTGGGGCTGATAAATGTCCTCCCTCCCAGGTGATGGGTAGGTGAGGTGACAGCCAGGGTGTCATCTCTCTCATTTGAGGGCACAGACTGGATCAAAGGAAATGCCAATAATCAACTCTCCACCATTCAGCCTTCACCCCTACCCTGGAGACCTCTCCGTGTTGTGGGCTCCTCCGGTTTTAACCTGGTTAAGCCCTGAAGATGGCAGGTAGGAGAGACTATTAGAGAAACTAAGACCATAGCTGTTCTTTCAGTCTGCACAAACCATTCCTGGGGTGGCCTGACGCTAATCTGCTTTCAGCCTGTGCATCATTTTCCCTCAGCGTGGTGCCAGGATGAGATGACGAATCCCCCTGCAATAAACTGCCAATTCTTCTTCTGCGTGTTTATCTATCTGTGGCAGTTGCCTGATGATTTCTTTCTTATTTGGATGGATCTGCACAGCAATAAACCACACAGCAGTTATCTTTGCGTTTGCAGTGACTGGATGCACCCCCTTTCCCGCTCCTCCTTGCCAACGAATTAAAACCACACCATCTCCCGACACACAAATTGCTCTGTCAGATATAATGATTTTTATTCCAGCTCTTAATTTGCTTAACATGTTAAGGCTGGTGCCAGCTTCACTACTGCTCTGATACTCAGCCAATTGCTCGTGCTCAAGCAAAGTGGGTGTAAATTGATAATCTTCCTGATTAACTTGCTGGGACAGTCTGTAGATCAGTGCCACTGGGGAATCAGGCTCGAAGCTTGATTTTCTGCACAAATTCAGCTCCTACACCCTGTCAAATGACACAGGCGGGACCATGATAGTTCATCAGGCTGGGCTCTGGTCTTTTTGGCAAATTTGCTGTGTATGGATTGCAGCAAGCATGGGAGGATGCTGCTCGCTTTGGTAGATCATGGGAAAAAACCCTTTCTTTCTGGAGAGGTGACAGAAGATTTCTTCCAGAGGCTAATCGTATAGAGACTTTAAGCATAACACTTCATCAAATTCTTTAAAGATACCCCAGGGAGAAATCTGGGACCAGTCTTTAAGGAGCGTTCATAGAAACGAGTTTACTTAATGATATTCAATGCTGTTCCTTCTCTCTCCAGAGATTTTGACTGCAAGGCTGGCATCCTCACTCAGGGCTGCCAGCTTGGACACGTCAGGGTTAGAGCAGTGCTACGACCACTGAAAGAAACCACTCCGGCTCTTTCTGCTGCTCTCTGCTCCATGAAGGCAGGTCTTTTACCTCCACTGGGATGTGAGTGCACAAATCAAGGGTCCAGGGAACAGCCAAGAAGGACACTAGCCAGGGCAAATATTTGACCCATGTGTGTAATTCAATGCCTCCAGCGAGATATGCTCTCCCCATCCAGCGGTGACTCCATCAAACAGCAGCTGATAAATCTGCTGCAACCTCCGGGTAGCAAAATCAGCTTTTCTTTATCTGCTGTAGGTAGTGGCTCTTGGTGTAAGAGCCAGAAGACGCTGGTTTGTGCCTGTTGGAGATGGCTTGCTCAGGAGCACAGCATTAGACAAACCACTACTCAGCAATCACAACATTAATTATGTTTGTATTAGCCGGGCACTTTCAGAGTTCACAATTTGAGGTGTGGGAATACCATTAACACTGTCCTGAAGCAATATGCCTATACGTCCAGGCATCATTTTTGGAAGCCCTGTGACGATGATTTTTATAATGGGGATATATTTGTAAATCTCTTGTTGACGATCAGCCAGCAGTCAGTGTCACCAGAGCAATATTATCATCAAGGGACTTCAAACAAACTAAAGAGCCTTTTATCCTGTGTTCGAGGGGTTGAAAGGGGATTTTTAACATGGGAAGGTGGAAGAGGCTGCCCTCGCGTGGTAGTTTTAACGAAACGTCTCTTTCTAACATCTGGCTTTCCCAAGTTTAGGGGATTCCCAGGGAAAGGTAAACTCTGGAGAGGGGTTCCCTGGGTCACATTTCCTTTCAGACCAGAGGCACTGGGGACTGAAGAGATGAATGAAGGGATATCCTTTTCCCAAACTTAACACAGTTGCTCTCTAGGAAAGAAACACATCTCCAAGTTAGTGTTAATCAAATAAATAATAAAAAAAAAACCCCAAAACAATACCAAAACAAACAAACAAAAAAACCCCAAAAAACCAAACCCACAAACAAACCACAAAACAAAACATTGGAGGAGTTTCACAAAGCAAAGCAAGATCATGTCTCAGCAGGAGCCTGTGATGGGTAAACAGGCTCAGGTCACAGGTACCACCTCATGTTCCCATAGATATAGAACCTTCTGTGCAACCTCTGTCTTTGCTGTTATCTTGTTAAGTCCTGGTGTACCAGGTGTCCAGCCTGGCTCAGGTTTGTCAGCAGGGTGTCACAGGAACTGTCAGAGCTTTGATACCATTTTATCCTTTGACCCTGGAATGACTCTCCAGCTGTAGGACTTGTTTTCAGGAGGTATTATTTCTCCCTGCATCCCCTAAGAAATGTTAAACTGCATTTCCACTCATTCCAATAGCAGGTTCAACATGGAGCAGGGCTGTGTGAAGGCATTGCCGCCTTCTGCCCTCTAATTCTGGCTGTCGGTGCTTGTGCTCTCTGCATTTGACCCCATCTGGGTGGGTGGGGAGGGAGGACTCCCCATGATGCTGATGGGGTTTGCTGGTGTCAGCTTCTCCCTGACTGCATTGCTGAGGGCAGGCTGCTGTTATGACAACAGACGTTGGAAAAAAATCTCCAAAAATACTCCTAGAGAGCCCTGGTTTGGAGAAAACTCAGCTGTGATTCCTCCTCTGCAGAAGTCCAGACCAGAGAGAGAGCTGAGGCTTGGGTTGGTCCCAAATGGTCCATCCAGGTGGCAGCAGTGTTGGGTCTCAGGCATCTTTACCTGCCTGCATTTCTGATACTACCTCTGGGAGCATGGCCAAGGAGTTTGGACAGCAGAGAAGCCAGGCCAGATTCCCTCTCCGCATCCACAGTGACCCTCACCCACCCACCTCCAATGACAGACACCTGACCACCACAGGTGCTGCTGACAGTATGACTGAGAAACTCTCCCTCCCCACCATGAAGATACTCATGGCTTCCCCAAGCAGTGCTTTGACAGAATGCTTATCAAGGTGGAGCAGCTTTTGTTTCCCTCCCTAGCAGCCCCCTCCTGCTATGCTTTCCCCTGGGACATCTCCTGTAAATTTTCTCCCTTTACCTCCAGCTGTGAGATCTCCAGAACGTCAGTTAATTGCTGCAGGAGGTGTTGTCAGAGGAGCTGTCGGTACCAGCGATGTGGTTGCAGGCAAACCAACGGCAGCCATTCCTGCCTATAACCCATAGCTCCTTGCATACTGATACGCCATCCTCTCCACGCTGATGGTCCCAGATCGAGAAGCTGTAGGGAGGGATCTCAGCTACTTCTTACACAGCAATGTACCTGCTTTTGTTTGCAGAGATGCCTGGTAGGAGGGTAAACTGGATGAACAAGCAACACAGCTAAATGCATGGACCCCCTCAAACTTGGGTGCAATGATTGGGCTGCTGTTACCAGCTCAGCAGCAGGACTCTTCCGTGGCTGAACTAGCTGAGGTCTATGCAGGAGGAAAAAGCATCAGTTTTCCTCTGTAGAAACGGGGATTCAGCCTGGGCAAGAGCCTCTATCCGTTGAACTTTTGGAGAAGGCAAAGGCGTGAGTGTCCTTAGAAATGACACACATTCAGGAACAGACCCTTCTGTTCTTCCTGAGACGCTTCCCCTGGGACAAGGAGAGCTGTGCCTTACAGCCACCTCCCTTGGACTACAAAGAGAGCCTGAAGTGCAACACAGTTGCCCTTACATTGGTGCTTCCGAGATGCCATAAAGTATCTGTTTTTTTAACCTGCAGCTTACATTTCAGAAGCATGCAAGGCTCCGGTAGGTCCTATATGGCATCCACTAGATCCAAGGAAATATTTTGGATGTACTAGGGCATCTCAAAGGACACCGGAGAGTTGATTTGGTTGCCTAAACAATGCTTAGAGCCTGTGGTTGAGATTCAGCTCACAGATGAATCTGCTCATGGCGTCTCCATGCTTACCCTCAGGGTGTCTCCATGTAATCTGAGTATGTTCTCCCATTATTGCCAGAGGAGGTCCAGTCAATGCAGGTGGTGGGAACGGGGAGGACCGAGCTCACCAATAACACCTGCATTTGATCATCTGAGTCTCTGTTGACTATGCTGAGTCACTGATTTTCAGAGGCTGTAATGGGAGCTCAGTTGCCAACTCACGTGGAGATGCCTCTAAGTAGACGCACCTCCCCTCCTTTAAAGTCCAGTGAGACAAAGGCCACTCATGACTGTTTGGGTGGATTCAAGAGATTTGGCATCATATTTGAAGAGCCTGAACCCATGGCAGTACCTGAAACAGCTTCAGGTTATGCACGGGACAGATATATTTATATAGAGAGATGCTGTGTCTGTGAGGTCCCCTCTACAGACAAGAGTCACCTCACCCTTGCCAGGTCCTTCTCGCACAAGTGCAGACTGATTTTCCCACCATGGTGGGGCAGTGGAGATGCCATCACATGACCTGGGTCCCAACACACATCTTGTAAACAGTTTGAAGAAATAGTGAGTGCATTCATCTCCTATATCCTGCACGGATGTCACCTGCATTTGCTGGGCTGTGTGAGCAAGAGCACAGCCAGCAGGTTGAGAAAGTAATTCTTCCCTTCTCTTTAGCACTTGTGAAACTGCATCTGGATACTGTGCCCAGTCTGGGCTCCCCAGTGCAAGAAAAGCACTGATGACCTGGAGTAAGTAAGACCAGCAGGAGCCACCAAAATATTCAGGTACCTGGAGCACATGACAGATGGTTGATGAGAAGCTCAACATGAGCTGGCAACGCATGCTTGCATCCCAGAAAGCCAACCACATCCTGGGCTGCATCAAAAGAAGTGTGGCCAGCAGGGCAAGGGAGGTGATTCTCCACCTCTACTCCGTTCTGGTGAGATCTCACCTGCAGTACTGCATCCATCTTTGGAGTCCTCAGCACAAGAAGGACATGAACCTGTTGGAGTCGGTCCAGAGGAGGCCACAAAGATGATCAGAGCGATGGAGCGCCTCTGCTGTAAGGACAAGCTGAGAGAGCTGGGGGTGTTGAGCCTGGAGAAGGGAATGCTCCGGGGAGACCTTATAGCATCCTTCCAGTATCTGAAGGGACCTACAAGAAAGCTGGAGAGGGACTTTTTACAAGGACATGTAGTGATAGGACAAGGGGTGATGGCTTCAAATTGAAAGAGGGGAGATTTAGATTAGATATTAGGAAGCAATTTTTCATTATGAGGATGGTGAGACCCTGGCCCAGGTTGCCCAGAGAAGCTGTGGCTGCTCCATCCCTGGAGGTGTTCAAGGCCAGGCTGGATGGGTCTTTGAGCAGCCTGGTCTAGTGGGAGGTGTCCCTGCCCATGGCAGGGGTGTTGGAACTAGATGATCTTTAAGGTCCCTTCCAACTCTAATCATTCTATGATTCTATGAGGAGAGAGGGTGAAAGCTGGGTCTGCTAATCCCACAGATGACAAGGCGCATGGGAGAACTTGCCATCTGCAGATACTTAATGGGAGCCTGTAGAGAAGACAGAGGAGGATTTTCCTTCAAGACGCACAGTAATCGGACAAGAGGGAATGAAGACAAGTTGGAACAGGGGAAATTCTGCTGAGATATTAGGAAAAATAAATTCGAAATGGGGGTGTTCAAATCCTGGATTGAGGGCCCTGGTTGCTTATGGAAACTCTATACTTGAAGAAATTCAAAACTTGACTCCATGGGGCCCTGAGCAAGCCAGTGTTCCTTTAAAGCAGTCCCTGCTTTGAGACAGAGACCTTGAGACATTCCTTCCAACCTGTATTGTTCTAGGAACACGTTGTTTTATGCATGTCCCAAATTCTAGGAGCCCTTAGCAAGCAGAGTCTCCAGTACAACTGGGATGTAGCATGACTGTTTTCTCAGACAGTATGATCCGAGGCAGGCAGAGGAATGCCCACACCAGTACACCTGAAGGTCTGTTGGGAACTGGTCATGACCCAGAATACCAGGAGCAGCAGCCAGAGGCTGTAACTTTGAGCAGCCGTTTGTAATTTCATCTCCCTATCCCAAAGGTCTTGCCTGCAACCCCTCCCCGGCAGACATGGAGACTTGTGGTGTGTTTCTCCAGCTAAGGAGCAGCATCATGAGGGAGGGGGTCTGGTGTCCACTGGTTACCCAGGTATGCTGATAAAAGAAGCATAATAACGTCTCAATTTCACAAGTGAGGGAAACTGAGGCAGGAGGAAAAGCTTGCCCCAAGACCTGGGAGGAAAACACATGAACTGTGAGGAGGTTATTTGAAGATGTTGTAATTACTGATATTGATTTTTGATGTAATTTGGTTTATTGGCTTCCTTTCACTAAACATCACATGGAAAGCTACTGCAGAGTGTTGTTTTTGCACAGAAAAAAATCAAGAAAAACATGAACTACCTCTTTTCATTGTTAAAACCTAAGTTAGCAAGTTTTCTAAACAGCCCATCATGGCAGAACCCCTGGGAAAGATACCTCCATTTTCCTGGGGAGCTGCTCCAAAAACCCTGCCTTTAATACACTTTTTAATCATCAAGCTAATTTACATGTGGACCCACACATGCGGGGACCACGTCCTCTCAGTCACACATATCTTCACTCATATTCGCATTATAGAGACATTAAATAGGAGCATTGCTGCAAATGTATTTGTGTCTGAGTAATATTGCAAAGCTCAATCAATATAAGCTCATCAATATAAATTGATGAGGTGTAACTCACCTCATCAATATCACGTTTTGGGGAAGGGCTTTTCCCCTACCACTTGTTCATGAGTTGATCCCATAAAGTTTTGAGGTCCCATGTTCTAGGAGCCCACACTAGACACCACCCCTGTCGAGGGTAAATCACTCTTTCCCCTCTGTTTACAAAGTTTTACAGACCAGATCTCTGTATTATAAGTTCTTTTCACGTTTCCAATGTTTTCCCTGCTAACTGTAAAAACTGTAATTAAGAGTTAACACTGATCATAGAATCATAGAATCATAGAATCATAGAATGGTTCGGGTTGGAAGGGACCTTAAAGATCATCTAGTTCCAACTCCCTGCCCTGGGCAGGGACACCTCCCACTAGACCAGGCTGCTCAAAGCCTCATCCAGCCTGGCCTTGAACACCTCCAGGGACGGGGCAGCCACAACCTCCGTGGGGAACCTGTTCCAATGTCTCACCACCCTTAAGGAATTTCTTCCTAATATCCAATCTAAATCTACCCTCCTTCAGTTTGAAACCATTACTCCTCGTCCTATCATTCCACTCCCTGATCAAGAGTCCCTCCCCATCCTTCCTGTAAGTCCCCTTTAGGCACTGGAAGGCTGAGGAGAACTTGTCACTGAGCCCCAGCTCAGCCTTTCTCCAGTCTTATGCTCCCATCACTAGCTGTCTCTCTGTTTATCAAGGTTGGAGAGAGGGGTGGCATCAAACGATCCCTGAGTGTTGCACAGGTGAAGGCTCCTCTTCCATTCAAACTGAGCTGATTTTGAGACTCCGTGTGTGATTTTGCAAAACTGGGCACTTTGCATTGCAGCGTGCAGCCAGCTGAGGGCAGGAGAAGCCCATGCATTAGGTGAATGTGTGCGCATGTATTTGTGACTGTGAAGGAGGAGGGGGAGATGGGGGAAAGAAGAAAGCAGCATTGCCTCGAGCATGCCTTCTGCAGCAATTCCCCCTATTTTAAAGCTCCATGACTGAGACTGGTCCCAAAAGAGGGTCTCCAGGGAGGCT
Organism: Larus michahellis; assembly: GCF_964199755.1. Lineage (NCBI taxonomy): Eukaryota > Metazoa > Chordata > Aves > Charadriiformes > Laridae > Larus > Larus michahellis. Next base: position 3,986,078 of record NC_133896.1, on the reverse strand, counting down.
GGGGTGGAAGGAGGTGGTGTTGAACACCGCAGGGCTGGAATGATAAAGAGAAGGGGTGCTGAGAATTTGCACTATGCTGGTCCCAAGCATGAAGAGTAGTCCCCACGAGCTTCAAGAGTCACTCTCCAAAGACCCTGGGATGGAATAGCCCTGCTCATGAACTCAGGCTGGTGGTGGGATCACCGCTCCACAGCAACTGGTGGATAATGAGCTCCTTTCAGGCAGGCAGATGGGAGATGATGTCCTTGCATTTCCTGTTTCTGATGGAAGGACTCTGTCCAGGGAACGGGGAAGGTTTTTCTGATGAGCAACGACTGTCGTTAAGGTGTTCCCGCTGACAGTGTCTATGACCACCCACCATGTATACCAGAACTTTTCATCTGACTCCTTTAATCTGACTCCCAGGGTCTGCTGGATAGGCCAAATCCCCTTTTCAAGAGGGATGAGACCTAAAGGGCTGTTAACTCCACAGAACCAGTTTCCTCTGAGACCCAGACATGAATCCTGTCTTGCCTTGATGTGCTTAATAGGTATCCTAGTCATCTTGTCCCCTCCTGCCTGAGATCTGCTCTCAGAGTCCCTCCTGCCCACCCAGAGTCCTTAATGACTTTGGATCATTGGAAGACTTGGAGATTTGAAGATACCTAACACCAGGGTACCGTGGCCATGCTTACATCATGCGTTATCACAACTGTAGATCCCTCAATTTCTCCTTAGTCAGGCCAAGACATGGACTCCGTAGGGTGACAAGGGACAGTGTCACACAGAGCCTTTTTTTTCCCAACAATGTCTTCAGATCGTCACAGTCTGGTGAGTGTGTAGTGATAGATGGAAAAACAAAACATTAGAGGAAGGAGGTAATGCTGCAGAGAGCGGGTTGACCTGAGTCCGTCTCAGGCAGGTTGCTCACACACTCATAATAACTGGTCTTACCCAGATCTTTCCAGCTTTGCACGCTTGTGACTTAACCTCTGATGCGTCTGTTAACAGTGTGTCTATTTGAATCCTTTCCTTTAGCACCTGCAATATCTCATGGTCCAGTCAGTCCTATCAGTTAGACAGACTCCTATTTCCACAATGATCTTCCTTTTGCTCACTTCTCCATGTTTTTTATTATCCTTGTGCCTCGTATGGCTCTCATTTTCTGTTTAATGTGTCCCTTAGCGCAGACGTGGTGTTCTCAGAGATACAGCTACTGTGCTTTCCCTCAGGAGTACTTAATATTGCTTCATTCCAGTTGGTTTTCTTGCTGTAAAGCAAGTATTGCTGCTTGTGTAAGAAAACCAAAGTATTTTGGGGTGACCGAGAAGTCTTTTCTCTCTCCAGACCACTCACACGATTCGTATAGCTTTTGGAAACATTTTGCTTGCCTCTTCAGGCTGGATTGATAGACACAGCTAATTAATAAACTGGACAGAAACAAACCAGAGAGGTGGTGGGGCTTCGGTATCACTTTCCCTTTCCAACATGATGTACAAGAAAGGCATTTAAAATTTGCCCTTGTGCCCTTAATTTTAAACCTGACTGTTAAACTGTTTTGGTTTTTATGCGTATTTTTCTCTTAGACTACTAATTTGTGGCCTTCAAAATTGGTTTGCCAAGTCTCATTTTCCCTGAGTTTTGTTAGAGTATGTTTGCGGGAGTCTGATAGCTACTTTCTGTGAGTATTTTTACTTTAGCAGGAAGGAACAGCATTTTGAATCTCTGACAAAAAATGTTCTTTCTCCCAGATCCTATGCTGGGACTTGTGTTAATTAAGAAATCAACCCAAATGAAAGGGGCTTAAATGGCTTGACCCCAAAGCCCCTTTTGCAACAATTTTTCACCTTTCATCTTATGTATTCTTGCAAAAGCATGTTCTCTTGGAAATATCATATTTTGAGTGCTTCAGCCAGCATTCATCTTCTCCAATTGTACCCACCTAAAAGTTTTAATCAGCTAATAGAAACCTAAATTTAAACCCAAATCAACAATAAACCTAAATTTTAATCAACTACAAAGTTTGCTTCAGAGGAGTGAATTGAATTTCGGGTGGGTTACTACACATCAGCCCTCCTATTACCTAGCAAGGCTGAAGTGCTGTTTGTTAATTATGTTAATCTATATGTTAGAACACTTGGTTTTGTATGGAGAATTGGTTTTGGGTTTGAACCAAATACAAAGGCAAACTGCAATACCATAACTGCGATAACCATAGCAACGCAATAATATGTGCTTGAAATGGTCTGTGTGGTCAAAAAGAGCAGAATATCTGAATGTCTTAGCTAAAAGAGCTAAGAAATGACTATGAAAAAATAAGATATGAAGAAGCATGTTTAAAAAGAGGTGGCTGTTGGGAGATTTCTGGGATGATGCTACTGGCTGCCCTGAGGATAAAACCTCAGCGGGGAAAAAAATCCACATATTCTAACCCTTGACTTCAACAGAGGCAATCCCACAGTTTTCTGTGATAAATTGTAGCGTGACCAGCCCAAGTTACAGCTAGAACAAGATGGGCTGATCAGATCCTTTTAACACCACCCTGTGTCTGATGGACAGCATCCCACCAACAGCCAAGCTGCTGAACACTGGAGTACTTCTGAGCCTTCCTCACCTGTCAGACTTGGAAATCTCCCCACGTTCTGCAACTGGGATTTTTTTCCCCAGATCTCTTTGGTTTTGCCTGCACCAAGACCCGGTGTTTCAGGGTATGTTCCATCAGGCTGCTGGCAGCCCTGGGAGGTCACAGGGCTCTGCTCAAATGATCTCATAGAGTCATAGAATTGTCTAAGTTGGAAGGGACCTTTAAGTTCGTCGAGTCCATCTCAGTCTCTTCCCATCTTACAATGCTCCGTGGGCACATCTGGTGCCAGAACTTCCCATGTAAAATGTCCCTGCAAAACCCAAGTGGTGGCTGCCTCCTGGTGACCCAGCAGATCAGCACAGACAAGTGTCCACAGCCATCTCCTCAAAACCCCTCTGCCAACAAGCACCCGGGGCTGTCTGTCCTTAGGAACAGCACGTGCAGGTGCAACACATTGCAGCAGGTACCATTTGTAACACAGACCTAAAGAGCAGCCAAACCACGGCTCCAGAGCTGCTTGCCACCATTTCAAGCGTGGCTTGCACCAAGCCTGCATCGCAGGTGGTGTACAGGCAGGGAGAAGGACATCTGCATAATCTGAATGTGCTCGATTAGTTAAATCACCTCTAGCAAATAATTTGCTTTCTCTGTCAGTACAACACTGCTAACTCTTCCCGCCTTGCCCCAGGGAGTCAGCCGGCAGTGTTTCTTAGTGACACAAGACTGGTCCCCAGTCCTGGAAATTCAGTCTAATCACTGCAGAATGGGTTAAAAAGCAACTGCATTCCTCTCTGCAAGTCCCTTGGAGGATGCTGGGCAGTGATTTCTTAGAGCAAAGAGCTCGGTCATTCAGCAATCAAAAGTGTAATAAGATCTGAGCAGCTGGCATGCACAGCAAAAGAAGAAACACGTGTAAGTTTTTAAAACTGGGGCAATTACTGTTTCAAATAATTTACCAATGGAGTGCGGAGGAGAAAGGGAAAAATAGGGACCAGGTGGATTCTCCTCTCAGGAAAGAAAGCCGAGATATCTTTCTTACACACACCCTCTTGTCCCAACCCAGGCTCTGGGCTTAACACGAGGATGCTCAAGGCAAAACCATTGGGACATGCTATGCGGGAGGTCAGAGAGCACGGTCTGAATACGGGCAAGGGTTTGAGAGCTGAGCCTGCAGGCAAAGGGCAAACTGCTCAGATTAGAAACAAAGGGGGAATATTTTTTTTTCTTTTTTGGATTCACTTAAAAAAATTGAATTAAAAAGAAAAAATAGAAGAACAAAAGAGCGAGGAAAGAATGCCTGAAACACAACATACAAGCCTGTCTCTGTTTAGGGCCTGGCTGGAGATGAAACCCAAATGTTTCTGAATTAGAATAAAAACAACAAACCGAAGGACATTGTGTTTTGATGGGTTTCATTTTATCCTTTGATAATTTTTCATTTGTATCCCGCAATGACATTTCATTCGGGTCTCTGCCTGACTGCACATTTTATTCTGGAGCTTGATTTCACGCTATTACTGCATACATCAGTGGCTCCCGAGATTCAGTAACTTGGTCCTGCTCCTTAGCAAATAGACATGTCTGCGGTGTGCTTTGCTGTAGATACTTTTACAAGCCATTTCCCCATTGTGCAGGCTCATAAGTATTCCTCTGGCATGGCCTTTTCTTCGATAGGAAAAAACAACAGCAGTGAAAATGAGAGTCAGTAACAACTAACCAATTTGTCAGCGGCATCTTTGGACAATTAAAAAAACTCCACATCTCTCCCTGTTTTTTTTTCTATCGTCAAGAAGAATAGAGAAAACCAAAGATGAGTGGAAATGTACTTGCTGCTCATCTAAGTTAATTAAAATCCAGGAATGGGGGAAGAAAATGCAGAAGAATTGGGGGCTTTTAACACTGGAGCTTTTTAAAAAATAAACAACTGATATTGATGGTGGCTGGGAACAACAGGAGAGGCTTTGAGTAGCGGGAATGGTTTAGGTGATCTTACCAGGTCCCTTTAATCTCTGTTGTTTGCTGATCCGATTTGTTGCTGAGGTTTGGATAGAAGGTGAAGCTGCCTCAGACCGTGAGCTGCGTGCTGTGTCTCAGTTAACTCAACAGAAAAGTGAAGATGCTCCTTCTTCGTGACACAAGGAGTTAGTCAGGGTTCAAATGCCCATCACCTCTTTCCAAGAAGAGATGCTGAAAAGGCTGTGTTTGATGCACAGCACTGGTTGCTGCACAGTGGATGTACACAAGAAGAGGCAAAGATTTGCAGGAGATGCTTTCTCTTCTCCCAGCTCTCCTTTTCTACAGGGGCCCAGGAGCTCTCTTAGATTATTATCAGGCTCCCATTCAGACGAAGCTATTTCTTCATGTTCTCTGGCCTGTTCTAGGGTATGAGGTTGTAGATCCAACCTCCATGGCCCAGCACAAGAGTTATATTGTCCTGAGGCTCAGCTTACTCCCTCTTATCTGGAAACATCACTTCTGAGGGATGTAGATGGTTGCGAAACACATCTCCTTGGGGAGATTTCTCTACACAGTAGGGTATCTACTGTGTTATGGCATTGAAAGCCAAGAAGGGGAGAAAAAGTTAGTGGGAGAGGAGCAAAGCAGATAAATAACACATGGGAAGAGCTGTCCCTCCCCGCTAATGCAAATGTTCCCTCCCTTCAGCATGTCCCATAGTGTCTGGCCTCCCTGAAGTTGAAAGTATCTCCAGGAACAGCTGCTTCCAGCATTTCCCTTTGAAAACACTCATGTATCCAAGAGACTGTTTAGGGAGCTTTTCCCAGCTGCCTCATATTTTTACTCCACGCTGTTGCCCATTAACCTGTTAACCCCTTTCGTGTTTTCCTTCACTTCCTCCATCCAGCTCACACCCATCTCATGCTCAGCTGCTGTTGCGATACTCCCTTGGTCATCACCATTTGGCCAAAGCACTTGTTTGGTTCTGCAGGGATGGAAAGCTGGCTTGAACTCAGGATTTGTAGCTTCAAATTCTCTCACTTTTCTACTAAAATCGATCCCAACCAAGTCTTTGCTTGAACTTATAATTTGTTTCCAACCTGAAGAACAGATTCTGTGCTCAAAGCATGTTCCTCCTTTAGATACCACAACTGCGGTCCTTCAGAAAAGAGCCTTTCCTACAAATAGTACAACCATCCCAGTTACAGTGTGATCGCAGCCTAATGATAAAAGTGAAATTTCTTTTGGCTGAAATTATAAAGGATCGTGGTTGTGGGCCAGTGTGTGGTATGTTATGCTCTTGTAGTTCAGTCGACACTATTCATTGTGGCTATGATTTACAGCCTGCTGATGGTTGTAGCATGGGTACTTGGTGTTGTAATCTCCCCAGAAAAGCAATCTGTGACCCGAAGAAACGACCATCTAAATAGAGCAGTCAATCAGGAAAGAGGGGAATCATTTACCAGTTTTGTAAAAATTAGTCGCCTGGAGTTCTGTAATTAATGATGCCAAATATGCTATGAGCCAATAGCCAAGTGGAGATCTGAACCCAGGTCCCAGCCCAGTGCTGCAATCACAAAGCCTTCCTTCCTCTATTCGCAGTGCATTAGGAAAAGGTCTTCATGACCTAGAATGGTCTTTGAGTGACTCACTTTTCAATCTTTCAGTGTCCTCTTTGAGGGGAGGAAGGATGAGGAGAAAGGCAGAGCTTCGGTTATTGTTGTTTTCCATCTTTTTAATTTGCAGCTACATTGCTTGTTAGTCTAAAAGCAAATTGAGACAAGGCTGAAGTAACCATCTCAGCAATAAAAGCTCTCTGCCGAGACAGACCAAACACTCTATAAAAGTGCAAGCAAGAGTGAAAAATTGGCTGCTTGAGCTAAACAGCTGCTCAGGTTGACTTTCAAAGACGGTCGAGTCTCTTGCCCTGAATGGGACACACACACAACCATGTCCCCTACCTCCCCATTCCCACTGACATTTAGCGCCTCTTTGCTTCTCTGGGACCCCATGTCAGATACAGCCAGGGGACCAGATCCATGCTGCACCAGCAACAATATTTTGCAAGATGTTTCTTCTAGGATGGGAGAAGGATGCTGGGCTGCTGTCATCAAAGAAGCCCTAATGCTTCCAGGCCTGCAATTTCCTTGTCAGGGGCCTGAAGGAGCTGATCCTGGATTGCCTGACCAGTGCCTCAACTGGGAACCCCTTTGTGGGAGTGGACATATAGTCTCACATGTGGGAGGGAAGGAGTCGAGGGAAGTGTGGTTTTGGTGAGAGCAACCACTCTGAAGGATTGCTAAAGGAGAGAAAGTGCTCAGCACCCTCTCCTCCAGAACCCAACGAACTATTAGTAATTAACCCTTAATACACAAACGTTGAAATTTCCAGCCTTTCACCATAACCGCAAGAGCCAAAAACTTGAAAAGAAATACATAAAATCTGAAAGTCTGAAAATATTCACATGACTCCAGAAGCAGAGGCTTTCAGAATGCCACAAGAGCCATCAGCCATCAGAGCTGGTAGCATTGCTTTTAAGCTCAAATGTCTCAGGAAATGTGACCCCATTGATGATGCTCTGGTAGGAACTAGAGTGATGTTTCTCTTGGATCTCTCAATAGGGAAATAATGATTATTCAAGTGAGAGGGTGAAAGGAAGACCCCATGAAACCTTTCGCAGCTCAGCCAGAAATGCTCACTTCCCTGAAGAGCCACAGGATGGTACCAGACCCAATCCTCTGCTGGTGTCAAGATCTGCTCTTTGGTTAGAAGCTTTTGTTCAACAGCTATCTCCTGAACATAGCTTGCATGTCATTAATATATTTGAGCTTTTCCAGACTTATCTGGATTGAACCTCCCAAGGCTCCCTCACTAAAACCCTTCTGTCTAATGAAGTAATTGGATTGATAGGTAAACAGCAAATCAGTATGCTTAATTGATGTTCCCAGGTAAATCAGCACAGGTAGTGCTTATGTTTAAGGGCTGTTTCTGAAGGAAAAGCAGAACTGAATTAAATCCTTTTTGCAGCTTTCTTATGATGTCTGAGACTGATGCGAAAGGTTATGATTTTCTCCCCATTTGCCTATTGCATTAGAAATAATTTTGATCTCTCCTGTCCTGTTTGTATGTGTCTCATACTCCTGGAAGATACCACAGGTGACTGGAGACCTGATGGGGCTGCAATATTGAACACTGAGAAGTGTGAAGGGACTAATATTTAAGGCTGGAGAGTTTTTTCTTAGCCCTGGTTTAATTTGCGCTCTTCATTTACCTGCTTGTAACTGAAATGCCTGTTGAATGGTTGGGAGGAGAAGCGCTTTCGCTACAAACCCAGCAAGCTGGCCCGTTGAGTTAAGGGCTATGCAGGCATCAAGAGCTTCTGCCTTTGGCCTTCCAGAGGAATATTCCCCTAAGAAGGGAAGAGCTTCATGCCATTCTGCTCTTTCTTAGTATTAAAAAAGCAAGGAAAAAACCACAGACGTGAAAATGATGCTGTTAAAAGGAGAAAAAAGTACTCCAGGCTTTTCTGATTTCCTTTCCAGCTCACTGGTACAGACATGGAGCTGCTGTGCCTGGTCAAAAGGTCTTTTAAATCAGGGGACTTCATGATGCATTGCTCTTTCAGAGACTCTGGATTCCACCATGGTAGTTGGACCATTGCGCTCCACCACAGACACTGTCCTCAGGGGCACGGATAATGATGAACAGGAGAGGACAGTGGAGAAGAGAACCAAATGTGTGTGAGTGGCCTGGAGGAACAGGTTTATGAGCTGCGATCAGAGAGAGCCACGCAGGTCAGAGCAAGGACAGAGGAAGGTTTGGGAAAGCTCTTCCTCACAGGGATTCCTTCCTCCTCATGGACAGGGCAAGACTGTTTAGAGAAACTGTGGGGTACCAGAGGAGTGACTATTTAGAGGTTTCTACTGGACTTTGGGACAGCCTCCATTGCTTCTTGGGACATTTTAAACAAGTCAGGGTGACACAGCCCGTTTTAGGGAGGACACAAACAAAACTGATTGGCAGAACTTTTTCTCTGCCCTCCTTTGGATTTAGAGAAATGTTCTTCTTCCAGCCCCTCACCTAATTCCATAAGACCCCTTGAATGAAGTGCTGACCCCATCCCTGCTCCCGGGATTCATTTGGCACCTTTGCACAGGTGTCTTGGTGTCTGTGTTCCCAGCACACAGTCTCTGCCTCTGAACTCACGATGGCAGCAACGTGCTGCAGCAGAGCACAGCGAGGCACAAGGTGGTGGCTTCCCCCACCGAGAAATTCAGCCTCTTCCTGAAAGATCCTGACCCTTCCCTGGGGCACATCGACTGGCAACTCTCAAGAGACAACTGGACCTGTCCCAGGGACTGCACTACAAAGCTGGGGTGAGGAGAAAGACAGCACCAGACAGAAGGTGGGACCTTCCTTCTTTGCTTCAAGCAAATGGAGCTTTTCGCAAGGGAATTCCCCCCCTTTTCAGGAGGTACCCAAGGGGTTCCTGTTGCTTGGCCCCCGCTTTTTGCCAGCTGCAAAACATAAGGCAGTGGGTGGCTTCATGAAGAGCAGGCCATGGAGAAAAGTCACGTCTGGGAGCTCCACAACTAAGAGAGGTGGACCAAGACCCTGTTCCACCTGCCCCTTTGCTTTGGCAAGGAGAAAGCTGGGTTCTTGCTCACAGCAGGAGAGGGCAACAACACCCTCTATCTTTGGTCTAACTTCAATATGTACTCACTGTTGAACCCAGGTCCCTGAGGGTTTGTGCTCTCTGCGGCGTCCATGGCTAGCAGCTCTCTTTTGGGTAGCAGCATTGGGCCAGACCCTGTACAGCCTCTTCCTCCACCTTCCTACTGCACAAACTTCTTGGTTAGCACAGTGATGGGACCCGATGTCAGCCTGCCTTGGGAGGAGGATGCTGGGAAGGCAGGAAACTTGGTTTCTGGCCCTGCCTTTACCATTAGCTTTTTACCTGGCCATGCATGTGCTGTAAAACCTTTCCCAGTATTATCTATGACCTCCCTTGAAGAGCTGGGGTTAGAGTTTGGGAAGGGTTTGGGCAACATTTCGCACAAGGCAGGAGGGTCTGCGTGGGGACTCCAGGCAGCACTGGAACAGAACTACATCGAATCAAAAAAATAAATATGTCTACAGATTCACTTCCCTCCATATGATGTGGATGTTTGCCTGGCCCTGTGCTGAAGCAGTTCAAGACATTAACCTGCTAGAAAGCCAGTTTTTCCTTGGTTGTGTTTATTTTATTCCACTCTACAGAGCTGAACGGGCACACTGAGGTGATGTGCAAGAGGCAGACTGACACCAAGGATGTCGTATGAATGAGGAAGGGGCAAGGTCAAAAAGTTTTCAGACTTGTTCTGCTGGTTTTGTGAGAACACACTTTCACTGAGTCAGGATGCTGCTGCCTGGTGTCAGCTCCAAGGGTTTGCTTGTCCCTGGATGCTCAAGTGCAAAGACAACCCCACAACTGCATCGCACACCAGCGGAGCTGGTTAGTGGAAAGCCAGCCCTTCTCCTCCAAATAACAGTGTCACAAGCCATGGGTGGTCTCCCATGCATCAGACCACTCCCCCAAAAGACACGAAGAGGTTTCCTGACTCTTGCCTGTGAAGGAGCCTTAAGTCACAGCTGGCAGTTGTCACAAACTGCCCATTGATTTCTTGCAGCTTGCGAATGTGGCAAGTGGCACAGAGTAGATACTGCAGATCCATAATTAATGCCTTGTGATCCCAGATCTGAAGGCCCTTTCACAGGCAGAGGGACTGCTAAACTTCCCCTGAAGATGAGGGATAGAGTCGTGGAAGGGATTAACAGCCAAGCCAGTAATGAGCTCAGAATAACACAAGCACGGGAGATGAAAAAAAAATAATCCAAGCTGGGAGTGAAAAACATTCATTTATGAAGTGCTTTTTTTGCAGGAGATGGGTGCTTCTGAAGTCTCCTAAAGTGCTGATATTCTTGTTGCTTGCTTGCCCATGAAAGCCTGAGTCACATAGACAGTTTGGAGCATAGATTTCCCACGATGTGGTTCAGCCAGATGAAGCTGGGAGAAGGCTTGGGGGCTGATGCTCTCTATTCAGACAGCAGAGCAGCGATACTGGTCTCCAGATTGCTGTATCTATCACTGAGATTCTCTTACTAAGGTCCCAGTGATTTTTCTTACGTGTGTTGACAGATGTGTAGGCGGCTTTGGCTGAACATTAGGAGAAGAGAGTAAAAGGAACTAGTGCAAGGAGCTGCATGAGGACGAAGCATGTGGAGTTGCATGAAGGGCTCTTAGCCAGCCCCTTCCTCCTGATAACTCTGTGCCCACCACAGTGTCGGGGAAGAGCTCACCTGCTGGGAAGGTCTGTCTAGAAGAGCTCTTCCCTAGCACTGCTCTTTCATGTTGCTCCATTCCAAAATGCTGCACTGAGAACGCATCCCGTGCTGTTGGTACCCACTGTGAACCCACCCACTGTGGTGTTAGTGCCCATGCTGAAGTGGCAGATGGGTCATTTTAGGTGTCCACTCCTTACCAAGAAGGATGGAACTTTGTAGTGTGAGGGCTCTGCTGACCTGATGATGGATATTCACCAGGATTTAAGCAGAAAAAAAAAAAAAATATATATATATATATGTATATATATCTGAAGCCCCCAACACAAGAAGGATGTAGAATCCAGAGGAGGGACACAAAGATGATCACAGGGCTGGAGCACTTATCCTATGAAGACAGGCTAAGAGAGTTGAGGTCGTTCAGCCTGGAGAAGAGAAGGCTCTGAGAAGGCCTTATAGCCCATTCCAGTACCTAAAGGGGCTACAGGAAAGCTGGGAGGGACTCTTGAGCAGGGAGTGGAGCGATAGGATGAGAAGTAACAGTTTTAAACTGAAAGAGGGTAGATTTAGATTAGATATTAGGAAGAAATTATTTACTCTGAGGGTGGTGAGACACTGGAATGGGCTGCCCAGAGAAGCTGTGGCTGCCCCATCCCTGGAGGTGTTCAAGGCCAGGCTGGATGGTGTTTTGAGCAGCCTGGTCTAGTGGGAGGTGTCCCTGCCCATGGCAGGGGTGTTGGAACTAGATGATCTTTAAGGTCCCTTTCAACCCAAACCATTCTCTGATTCTCTGATTTTATATATCACAGAATCATAGAATCATACAGGCAACACCACCAATAGTCTCATATGCACTAGGTTAAAAAACCCCATGAGAGTCAGGGGAGAGGTCTCAAGGACAGATGCAGGCTGTCTCACACTTAGGGATATTGGCTCTCTACACATCTTGAAAAAGAGGGATTTAAATCGGCTGGAACCTATAGGTAGATAAAGATCCCACTTCAACAGGAAAAAGAAGCCATTATCCATAGCACAGTTAGCTTATGAGAATGAAAAAAGAGCATTTGGAGAAAATATCTGCCCATTAAATATGAAGTTAAGAGCTTGGCTTAGATTCAGAAGGGAAAAAAGGGCTTTTGATTAACCAATAAAGCCAATGGTTATGTTAAGAATATTCAGGTCTTATTGCTCTTATGAAAAAGAAAAAAAAAGGAAAAGGAAAAAAGCGAAAACAAAAAAGGGAAAAAGAAGAAAGAAAAGAAAAGACTGTCTGTTTTATATTTGTTGGTACTGCAGTACATTGCTTTTGCTGGCGTAATAAACAGTAGCTTGGATGCATCATGCAAGGCTGGTTACGAAGATGAAAATATGTATCTCTCTGGGTTTTAAAATGGTTAGAGGCATTTTAGATGACAGCACAACCTTCTGATCCCTCCATGGAGGGAAGATTGACTACAACCACCTTGTTTGTCACTACTTAATCCCAATGTAATTCTTCTACTCGATGGAGCAATGGGAGGCCTTCAGCTTAGTTATGACATTTAGAAGGACCCATTAGAAAGGATCAAGAGGAGAGTGATCCCAGGGCTCCCTCTCTATAAGGAAAGGTGGAAGAACTAGGAGTGTTTTGTCCACTGAGGAGGGGGAATGACACCACATTACAATCTGTAGAAGCCTAGCACAGCGGGGAAAGGAATACGCTTTTCTCCATGGGGTAAGACATGAAGCTCTACAATAAAATTGAGGGAGGTTCAAATGCAGAACTGAGTGGCATTTCCTAATGTGACACTGGGAGGGTCTGGAGGAATCTCACAGCAGATTAGATGCACGTCAATTTGGAACTGTGGAGGCAGGGTTGAGGCTTGGCACTGCATGGAAACCCATCTCAAGGTTCCTCCAAGACTTAATTATCATAATCAAAGCTGTAGATGTCATGAAATTTGAGGAATCAAACCTTTAAATGGACAAATGAATGGGATACAACACTGTAGTGTGTCCTGTACATGCCCCTCTTACAGCTAGTCATTAACGCAAAGTCGCTGCTGCCTGGAAAGCAGACATAGACAAGCGCAAATGAGAAATAAAGGGAAATAATCTTAAAGACTCGTTTTGAGACTAACTATTGGAATAACCTGCAAAAGAAGTCACCGGGTTCCTCACCCCAAAGGGACAGTGGATTGTCCCCGAGTCAAAAATGGATGTAGAAGAAGTTCTGTAGAGATCAATATAATTTATGCAAGTAGCACTGACTACGATTTCCTGCTATGGGCGACTTAGGAGCTCAGAGTGATCTGAAAGGTTCTTTCTAGCCTTGAATTATTCCCCTGTTCCACCGAGTTCATCACCTTTTCTGTCTGAGACTGCTTCAGCCAGGGGCTCTCTTCATTTTGAAGACATCCATCACACAGAACTGGAGTCTGGCCATGCCCCCTTTGCAGACAGGACTTGGTTTTCCCTGGCAGCACCCACAAGAGTCAGAGTCTCTTAAAAAGAAGGATTCCCTTGTCTAGTCCATTGGCTGAAACCTGATGGGATTTCATCTGTGAGTTCCCTTATTTCAGCATTTTTTTTTTGTCTGAGGCTGCAAATACATTAGCCCTCTTCTGAAGTGACTTTCTCTGAGCATTCTGTGAGACCCCAGTAGAGCCTTAATTAAAGCTTTAGGAACCAGGACAGATTAAATGAGAAACAATCACACTATTGAATTCCAGTTTGCCTTTGCTGACTAACAGGTAAGAGGGAAGAGAATGGCCTCATTTTACTTGGTTTTCACCTGTCAACTTGAGAAGATAATTCCCTGCTAGAGATTTCCTGGCTCTTTCTCACAGAGCTCCATAATACATGTGCCCTGGGGTATTTTTGAGGTCCATGTTGCTCCTGAAAACAGACACATCACTTCCATATGAAAGCTTACACAGGAGACGATCAAAAAGTGGTGGTCCATTGCTCAGCTCAGTCCTCCTGGCTCCCCATGTGCCAGCCCTCAGTATTCATGAACCTCCATTTACTAGTGTATGACTGGTGGGATGTAGGACCGATTCATAGCTCTGCAGGAGAGGCCACCATCACAGCCTCATGCACCACACAGTGGGAGAAACTCACAACCCCTCAGTGAGCAATCAAGACCTCCAGGCAGATTGGGGTAGACCCAGGGCAAGGTCCATCTGTTTCCAGCGTGACTATTGGTTCCCAGCCCTCCACCCAATGCTGCCGAGGGATTTCAGGCTTGACCTGGTGGTGTGACTGCTGCATCCCCTTCCCATTGCCCACAGTCTCTCTCTAATCTCTGTCTGCTTTCCCAGTGGTTCCCTCCAGTCATCAGCAAAAGCAGGGGCTGCGTGTGCTGCTAGGATAATTAGAGTGCTGCAGGGTGCTTAGTATGCAGGCAATGGCTGTGCTATTGCTCAGGAAAAAAAAAAAAAAAAAAAAAAGAAAAAAAAAGCAACTGAAAAAAGGCCATTTGCCCAAGTAAGAAAACCTACGCTTTTTACCACTAGATTCTCTGCTACCCCAGGAAAATCAAACCTCTGCACAGAGGCACCTCTCCTGGCTGCCATGGAGGAGAGCTGTCTATGGAGGGATTACCAGGTGTTGTTTGGCCCCACAATATGGCAAGGCTATCTGCTGATGGCTGCATGGAGAACAGCTCTACCCCTTGCCTTCTGCAGTGGAGGAGACTGCAGAGCCACAATGGAGCAGGGATGGCAGGTTCTGTGCTCCCTTCAAAAGCAAGGGCTGTGTTGAGGTCTTTTGGAGCTGAGATGTTCTAGGTTTGCATGTTTAGGGCCAGTTGTGCAACACAGACATGAGGCCCTCTTGGTGTTCTCCATCCTACCTGTGATGGGAACCAGCTCTGGCATCTTTGGCATGGAAAGAAGAATTGAAGTAGGATCCAGATACAGCAACTGCTCTCTATGGCTTCATTCCTCTTGAGGAAATATCATCTCTCGTTTACTCTGCTCCATGCCTCCACGATGAAAGGATAGAGAAGAGCAGGAGAGGCCACTCACCAGGGAGCATTTCCATAGCAGATGGGAACGACAAGGCTGGAAGCTGTGTGGATGCCCTTGTTTAGGTAGGGAACAGAGACCCGATCCTTGGCCAGCACAGAGCAAGTACCACTTGCCTACTCACCTACCACCCACCTTCAGTTTGCAATGCCCATAGACCTCCTCTGTTCCCATCAGACACTCCAACGTAAAACCTGGAACTTTCCACTAAAAATGGCTGCTTTTCAGGTGGGGGTGGAAGGGTTAAACATTTTCCTTCATGTAAACCACACGCACAAGGCAATAATAGCAACAGCAGAGATTACAGCAGCACTTGAGAGTTTCAGGCAAGACTGAAGCACAGCACCTGGCACACAAAGGCAGCAGGAAGCATTCCCCCCCTGAAAATGCCATGGGCTGTGGGGGCAAGAGAAGGGGGTGAGAAAAGGGACATTCCTCCTTTCAATTTCACAGGGAGGGAGCTGAGGCACAGAGGGGTTCAGCGACGTGGCACATAAGCAGGATCTGGCCAAGCTGGTTTCACACCAGGGCCAGGTAAGAGCCTCAGCCACAGGGCTGTTATCTGAAGTGCTCTGCTGCAGATGTACTGTTTCTCTCTAGCTTAATGCATGCAGCGTGAGTCAAGCCTGGGTACAGTCATGGGATGACTTTGAGATGTCCAGCACTCTTCTTGCAGCCCTGGCAGATTCTGGGCGATCTCAGGGTCCCTGGGTATCCTCAAGAAACCAGAGGATCTGGGTAACACAGGCCAGCAAAAGACCGTATCCTACTGCCTCGTAGCAGGCACCCACTGGAGTCCTCCCCAAATGACCTACCAGCTCTGTTGCTGTGGTGAAAGTACTAGCACTTGGGATGCTTTGCCATTTTGCGTAGCCCTCCAGTTTTCTGGCCATCCACCAGCCTGGTCAGAGCAGAACATGGCTGATATCCAGAAATCCCAGAGGAATGTCACAGTGACTCCACATGTTTGCCTATGAATGTGTGATAGGGCCCACTGAATTAATATCGGTGGCTGTGCAGATCTTAGCAGATATGGTAACCTGCCCCTGTACAAAAGATGCTACTATTTTCCCAAGAGCCTCCTGCAGTGTTTCACAGCCTGGATGTTAGGACAATTTTCCTAAAGTCAGCAACCCTTGCTGCAAATTAGACTAGCTAAGCAACTTAACTTTCTTGGAAAGCCTCAAGGACTAAGGAAAAGAATTGTTCTCCTTCTAGCTGCACCAAGTACCCTTGCTGAGAAATACTAAGATGTTCTCCTTTGTATCTCTCAAAACAAATTTGCTTTTATATTACTGAGCTTCAACCTCTCAGTGCTCTTCATTCATGCCCCTAATTCTGTTTTCCAAATTTCTGTCTCTCCTGTCATTCCCTGTTTTGAGGTATCCAATTCTCTTTCATAAGTTTATCCACTTGCACTAGCAATGGGGTGGCAAAAAATCAGTGACATGTTGCCCTGCAAGAGGAAAGGACACACTGTGATACCTGACGAAGGCCATGTTGAGTCTGTTCGGAGGACAGCGTATGTGAGCAGAGTGTGGATCTAAACAGAGAAAATGCACATAAGGAGCCTGGGCAGATCCACCTTCAGGTGAAAGGCTAGAGAAAGCTTGGAGATAAGGAAATGGATTTCCCCTTTCCCATTCCAGGTAAGGATTTACAAAGTGCATTAAGCTTTCGAGAAAGTTTTCTATGAAATTTGTGTAGGCAAAAGGGGCAGAGCCTTCATCTGGGAACCTCCTAGTTCTTGCATGGTGGGGTCAACATTTATTTCAACCTGCTCCAGCAGACAAGTATTTAGAAACCTTCAGATATTTATTTCCTACACTGGAGAGCCCTGTGCTATGCAACCCAACTCAATTCACTCTGCAGATCTTCCCTCTGTGGGGCTGTGGATGATTTCTAACTGGTTTCCAGCAGTTTGGTCTCAGCCTCCTTCCCTCACAACAAGGTAGTGCTTTGGGCTGTAGACTTGCTGTCCACTGCAGTCCTTGATCTTGGGGAAGCAGAAGCCTTTCCAATCTAATAACTCCTCCAAACACCTTCATAAATGCTCCCTTTAACAGCAACCAGCTTTTCCCATTCTTTACTGCAGAAATGGGCATAATTCATATCAGCTGTTGAGAGATTGATTTTAGGTGTCTCACTCTGTCTTGGAGAGGGCTGTGTTAACCCCTTCTCTGTGGGGACCTCAAAGCACCCTGACACCCATGCTCATGGGAGGCGTTGGAAGGGACAGAGGCTGTCCTCCATGGGAAGGAGGTACAGGCTGCTGGAGATGATGGGCTGGCAAAGCCAATTTGGATTGCAGCCGTGGAGTGCCTTGCCCTCCTCTTGAGGATCCATGTGGATAAGCAGGAATGTGAAGTACAAGGTGCCTGTTGTGCCCAAGCCATCCATGATATCCTGGGCTATAGGGACTGCCAACCAGCTACCCTAGATGAACACCAGGAGATGCTTATGAACACTGCTCACGTCCAGCCTGGACCTGAATGATGGATTCCTTGATGCAACTCCTGATGTGTCCCAGGAAGCAAGCTGGACTTTATTCTGCAAACAAATTCTAGGCTTCCCTTAAGAAGGACCTGGTGTTTTCTTTGTAGACCATATAACATCACTGCAAGATGGGTTGGAGTGGGCTCTCTGCCAAGCCTTAGATGGAGGGGAACAAGTTAGACTCCACAGATTCAAAATTCCCTTGAAAACTAGATCCAGCTGTCACCCCCTGGAAGCTGGATGTCCCCAGAGATGACCCCAAGGAAAATCCTGCAGGCAAGTGTCGTGGATGGCAGAAGAACTTGTCCTCATGCCCTGCAGAGCCCTGCTTCAGAGCCCCAGCCCATCAGATGGGCAGCTATCAGGACTTATGCTGGCATGGAGGCCTTGATGAAACCTTGATGATGGAGAGGAAATCCTAAGGGACCTAAAAATAAACCCACTGAGGAATATATTGTACCTGTTCTAGGACCCAAAGACAGCTGTGTCAGCAGCTCTTGTGCTGGAGCAGAGACGGTGATACCCATGCACATCTTTGCTCAGACAAAGGGAGCATGGGCAGACCGATCCCACCCTGCAGCTGACTGTGAAGAGTGACTGCAAAATCTTTTCAAACAAGCTTTCCCCCCTCTCCTTCTCTCCACCAAGTATTGAGTCATCGTGAGTCATTTAGCAGTACGGGTAGCTGTGATATTTAAGTCACTCAGCACATTTTCAATGGGTTTTCCTCAAGCTGAATGCTTTATGGGACGTGTGGCGCAATGGATAAGGCTGTGAATGGGGAGTTAGGAGACTTTGGGATCCTGTTTCTTCCTTAGCTCAAGATGACTTAACACCTGTGGCACCTCAGTAGTCATGATGATAGCTGTGATGAGGGCTTGGGCTCTGTCCCTGCTTCATTCCTGGTATAAAAGTCCATGTTTGGGTGTGTGAGTCCCTGTGTCCCTGCTGCCTTGATATGGTGAGTGTGGTGATCTGGGTGGAAATTGTTGCTGGGTGTTTGTCACAGGGTAGGTTTTGGTGGAGAGGCAGTGACTGATTTTTCTGGTGAAAGCAAGAAGATTTTGGAATACAGGGCTGGGGCAGCTCTCAAAGGGATAGTCACTTCTCAGCTGTTGGAAAGCAAAATTTCTCATTTGAACAAATTATCTAGACACCCTGGAGAAGATAGTGGAGACGCAAATGCATGTTTAGGGAAGATTTTGTCCTACCTTTCTCCAGCTGGGCGAATAACCTTCTGGAAGTGTTTGCCTCTATCCATCCGTTATCAATGGACTCCAGGTGACTGTTCAGCCTGGACACCTACCCTGCTATATGCTAGCACTAGGTGACATCACTGGATCTTAGGAGAATAAGCATTCCTCCAGTGAGGACAGGGGTCGCGTCAGTGTTGGAGATCTGCAAGAAAATGGGGGAATTAATGATGGGAACTTAATTAATTAATGGGGGAACTTAATGATGGTGATAATGGGGTTGAGTGTTTATGGGTAAGAATCAGGGGCAGGGCTAACAAGGCGGATATCGTAGTAGGAGTCTGTTATAGACCGCCCAATCAGGATGAGGAGGCAGATGAAATATTCTATAAACGGCTGGGAGAAGTCTCAAGATCGCGAGCTCTTGTCCTCGTGGGGGACTTCAATTTGCCGGACATCTGCTGGGAATACAATACAGCAGGGAGGGAACAGTCTAGAAGGTTCCTGGAATGTGCTGGGGATAACTTCCTGACACAGCTAGTGAGAGAGCCAACTAGGGAAGGTGCCCTGCTGGATCTGTTGTTTGTAAATAGGGAAGGTCTTGTGGGGGATGTGAAGGTTGGAGGCTGTCTTGGGAACAGTGACCATGAAATGATAGAGTTTTCAATTCTGCGAGAAGCAAGGAGAGGGGTCAGCAGAACTGCTACCTTGGACTTCCGGAGGGCGGACTTCGGGCTTTTCAGGAGCCTGGTTGACAAAATCCCCTGGGAGGCAGTCCTCCAGGGCAAAGGAGCCCAGGAAGCCTGGATGATTTTCAAGAAGGAAGTCTTAAAGGCGCAGGAGCAGGCTGTCCCCATGTGCCAGAAGACAAGCCGTCGGGGAAAAAGGCCGGCCTGGCTAAACAGGGAGCTAGTGTTGCAACTTAGGGAAAAAAAGAGGATCTATGGCCTCTGGAAGGAAGGGCAGGCCACTCAAGACGACTACAAAGAGGTAGTTAAGCTATGTAGGGAAAAAATCAGGAGGGCCAAAGCCCAGCTGGAGCTAAACCTGGCTTCTGTTGTCAAGGACAACAAAAAAAGCTTCTATAAATATATTACCAATAGGAAGAGGACTAAGGATTATCTCTGTCCTCTAGTAGATGGGGCCGGCAACATAGTGCCCAAGGATGAGGAAAAGGCTGAGGTACTTAATGAAGTCTTTGCCTCAGTCTTCAGCAGTAGGACCAGTTGTTCCCTGAGCACCCAGACCCCTGAACTAGAAGACAGGGATGGGGAGCAGAATGAAGCCCCTCTAATCCAAAGGGAAATGGTGAGGGACCTGCTTCAGCACCTGGAGGTGCACAAATCTATGGGGCCGGATGGGATCCACCCAAGGGTATTGAAAGAGCTGGCGGAGGTGCTCGCCAGGCCACTTGGTATCATTTATGAGCAGTCCTGGACAACCGGGGAGGTCCCAGCTGACTGGAGGTTAGCAAATGTGACACCCATCCACAAGAAGGGCCGGAAGGAGGATCCGGGGAACTACAGGCCAGTCAATCTGACCTCGGTGCCTGGGAAGGTCATGGAACAGATCCTCCTCAGTGCCATTACACGGCACATGCAGGAGAACAGGGTGATCAGGCCCAGTCAGCATGGGTTTGTGAAGGGCAGGTCATGCCTATCAAACCTAATATCCTTCTATGATAAGGTGACCCGCTTAGTGGATGAGGGAAAAGCTGTGGATGTTATCTACTTGGATTTTTGCAAAGCTTTTGACACTGTTTCCCACAGCATTCTCCTGGAGAAACTGGCTGCTCATGGCCTGGACAGGTGTACTCTTCGCTGGGTAAAAAACTGGCTGGATGGCCGTGCCCAGAGAGTGGTGGTAAATGGAGTTAAGTCCAGTTGGTGTCCAGTCACAAGTGGTGTCCCCCAGGGTTCGGTGCTGGGGCCGGTTCTCTTTAATATCTTTATCAATGATCTGGATGAAGGGATTGAATGCACCCTCAGTAAGTTCGCAGATGACACTAAGCTGGGCGGGCGTGTTGATCTGCTTGAGGGTAGGTTGGCTCTGCAGAGGGATCTGGACAGGCTGGACCGATGGGCTGAGACCAATGGTATGAGGTTCAACAAGGCCAAGTGCCGGGTCCTGCACTTGGGTCACAACAACCTCATGCAGCGCTACAGGATTGGGGCAGAATGGCTTGAAAGCAGCTCGACAGAAAAAGACTTGGGAGTGTTGGTTGACAGCCGGCTGAATATGAGCCAGCAGTGTGCCCAGGTGGCCAAGAAGGCCAACAGCATCCTAGCCTGTATCAGGAATAGTGTGGTGAGCCGGACTAGGGAAGTGATCATCCCCCTGTACTCGGCACTGGTGAGGCCTCACCTCGAGTACTGCGTTCAGTTTTGGGCCCCTCGCTACAAGAGGGACATTGAGGTGTTGGAGCGTGTCCAGAGAAGGGCTACAAAGCTGGTGAGGGGTCTGGAG
This sequence comes from Larus michahellis, assembly GCF_964199755.1. Classification (NCBI taxonomy): domain Eukaryota; kingdom Metazoa; phylum Chordata; class Aves; order Charadriiformes; family Laridae; genus Larus; species Larus michahellis. The sequence goes on along the minus strand of NC_133896.1, from coordinate 3,965,073 downwards.
GACAAACCTTATGAAGAACGACTGAGGGAGCTGGGGTTGTTTAGCCTGGAGAAGAGGAGGCTGAGGGGAGACCTTATCACCCTCTACCACTACCTGAAAGGAGGTTGTAGAGAGATGGGGGCTGACCTCTTCTCCCTGGTGACAAGTGATAGGACGAGGGGAAACGGGTTCAAGTTACGTCAGGGGAGGTTTAGATTAGATATTAGGAGACATTTTTTCACTGAAAGGGTTATTAAACATTGGAATAGGCTGCCCAGGGAGGTGGTGGATTCACCATCTCTGGAGGTGTTTAAAAAAAGGGTAGATGGGGCACTGAGGGACACGGTTTAGAAGTGGCTCTTGTCAGGGTAGGCTAAAGGTTGGACTCGATGATCTTAAAGGTCCCTTCCAACCTCAACAATTCTATGATTCTATGATTCTAATTCTAATTTTTTGGGTGTTAACTCTGGAACCTACTAAGGGAGAAGGCAGTCATCCAATTGGTCAGAATACAAAATTCTGAGCTAATTTCCTTCCCCTTTCCTTTTCAATCTCATTCATACCCAGCTATACAGCAAAACTCAAGGTAGCTGGTTGTCCTTCCTGAGAATGTCTGGTGTGATTGAAATGAGAATACAGTCAGCTTTAGGGCTTCATATTCTTCTTTTCTTCTTCTTCCCCCAGTCCCGTTTGCAGCAGAGAGTTGTTTGAAATCTGTGCTGAAAACCTCTTTTTTTCTTGCAGCACCCTAACTCACCTCAGCAACTCTAACAGGCATGTACACACACGCGCACACGCGCACACACACACACACACACACAGAGGGCACGAAAGGCTACGATGATCTTTGTTGCCTTTGCTGTTGTTTTGATGCTGAACAAAAGGCCTGGCTCCTACCCCCCTCCTTGCTGTATCACCTTCAGGATTGTGTGTCAGGAATCAATCCTACAGATGTTGACTTCGCTACGATGCCAGCAGGAGACTTTTAATACTTTTCAGATACAACAACAAAGAACAGATGCCAATTCGTAGGGAGGGAAGAGAGATGTTTTGATCTGGGTTTTTTGGAAATGAATTTTCATGCAGACTTTATTTCCAATTTTATAGTGTTTTTTTTGTTTTGTTTTGTTTTTTTTTTCCCCTGGAATGCATATTAAATGCTGATAGCCTGTTATCCTTGACCTTTAGAGCCTGTGAATTTGAAAATCCAATTCCCTGTGAAAAGCAATGCACACAATATGGACTTTGAAGAAAATGCCAGTAAGTGTGTTATTTTCTTTTTGGCCCTGCAAGGACCTACTACCAGCAGAAAAAAAGGCAAGAGCATGACTTGGGTGGAATACAGTTAACAAGAAGAGAGGTTCCTCTAACTCCTTGCAGGCCGTGGGTTTTGTTCACCCAGTAGGGAGGGAGGAATTTTAAGCTCTTAGGAGAGCTAATTCATTTTCCCCTTTCTCAGCACTCCAGTTATTGTGCTGTTTAACGTGCTGCCAGATGGGCTCTGAGCATCTTGGTAGAACGTGTCTCTAGATGTGCCACTGTGTACTGGTAGGATTTTCTTTAAACACTGCCAGATGGTTCTGGGAGTATCACGATCACCTTTTCTTTCTGATGTGCTGAAAGCATTCTGGTGACCTCCAGTTGTGTTGGGGGCATCCCTTGGAAGCTGCCTCCAGTTGTGGTGGAGATACCCCAAGAGAGTTTTCTTCCAGCTGTGCTGGGAACATACCTGGGAAGTTTTCTTCCAGATGATATGGAGATAGGTCAGGAGACTATTCCTCAGGATCTACAGATTGTAGACTGGATCTACAATCCAGTCAAGCCACTGCAGTGCTCAAGTTGCCAGATATTTCCCTTCTCTTGTCCTCAGCCAGTCACCGCCTTTTTAAAACAGCATTTACTTGAGCAGAGATGCACTGGCACTTACACAGTCTGCTTATAGAGGGTATCAGCACAACTCCCTCCCGCTCTCTAGCTTCTGACCAGGAATGATGGATACCTAATTTTTGCTTTTAAGTTGCACTGGGTTCCTTTATGGAAAAAGGCTGAGGATGTGTTCAAGAACTGTGTTAAGCCCACGAGGAGTGAGTTTACCAAAGGTTGTTGGATGGGATAGATAAGGTGGGAAACCCATCTGTTTTAAGAACAAAATAAGATACTCCAGAAGTAAAAAGGTCATTTATTAACAGCAGTCCCCACAGACCTGCTCCCTCTGGACATCAGGAGAGCACACTGACACCAAAGTTGGAGTTTCCATTCCTGAAGAATCCAGGCATGATCCCATTACTTTTCAAACTACAGGCCCTTAGCAGATACGCAGGACCTCTGCAGCCTATGTATTTGAGAAGCTGATCTCTCTTATTCTGCATGAACAGTAAGATAGGCAGTGTAGGCCTCCACCATTATCTGTCCATCACCTAGCACCATGGGACTTGGGTTCTTTCAGGGTGTCACTGAGAAAGGACTGCAGGAGGAATTACCCCTGTGTGCAGGCACTGTAGCCCAGGACCAAGGCAAAACACAAATTCTTTGGGATTGGGTTTCCTGATTTTTACAGGGGAGCCAAACTTTATACAAAATCCAAAAGCTGGAAAGTCATGTGGACCTAAAATCCCCGAAGTCAGAAGCTTTCTGAATCATTTTGCTGGCAGCTAAACTCTGCCTCAAATAAGACACGGTTCCTAAGTCCTTTTGTGCATCTGGACCTTTCTGCCATGCCCAGGCTCAGGCAGGGAGTCTGCAGTAGAGCAGGAAAGGAAACCAGGTCTGTCAAACTCCAGGATGGGTCTGTGATCACTGGACATCTCGCCTCTGGCTGTGCTGCCTGTGAGTGGCATGAAATGAATCTTCAAAGGGCTGTGCGGATCCCCTGCCCTCTCTCATCCCTGTGGTGGCCAGCCCTTCAGTCTTTGCTTGCAGACAATGAAACTGCAGGGTGGTTGGCACACACAGATATGCTGTGCCACGCTTGGCTTTTCTGATTTTTTTCTTTCCCTTCTTATTTTTTCCCCACTCCTTTCCTTCTAATTTAGAGCTCTAGATTAAATTCAACTTAATTAGAAGGATTATACATCTTATAAATTTAATATTTAATATGCAAGCATAGGCTTTTATTAAAGGTGTCCTAGGAGGAATGGTAATGAGTTATTGCACAATAAATAGTTGGATGGAAATGAGTGTGATAAAGGACTGGAACTTCTGGAGCAAGGGAGGGGGGAAAGGGGATGTGGGTGTTTGGGAACATCTCTGGTGGCTGCTCAGAGTGCTGCTGTCATCTCTCTGTTGCTCACGCAGCGACCGATCCAAAAACAAGAGGAATTTTCCTTCAGCATAGGCTGGAAAAGAGATTTGACAAGTTGTGGAGGGAAGTGGGGAGGGAAGGACATGAGGAAGGTCAGGAACTAAAGATACTTGCAAAGAGAAGAAACTCTGATGTAGGGTCCTCTCTGAGAGCCTCGAATAGGAGTTGTGAACAGATCACTCACTGCCTCCATAACTGTTGGAGGGGACAACTTGGATGTGGTCAGGGGTCTTGATTGCAATGCCCATCCATGCCTCCTTCTGCCCTCAGGAGCAAGAGCCAGGTCCCATGTGGAACCAACAGAAGACCCCGCTTTTGTGCTGCCTCTTTGAATTGAGAGGGAAGGTGGAATTCATCTCTTCATGTGTCTACAACAAGCTGGCATCTATGTTCCCACCATAAACAATGGAGATATAATTAATACTATCAGCAGGATTTAGGGTATGAGTCATTGGGCCACGTGTAGGTGTTTGTTTTAGGATGAGACAACTTGCACTGTAAATTCTGCACGCTGTACAGGCAAGGTCTCCAGTGACTGTAAGGGAATCAAAGGTTATGTTTGTGCTGGTAATAAAATGGGCCAGAGATTGCTCTTCAGCCTTGAGGGCAAATGGACCAGTCTGGCTCATGCTTGGTATTTTTTGCGAGAGTGTTAGCAGGTCCCTTCGTCTGTGTCAGGATGCCTAACAAAGAAATAGTGTGGACACTGTGGTCCAGTGCTTGCTCTCATATCCAGTCCCATTTTCGTTCCTTGGACAGACAAACCACTTCCCAAACACTGGTGTCTACACTGAAGGCACTCAGATGAATCTTTCCCCTCCTGTCGAATGATCTGTTGCAGAAGGGGATCATTTTGCCATCCTGGCAGCAGCCCAGCCTGGTAAAGCTGTGTGGCTTAGATGTCCAGCGTCCCCGCAGCAACTTCTGGCAGCCAGTGGTTGTTGCCAATCAGCTGATGGATGATAACTATCTCTTCTGGTAGTAAAACCATAGTATTGCTAGTAGTTGTGCATCTTGTCTGGCTGTCAAAGCGGAGGAAAGTCAAGCACTTCTGGAAAAAAAGGGTGGGGAAGATGCTGTGGTCCACCAGTGAATAACCTTAGGGAGTGTCTGGTACCAGGGTGGGGAAAGGAGATACCAGCATGTAATTGGGGCCCCAGTGTGAGGGTGTGGAGAACACTGGGAAAAGACTGGAAGTGTGCAGTGGAAGGATGGGAGTACAGCAACCTGGTAGAGAACTGGGCCCATCATCGTCTGTGGGGTATCCGAGATGGGGAACCATCTCACTGGTGGTTTTGTAACTGACCCTCTGGGGCCAGCACTCTGCTGTGGTCTTAAATGGCAAGTGGGAGGAGAAAGTGTCTCCTTCTACAACTGAATTCAACCCAAGGCTTTGGGGAGTCGGAACATCCCATTAGGGTGGTCCTGTCGCACTTCACATCTATGTTTTCAAGGGCCACCCTCTTACCTTTCCAAGTCCTTTCTCTCCCATTCAGCCAAGATTTTCTCAGCTGATTTCACCCTGCCAGACTAAATCATCTCCAGCACTACCTATGTGTATTTCTGTATGGGAAACTGCTCTGTGGAGGGTGTTTGTACCCGAATTCAGGTCTCCTTGCCCACCCTCAGGATTCATCTCAACTCCCAATCAGTGCATGTGGTTTTCTTTAACTGGCTCCAAGGGATGCACAGGATGTAGACAAAGCTGCCACCCATGGGACTGGCAAACCAGGCTTCAGGGCTTGTGCAAAGAAACATCTTTTTGTTTCAAGCCAGGTCAGGGGGACTGCCCTTGACAAGAAGGGAATTAAGGCGCCATATAAATACACAATTTTAGACCCTTTGGATTTATGCAATGGAGCTGGCAAATAGCTGGAGCCATTTCTGGTTGCTCTGGTCAGCAAACAGGGCAGCTGTTATCTCTGCAGACGGCCCCTGTGGCCCCCCACGCCTGATATTTGTAATTACAAGCAGGGATTATGCAGAAAGGAGATGGAATCAACTATGATAACCCTGCAGACAGCAGGGGAGCTTAGGCACCGGCTGGTTCCTCTCAGATGGAGGCAGAGATAGTACCAAGATATGTGAGCAGGCTTGGGGTGCATATGTCAAATCTATGGGGATCCTGATAGAGGGATTAAAACTGAGGGGAGGGGAAAGGGCAAAACATCTGATTAACATTTTTGATGCATGCCTAGGGCTAACATGGTTTGCTAATGAATACTGGTGTAGTAGCAGAGCTTTCTTAGTGCCCTCTGCCCTGGGCAGTCTCCCAGTAAAGCTACACATGGACAGGCTTTAACTCCTACCTCTTAAGTACAGCTAGGGTGGACCCTTTGGAGCACAAGTTGTAAGTGCTTTTGCTGGGGCAGGGGTGTTGCAGGAGGATGGAGGAAGGAAAGCTTCCATTTTCATGACTTTTCTCCCACGCATTGAGATGATAAGATAAGGAGAGTGCCTGGCGCTCTGAGTTGGTTATATGGTGACGAGGCATGCCTAGGCAGCTGGTCTGTTGTCCAGCAATTCCAGGAGTCCTGCCATTTCCTTGTAAAAGAACCCATGCTGCAGTGCCTGGGAATGCTGCGCACTGAGCACAAGAAGCTGCTGGGGAGGCAGGACGAGGGAGGCATCAGGGCTGGGAGCTCTGCAGGGACATTGGGGTGGAAAAGGTGCAGGTACCTGGTGAAGACACAGCCTACAACCTCTCCATGTCCTTGGGAAAGTGGGATGGTGGAGTCAGCAGAGAATCCTTCCAGAGACCAATGCCAGCCGCCTGCTTCCAGCTTTAGGACAAACTTGGTCTCCTTCATGCCCTCGAGGAGTGCAGTGGGGTTGTCTGTCCTTACTCATACCCTGAGGGTAAAGCAAGGACAAATCCCTACGGTGGCTGTAAGCTGTTCCTGCAAATAACCAGGAGTCCTTGAACTACCTCAGGGTTAGCAAGGCTGGTAGGAAAAGGGACATACAAACCTTTCCACAGGATTATCTGCCATGGTTGATGAAGTTATTCTGGTCACCTAAAAGAATAGGGACCATCTGGGACCAGGCACTGCACAAATACAGAGCAGGGAGATGCTCCCATGTCTTCAGGCAAGAAGACATTTCCTTAGGATGAAGACACCTGGGGAGGTGCAGTCTTGGCAGGGGATGAATTCAGCAACTTATCTGAGATCAGTCCATTGCGGAGAGCTACAGCAGGTGATGCCCCTTGTTGGGCTCCAACACACCTCACAGGGCCGTCTTGCCTTAGAGACAGCAGCGAATTCTCTTTTTCCTTCCTTCTCTCTGTTCCCTGTGCAGAGGATTGGAAATTCCTGCCTGACTGGGAATCAAAACAGACATAAAACATGGGTGATGACTCTCTGCTACCTCTTTTTATCAGAAGGAGAGGGAAAATGTTTGGATCCAAACTGTGTTTGTAGTTTTCTGCATCGTCTCTTTTTATGAAAGTATCCAAACAAGACAACAGGAATTGATGATTCAATAACGCGCAGGGCTGGGAGACAATAGGGGGAAGAAAAACAACAAAGCGAAGAGGGTTTTAATAACCATTCATTGAGGCTGTAATTAAATCTTGGTTTGTGTTTGGAAAACAAGAATCTCATTTTGTGCGTGCACCCCATCTCCCCACCACATCTGCACCCATGTTTTCTTGTGGGCAATTACCGAGCGTGCTGTGAGCTGATTAGCAAATACAGGTGTGGCAGGCGCTTTCTCCTGCAAGGGAAGAAGGAGAAGAGAGGATGAGGAGCTTATTGCCAAGTCTGGCACCGTCCCTGAGCAGGTGGGAAGCAGGAATCTTCAAACAAGCTGTGGAGCCAGCCTGGTGCTTCTTCGGTGCTTGATAGAGATGAGGAAAAGGTGTAGAGAGGGCAGGAGCGTGGGGCTGCCCACCCGGTCTCAGCAGTTGCCAGACAGCATGATTTGGCTTGGAGGAGGGACTCAGTCCCTGTGGAAAGGCAAAAGGTTGCTGAGCATTGGCATGGGAGTTGTGGCACCAAGTGTGTTGCAATCCATGTACTTTCCATGTGGGCTAAAGAAACTTTTCATAGGCATGGTTATGTGCATAATGAAACATGAAAGGGCGAGTGGTACATTTATTTGTGTCCATATATCTCCCTTTCCTCTCCTCCATCACATGGCCTAATGGGCTCAGGCAGTGTACATGTTTGCTCCTCAACCCTGCCAGGGCATTGCCTCTGAGGGTGCTGGTGGCATTGGCCAAAGCTCTGCCATGGACTGTGCTAGCAACTGTGTCCCTGGCCCTGGTTCATGTGCTTTTACAGGCTTAACCTCAGAGGTGGATGCTTTTCTAGGGGGATGAAGAGCACACCAGAAGCACAGCCTCCTGCACGCGTGGAGAACCGTGTCAATAGTGGGATAACACATAACTGTGGCTAGACAATGGGAAACAGAAACATGCATGTGCCCTCCAGCTCACTGTCCATCTTAGAGAAGAGAATGCAGTATTTCACTTGGCGCTGCTGTTTTCCTCCCCCTGCTCTCCCAGCCTGATGGAATTCAAGGATTGACAGAGGCAAACCCTTCCCCAGCTGAGACAGCTTTCTAGGGAACCAAACCAGCATTTCTCCTTTTCATGATCTGCCTGCAAGGCTCATTGCCTAATTTCTGCCTGCTCATTAGAAATCATGGCAGTAACGCTGCTGTGGTCATTGCCTCAGAGCCCACCACCTCCTTGCGTTAGTTCTCCCTGCTAATTGCCGGGAGCTGAGTGGAGGCACTTGCTCCTGGTCTCTGCCAGAGTTTGCCCAGGCAGACGGGCTGCATTCGACCTTCATTTATATTCCAGAAGCACCACTCACTTAGCAGTATCTCCTGCCATCAATAAACCAATGCAAACAGAGATAAGCCAGATAAAGCGAAAGTAGGTCACTTCTGCAGCACAATGACATCCAGCTCGGTTATTCCTTACGCAGCCCTAAAAGTTAACTCTCTCTCCCATCACGGCGTTTCTTTGCTCTTCCTCCTTTTTATTTAAAGTTGCTAGGGATCAGGGGCAAGGGGATTAAGCAGATATGAAAGTCTCCTTACAGCTCTACCATGTCCCAGCCTGAGGGCATCTGGAGATTGTTCTGCAGCTGCACAGTGGAGGGGTAAATGGAGGGTTTGGTGTCATTCACAGATTTTCTAAACTCTGTGTTGTTTTTCTAACAATTAAAACCTTGGAAAGGTGCTTCATACTGATGGCTGGGGGAAGCTGGCTTTGGTCCTCTGAAGGACCCATATTATTTACTTGGAAGTCCCATATGCCATGCTGTGTCTCTGGGAAAAAAAACATCACCACTGCAAATCCATCCCTTAGTGTTGGCTTATCTTCAAGCCTTGATGTTGACTTAAAGCCACAAACTTCCTCCGGTAGTAAGGTAAGATTTCTTTTCCAGTTGCTTATTATAGCATTAATTTATTCATCAAGAACCCTAAGAGGTGGTTAGCGTCCTGTAAAATGTCACTCTTGTATCAGGGAGGTGGCAATGGCTTCCTGTTAATGTCACCTGAGACCACCTTTGGGCTGGTAGCACATAGGTGAAAAGCTTAGTGACTTAGTCACAGTCACCTGAGCCGTCCAGGCACCTAGGTTATGTGTGATTTTATTATAAGAAGAATATCAGTGCTCTTTATTGGTTGATACATAGATTTCAAGTGCTATTATGAAAGCATAAGATCCTCTGGAGATGCTTCTAAAGCCTTCTAGCACTGCAAAGAAACATAAGCATTAGCTCAGTCTTGGATAATCTCCAGAAAACAAGACAAGTAGGGATGATCCAGTGCTCTTTTTTCAGAGATTTCTGTAAATGCTGTCTTCATTAGCATAAACGCTTGTGGGAAATACATTTTAAAACTTCTTATTTAAGTGTTCATTCTTACAAAACGAGGTCCTAAAAGTGACCCTCATCCATCCAAGAAAACAGAAATGACACCGTAGAAGTTATGGGTTTGGTATATCACCAGCTCGAACAGAAAATAATCTTTTCTTTGTGCTAACTCCACATCAGGAAAGAAATTCATTGCAAAGTAAAGTGGTAAAATAAATAAATTTCAGAAAACAACAGCCTCCTGATAATTATTCCACAAGAGGAAAATATGGCAGCATCCAATAAATAAGTTGTTCTGGAGTGAACAATCCACTGAGCCCCAAATGCTCGTGTAAGCAAGACACAATCCACTGGACTAAGCACCCCGATCCCAGACACCTCCAAGCATGTGGCTGTCAGGGATCATCATTAGTATGGGTACCAAATATACTTGTATTAACCAGAACGTTCCTCTTGTCCTATGAGCTTATCTGAAGAGGCTAAGTGCTCCTAAAAGCCTTTCTCCTAACTCTTCCAAGCAGTTGCTCCTTTGGTACCTGAAGAAGGAGGAGCGGAGGTGGACAGTGTACCCACCTGATGAGATAGCTGGAAGTGCGTATCAAGGCTTGGAAACACCTGAGGAGGTCCTGAGATGCTCCTTCATCTTGGATAATCGTGGTTTATGGTCCTCTGAAGTACCATCACACTTTGTGCCCCTTCCTCTGAGATACCACCCCATGCTGCTTAAGCAGAAATCTCTCTTCCTAGAGCTGCTGCCTCCAGCTTCTTCCCCTCTAAATCTCTGTATAGCTCCTTCAAGGAGGCTCAAAGTATTCACTGTGGCTGGCATTACCTCTACCAAGACATATTACTGATCAGCTAGATGGGGAGGTGATGAACATTTGCAGCCTGTCCGCACTGTGGATTAGACCGAGGAACCAGCTTGTTTTCTCAGCACTTACTCAAAGGCCAGAGATGTTGTCTGTAATGCTCTGCAAGTTAGTGCCCTATATTCTATCATATTCATCATCTTGAATTTATATTCCAGGTGGGGCCAGCAGTCTGCATTTGCCTCTTTTGGGGATGGGTTGGTGCTGGTGCATGGAGCCTACAGAGCCTCAGGACACAGCTGTCCTTGCCTCTTCCTCCAGAAACAGTGCAACAAAGCAATTAATAAAACCTACTTTATGTGTCCACCAACAGCAAATATCATGTTCCCTGTCCAAGGTGAAAGGGCTGTGTTTAGGGTCCTAAAGCCTCATCTTTCCCAGAATTATTCATAGAATCTTAGAATCATAGAATTACCTAGGTTGGAAGGGACCTTTCAGATCATTAAGTCCAACCATCAACCTAGCACTGATATAAACCATCACTAAACCATATCTCTAAGCACTATATCTACCCGTCTTTTAAATACCTCCAGGGATGGTGCCTCAACCACTTCCCTGGGCAGCCTGTTCCAATGCTTAATAACCTTTTCAGCGTAGAAATATTTCCTAATATCCAGTCTAAACCTCCCCTGGTGTAACTTGAGGCCATTTCCTCTTGTTCTATCCCTTATTACTTGGGAGAAGAGACTGACCCCCACCTCTCTACACCCTCCTTTCAGGTAGTTGCAGAGAGCGAGAAGGTCTCCCCTCAGCCTCCTTCTCTCCAGGCTGAACACCCCCAGCTCCCTCAGCCGCTCCTCACAAGACTTGTGCTCCAGACCCCCCACCAGCTCCGTTGCCCTTCTCTGGACACGCTCCAGCACCTCAGTGTCTTTTTTGTGGTGAGGGGCCCAAAACTGGACACAGCACTTGAGGTGGGGCCTCACCAATGCTGAGTACAGGGAGATGGTCACTGCCCTGGTCCTGCTGGCCACGCTATTGCTGATACAGGCCAGGATGGTGTTGGCCTTCTTGGCCACCTGGGCACACTGCTGGCTCATATTCTGTCAACCAACACCCCCAGGTCCTTTTCTGCCGGGCAGCTTTCCAGACACTCTTCTCCAAGCTTGTAACACTTCCTACAGATCCTTTTCATGATCCTTAGCAAAATTCCCCCTTGGCAAACAACACTTCTTTCTTTAACTGTGTCTGTCCAGTGGAAGCTGTCAACATGCAACTGCTGTCTCTGCTGGTGTGTTTGACCATAGTGGGTCCTGTTCCCTGACAGACTGTTTTTTACATTGTGCTGGAGTCCAGTGGGAGAATGCTATCACAGAGAAGCAGACTGTGCTAATGCAGGAAGGGTTTAATTGTATTATTGAGTGTGAGCAGGATAAATCCCCTTCCACCTAAGATTTCTTTGTGCTCTTCTTAGCCATCTGGGTTGATCACTTGGCCAAAACAAGACGTTGCCTTTCCCACTTGCTCTTAATGTCAGGTTTATATTTCTGGGCCTGGCATCTGACACATGGTCTCATGTCTGTGACCCTGACAGTGGTGGCCACGAGTGGTTTGGCACCAAAGCATGCCCCTGGATGCCCTCTCTCTCTCTTCCTTCTTCCTACAACCTCCTCTGGGCATTGCTGCTGCTGACCAGGTAATGCAGGCAGCAGGCAACACTCTTGGTGGAGGCTGAGAAAGCTGGAAAGGGGTGAGAAGGAGAGGGCACCTCTGTCGTCCTTTCGCAGCACCTTCAGAGCACGTTGGGCTGCTTCTCTTGGGCTATAGGAGCTGCATGACAAGCAGAGAGAGCTGGTAAGGTGTGAGGAGGAGGCATGGAGATAGCTTGCACTGTTTACTCCCTGTTATGCCCTGCCCCTTGCAGCATACTCCTCTGCTCCAAACCACCATCCTCATGGGATCATCGACATCTGGAGGAAGCTGTGAGAGAAAGGGGCTGAAGAGGGCAAGTGACCTTGTCTCTGCTCCCCGCTCCCCACCACCTCCCATATCCTCCTGCCACTGCCTTGGCTGGGGCTAAGGAGTGGTTGGAAGCAGCCATGGAAAAAGCCATGAAGGCTGAGACGGAGGGAGCAAGGGTATCAGAGCTGACAGCTGTAAGTGCTCCTAGGCCCTCTACAATCCTCAGTTTTAGCAATTTGTTCTAAGTAAAACTCTCCTGCTTTGCTGTGCCAGTCATTGGCTCTACTGCCTTTGCCCATTTAGCCAGGGCTGTGGTCCCAAAGAGCTGGCAGGCTTTTAGATCTGACTGATAGCAAGCTGGAATAAAATTATTTTTTGCCAAACCAACTTACGGGCCATTATGTTTTCTTTTAAATGTGTGTGTGAAGAAAGGGTGGAGGAGAGGACCGGCTACTTAGCCCGCCCACCCAGCCCACCTCACCCGCAGGAATTGCATCACCATAAGGTGGGGGTAAAGAAGATGACAAGGTTCTTCGGAATGGGGTGAGACGGCATGGAGAGCCCTACGGCTGCTGCCTGAGAGGATGCCCTATCTGTGGTGGGACTGTCCTTGCAGCACAGGGGATGAACTGGCAAATTGCAGCTGTCAGTGCTGCGGCAGAGGCATCAACCCACGGAGGGCAGCGAGCGCTTTCCTCTCTCCTCCAGCTGCTGCAGACCCTGCGAGCAGTTCCTGCTGCATGTGAGCTGAATGCCAAATGCCCAGGGCCATGGAGCAGGCGAGAACCTGCACAGACCCAGCAAGAGAGCCGAGGTGTCCTGCAAACCCAATTACAAAGTGCTTTCCCCAGCTGCAGTTTTAAGTCTTCTGGTCAACACCGTCATGCATCCCCATAGATGAGATGAGTGGGGGTGAGGAAGGGCTGTTATGGATCCTTACCCACCATCTGTGTTTCAAAGGCAGAAGAGGAGCAGGAAGGCTCTGGTTCTTACCTTGGAGGGGTATAATGGAATTTTCTCCCCCATTTTCAAGCAGACATGGGGACTGGAACTCCCCATGGGTGAGTGCCTGCAGGATAGGGTTGGTCGCAGGACAGATGAACTTTCTATACTGGCCTGTTATACCCTTAGAGGGGCCATCCTCATTGTATCAGTTGTATTTCTTCCCTAACCGCTTATCTTTCCACTGCATTTAGCTCTTCCAACAGCCCATTCAGCATCTGTGAGAATTTGTGAAAACCAAGACACCTTCCCCTTTGTGTGTAAGATCTCACCTCCTCCCAGGTGAGCCCCTGGGCCAAGCAGAAATGCTATGAAAGCGTGTCTGTGGCCAAAGGCGTAGGAGGGAGAGGATGCAGCTGGCTTCGCAGCCCGTTCCCTCTGCTTCCTTGGCTTTGTGGCTAGGCAACCACCCTGCATAGGAATTAATCGAATGACCTTCTGTCTGAAGCCTCTGTTGAAGCACCAGACCCATTTACTAGCGGAGGTCAAGTGACTTGTGTGGGGAGCTGAGATGTGAATCCTCCCTTGGCATTGTGTGCCAAGTCCTGTCCGTCTGCTCAAATCTCTGCCACCGGTCCTTCATCCAGGCCTGCTGCTCCCACCATGTTTGCCATTATTAAACACCCCAGGAGGCAGCAGGGAACCTTGTCCTGCCACATCCCAGATTTGGTACTGTTTCACCCCTGCATCTAGCTCATCTGCTCCCGTTCTCTCAGACACTATTTGGAAATCAGGCTTTGTCGGCAGCACACAGCACTGCACGTGCCCAGTCTGGCAATAAAGCCTCCTCCGGAAGCTCTCCCATTTTCCCTGTATGTTAATATGACCCTAATGGCCTCATTAGTTTTAATTTGTTTGGCTACCAGATTTAGATGAGTATTCCAGTGATAACGCAAGACCTGGAGAGAGTAAACAGTGACTAATTAATGCAGCTAAAGTTACTGCCTAGGGTGGCTGTTGAGGAGGAGGACAGTGCTGGAAGGCAGATTTTCATGCACCTGGACACTGCTGGCCACAGCCACTGATTCACACTTCTTGTCCTGCAGAGGCTCAAAGCTGATAAACAGCATCCGCAGTCTGACCTGGAGGGAGGTCAAAGAAACTTCCCAGAAATCCCTGGAGCGGGGGCAACACCTCGGCTGGCACGATAAGTATAGAAATGTAGGGATCAATCCAAGGGGCGCTGATAGAGGTGAAATGCCTCACTGCCCAATTTCACCAGGGGTTCAGACAAGTCAGTTTAATGGGCAACTGCCTACACAAGCTGCTGCTAGACAGCATCCTCCATATCAGCATTAACAGAGGGAATTTGCACCTTCAGGTGCAAATATAGGTGAGGATGAAGGAGTCCCAGGAGGATGGGGTGATGGCTAATGTGTATTTTTAATATGAAGAGAAATTCACAGTGGGAAAATAGCTTCATACGCCTCCTCCTTTGCATGCCCCTGCTCCGCCACTGTCCCCGGGGTACTTTGCTTGGAGTCCTCTAATAGAAAATAGAGCACAGAGCAGATGTAGGCCTTTCTGGGCTAAAAAAAGAGGAGGTCTCTCAGAAATACTGATGGTCTGTCCTGGATTGTGTTCTTGTGATAGAGAAAGAAAACATCCTTCACTTCTTCCTGCCCTCTGGGTAGCAGCTTCCTCTGGAGTGGATGAAACCATTGCAGCTCCCTCCTGGGAGTGGTCCCTACTGCCCAGTACAAAGTTCCCTGGTTCAGACCATGCCCTCGACCACGGTATTTCCAGGCTCTCCTTAAATCTGAACCTTCCTCCTCCTTTCCTTCCAAGTTTTCTCTGCCATTTCATATTCATGGCCTTCTTTCTGCCTAAAAAAAGAAGAGGCAAAATAAAATAGGGGACTAGCAAGGCTGCAAGATGGCTGATTTAGCTAGGATTTTATTGCACCTGAGAAAGATTCAAACAGTCACTATGCTGGTGTTTGTTTTGCTTTTATTGAGTGCTGTCTTGAAACTTCAGCCAGGTTCTGGGACAAAGGGACTTGAGCCCTTCTTCAGCGCGTGCTGTGTAAATAATGTTTTTGTCCAAATGGATGAGTGACTCCTATAAGAACTGCAATGATTAAAAAAAAAAGAAGTGTACGTGAGACCTCCTTCCTCATGCTATCTGTTCCCAAAACACTGCAATTGCTGCAAGCCTTAACGGTATCACAAAACATTATCTCACCCTTGGCCCCACTCCTATGCTCCTATTCACTGATTTCATCTGATGTTAAATGCTGCTTTGCTTTTGCAAGCAGAGTAACAAACCACTTCAGGGAAATTCCTTTCCTCTCCAGGAAGCAACGGCCATGAGTGCCAGGCGAGAAGCAGCGCACTCCTCTGTGCGTTTGTGTGCATTTCAACCATGTTTCCTGCATCGTCTTAATTCATGGCTGGTTGCAAGAGCAATAAACGATGCATATTTATCATAGAGAATGCTCGTTTGACAAGGGCATCTCTGAGCAAAAGCAAGGAGGAGTTGAACACTACTGATTAGAGTTTTGCCTCCACATTGGTCCTGCAGATGGGGAAAAGACTTTGTGCCGATCCTGTTCTTCACTGACAGGATAACAAACTCATCTTTGTGACAAAGGCACCCGGAAAGTGTGAGTGCAGGAGTGCAACAGACAGAGAGCAGAGATGTGAATAGCTGTAGGTCTTTGACTGTGAGAACCACCAAGTGCAAACACAGCTGGGCTCAGGTTCTCCCTGCGGTTTTACACTGGGGAAGGCTGGGGTAGTGGTTAACTGATGGCGTAATGAAACCTAGAATTGCCACCAGAACCAAACCCCATGATCCTGCTTGCAACACAGATCCTGCTGTAGTTCACTCTCCCTTTAAATTCATTTGTATCCAACCAGGAACGCCAACAGCAAGGAGGGACTTCAAGAGTATGTCTTGTCTATTAATTAAGTACAAGTTAGACCCCCTTATGCAAGCTCAGGCTCAGTGCGGTTATGGACTAACATGCATTTAGACTCCGATGTCACCTCAGCTCTTGAAACACATGAAGCAATGAGTGCACACGTGATTGTGCAAGCATTTGTGTGGGTCCAAGCTCTTCGTCTTTTGCCCTGGCTGTATTAGGGGTGGGCATGGTGGGCAGCTCTCAGTCCAGTTCATCAGTGCATATGTTGGCTGCAATTCTTCAACGGCGTGTCTGGGAAGCTCAGTAGATCATAGAATCATATAATGGTTCGGGTTGGAAGGGACCTTAAAGATCATCTAGTTCCAACACCCCTGCCATGGGCAGGGACACCTCCCACTAGACCAGGCTGCTCAAAGCCCCATCCAGCCTGGCCTTGAACACCTCCAGGGATGGGGCAGCCACAGCTTCTCAGGGCAACCTGGGCCAGGGGCTCACCACCCTCACAATAAGGAATTTCTTCCTAATACCCAATCTAAATCTACCCTCTTTCAGTTTGAGGCTGTTACCCCGTGTCCTATCGTTCCACTCCCTGATCAAGAGTCCCTCCCCATCCTTCCTGTAGGCCCCTTCAGGTACTGGAAGGGGCTATAAGGTCTCCCTGGAGCCTTCTCTTCTCCAGACAGAACAACCCCAACTGTCTCAGTCTGTCCTCACAGCAGAGGTGCTCCAGCCCTCTGATCATCTTCATGGACCTCCTCTGGATTTGTTCCAACAGGTCCAACACACAGATGTGTGCTGTGGCGTCCTGTTGTCTGTACCATCCAGACCAGGGACCTGCCCAGAGCACATGGCAGTTTGCTTCCAACACTTGACCCCCTTTGCACACCTGGAGCTCCTTCCAAAGGCTGTCTGTGCAGGTGTTTATGGTCAGCATGACACTGCATGGCTGGGATACTGCAAGGTCTAAGGAGATGTTCCCCAGCACACGCTCAGCTCTGGGACTCTGGATTTTCTCCTGCTTCCCAGTTTGAACCTTGCCTTTTGGGGGTAAGCACTGTCAGGAAAAGCAGATATAGCACCATCAGGATCCCCAACATTTTACAGTTTTAACATATCCTTAAGTTACCTGTGTTCTCTGATGTCTCTTCTGCACTGTTTGAGCAGGATCCTCACCATCTGGGCAATATAAAAGTACCCATGTCCAGTACCCAAGTGAAGCTGCCTTGCCTAGTACCTTTACGCTCCTTCTCCCACCTCCTCTTGAGGGCAGAAATGAGATTTGCTTTTGCAGGAGACAACAGGAGCCCTTGCTCTCATGAGGTCAGTTATCATCATTAGCTGTCTGAAACACAGCATGGGCCAAAGTACAGCTACAGCAGGCCTGAGAAAATTGCTGGAGGGTTCATTACAGCCAATGATCCTGGGGAGACAAGCACCTAAAAAGACATTGGGGTTGAATTAATCTGAGCTGGTTGTCTAGATTCCTACTTTAGTTGGAGAAAAACAGGTACTTCCAGAGCGTGATTAATCTCATTGTAAAGTAGACATCTCAAATAGGTCAGATGACTCATGTCCTGGCAGCGCTTATTTCTCTCTGCAGACTATAAAGGGAGCCGAAGGTGACTAGCTTAGCTGCAGACGATCAACGTGGTAGACATCTAACATTAGGTAACATGAATCCCATCCCGTAAGGCAAATCAAAGCAGTGGACTTTGCACGCTACAAGAAAGAGGTTAAAGTTGCGTGGCCAGTCAAAGCCACTGAAAAGAGTTGTTGAGGGAGGCGAATTTAAAGAGCAAAATCTTGTGTAAATGTTGTCTGGCAATTATTGTCCCAGGAATTGTATTTTCAGCAAAGAAGGAAGGAAAACTGAGGAAGAGGGTGAAGCAAAGTCAGCTGTGCTGGAAGCTGTGCGGAGGGCTCTAAAGAGGTCAGGCACTTTCCATCTCCACCATGACCATCAAAGGTGTATGAGGGTAGGGACTGAACTGCAGATGGCTCTTTGAGAAGACACAGACAAAAGGGCTGTAGCCTGGTGAGGTGAGGTGAGGGGTAAGCAGGATGGAACTAGTCGGAGGTTGCAAATCCAGCCTCATTCTCCATGTTCAGTGCTTCTTCTGTCCTTGGGAGATATGGAGCTATACTAGGACGCAAGAAAGGAGAGACAATGACTGGCATTTTTGTCCTGTTTAATGAGTAGACTCACCACTCCTCCTAGGGATGCAAACTCAGGCCTTGAGGTCTGGGACAGCAAAAAGTACTGCCCATGCTGGTTGTCTCTGCACGTGCACAAGACTGAGTGCATTTGGCAGCTTGGATGTATCTCCATTTTACAGCTTTGCTGGAGGAAGAGGCAGCCACCAGAAGGCCTTACAATATCCATACTCTCCTGGTGCTCCTGAGAGTCTTCTCTACAAGAGAAGGTTTCCTATCTGCTGGAGAATTGACCTGTGTGCAACCAAACCAGTTCGCAGTTCACCTCCAGGTCTACCAACGAGGTCCGGCTCTGGCATCTGCTCCTCCTGGGCTGCTCTGCAGCAGGACCATGGCTCAGCTGCATGTGGCATGCAGGAGGGAGGGGAGATGTTTTGGGCCAGGTTTGTTCCAGCTGTGTACCATGGCTGCTGCCAGGAAATCGGCTCCAGCAGATTATTCGACCATATGGGAACCTTCTGGGGTGTCTCTGGGGGACATCCTTCGACTCTTGGCTTCAGAGGACTGCAGTTCCCTCCCTCCTGTGGCCTGCAATGAAAGCTCACAGGAAGGGGAGTGTATATATTTAAGACTGGAGAACTCGTAGGATTAAAATCAAAAAACATGCACCACCAAAATCAGATATTTCACACATCTTTTTTTTTTCCTTTTTTTTTTTTTTTTATACAAATTCCTTCCACTTCTTACTAGGTTTTAGCATCTGATTCCCTCAGTGTGGGGAAAGGATATAGGGTAGACTTTCCCTGTTAACCTGTGGGGTTATTGAGTGGGGTGGTTCTGATCCAGGAGTACTCCCGTTTCTCTTAGTGCTTGGCAAAGATCAAGTAAGAATATCCTCTCTGTTTAACACCTGAGCATCCTTCCCCACAAAAGCCCAGCCCTGCTGTTGTCTGGGCACACATCCCTTTTGGAAGAGGAGCCATTAGCTTCTCCGGAGCCTCTTTCTCCCAGGAGGAGGGAGCAGAATTGTTGGTTAGTTAAAGCTGCCTATTCCATAATTTTAAATGCATTGTACTTGGACGGTAATTGCAATTCATACTGAGCAATCACTGTGTCAGCTGTCACAATAACACACTGCTTATTAGAGGTACACTGACGGGCCATCACCGGAGCTTCAGAGAGAAAGAATTTGGCTCAAAGGGAGATATCATTCGTGGTTTGACAAGATCTAAGTAGTCACAGGGGCTGCTGGTCCTGATTTGCAAGTATGCCCAGGACTTCCCTTGGGCTTTTATATGCTCATTCCTGATGTCTGACCCAAGTTACAATTTTGTCTGACGTGCTCATCACAAATTCTGTTCTGCTACTTTTCCCCCAACCTTTCCACCCCATCCCAACCCTGTCTTGCTGCTCCTTCTTGCACATTCACTCTACGTTTCCAAAAGAAGGTGAACATGAATGCCAGGTGCTAAGCAGGAGGCATTCGCTGGTCCCAGGCTGACATGACCAGCCCATGGTACGAGGAAGGAGATGTTCTTGTCCTTGTGACGCTGACAGGTCCTGCAGACAGGCCCAAGGCCAGACAAGTCAGGCTTGTGATGACAGGGTATTGTTTGAATTGCAGCACTGATTGGATCCTTCTGCTGAGAGGAAACAGAGGACAAGAAGGCACTAATAGTCTAACTGAGACAGGAGGTGGTGGGTGTTGCTTGCATGGCAAAGTGGCAGCATGGAGCTGAACTTAGAATGACGAATCATAGAATGGTTTAGGTTGGAAGGGACCTTAAAGATCATCTAGTTCCAAGCCCCTGCCATGGGCAGGGACACCTCCAACTAGACCAGGTTGCTCCCCATCCAACCTGCCCTTGAACTTCCCTGTCTACCTTCCCTGGTGTGAGGGAACAACCCTTCCTCTGGCAGAGGTTGTCATGGAAAGGAAGGAAATGAAGGACTTGGGAGCATACAAGTAATTTCGGGAGTTCAATGCTGCAGATGAGACATTGCCTGGAGAGGCTGAAAGGTTAAATACACAGAAAATTAATTCCTAAAGGAAGTGTAATGTACAAATTGGAAGGGAAAGCTTGCTGCTGTGGCCAAGGATGTGCCCACCCTATGTGCTGCAGTGGGATACAGACTTCTCTCATCCAAAATGGCTCTAAAGCAGACATGGGGTATATTTGATGGACATGAGCTCCACTCCCCTGACAAGACCACTCCTTGGGCCCAGGTAAAATGGCAATGCAGAAGGTTTTACCTGGAAACCAGTGGGGTATGTACTTTAGAATTACTAGAACAGACATCTCAAAGGCTGGGGTAGCTCACCACCTTGTGTTACTGTATTTTGACCACCATGGTGAGTACAGGAT
Source organism: Larus michahellis (assembly GCF_964199755.1). NCBI lineage: Eukaryota > Metazoa > Chordata > Aves > Charadriiformes > Laridae > Larus > Larus michahellis. The sequence goes on along the minus strand of NC_133896.1, from coordinate 3,944,797 downwards.
ATCTTGGTGGTTTTTCACTGACTAGCTACAGAACCAAAGAGCACTCATTAGAGATGTGAGGTTGAGATGACAGGTTTGTGGCTGGGTGAGCATTGGTAGATAAGGGGAAAGCAACCGACGTCATCTACCTGGATTTATGCAAAGCATTTGATACTGTCCTGCATGACTTCCTGGTCTCTAAATTGGAAAAGCATGGATTTGATGGATGGACCACTCGGTGGATAAGGAACTGGCTAGATGGCCGCACTCAAAGAGTTGCAGTCAATGGCTCAATGTCCACATGGAAACCGGTGACGAGTGGCGCTCCTCAGGGGTCAGTACTGAGACCAGTGCTGTTTAACATCTTTGTCGGTGACATGGACAGTGGGATTGAGTGCACCCTCAGCAAGTTTGCTGATGACACCAAGCTGTGTGGCACAGTTGACATGCTGGAGGGAAGGGATGCCACCCAGAGAGACCTTGACAGGCTGGAGAGGTGGGCCTGTGTGAACCTCATGAAGTTCAACCAGGCCAAGTGCAAGGTCCTCCACCTGGGTCATGGCAATCCCAGGCATAAATACAGGTGGGGCGGAGAATGGCTGGAGAGCAGCCCTGAGGAGAAGGACTTGAGGGTGCTGGTGGATGAGAAGCTCAACATGAGCTGGCAACGTGTGCTCACAGCCCTGAAAGCCAACTGCATCCTGGGCTGCATCAAAAGAAGCGTGGCCAGCAGGTTGAGGGAGGTGATTCTGCCCCTCTACTCTGCTCTTGTGACACCCCACCTGGAGTCCTGCATCCAGCTCTGGAGTTCTCAACACAAGAAGGACATGGACCTGTTGGAGCAGGTCCAGCGGAGGGCCATGAAGATGATCAGAGGGCTGGAGCACCTCTGCTGTGAGGACAGGATGAGAGAGTTGGGGCTGTTCAGCCTGGACAAGGGAAGGCTCCGAGAAGACCTTAGAGCGGCCTTCCAGTACCTAAAGGGGGTCTACAGGAAGGATGAGGAGAGACTCTTTATCAGGGATTGGAATGATAGGACAAGGGGTAACAGCTTCAATCTGAAAGACGGTAGATTTAGATTGGATATCAGGAAGAAATTCTTCACTGTGAGGGTGGTGAGGCACTGGCCCAGGTTGCCCAGGGAAGTTGTCAATGCCCTGTCCCTGAAAGTGTTCGAGACCAGGCTGGATGAGGCTTTGAGCAGCTTGGTCTAGTGGGAGGTGTCCCTGCCCATGGCAGGGGGGTTGGAACTAGATGATCTTGAAGGTCCCTTCCAACCCAAACCATTCTGTGATTCTGTGAGAGGGATCTGCCCATCCCTGAAGTCAGCAACATCTGAACTGCATGACAACACACAGAAAGGACCCAAAAAGTTGTTCCCTCCAGAGACTGTGAGCACCCTGACCAGGAGTCCAGTCCACACCCTGTACAGACACTGTCTGACCTTTTATACAGGTTCTAGGCAAAAGGAAGAGTGTCTGAGCATGTCAGAGGAAAAAGACAATTGGAGATCTGGGGACAATTTTGAGCTTACAAAAGTTGTAGCCTACCATTGCAGGGAAAAGGTTGGAAACACTGGAACTTTCTATGAAGCCTTTATGCACACAGACTCTGTTATTGCGATGTTATAAGGGATTTCTGCTACAGAAAAATCAGGGTCTTTAGTCACTGAGGGTCTTTAGTAGGACAAAGGCCAAGGCCTTTGAGATGTGTCTTGGGTACAGCATGCAAGAACTGTCAACCACGTTGACATGAATGTTACTGGGATTGGCTGTACTGGGAAGAGAAGTGAAACATGTTGGAGTAATTGTGAAGGAAAAAGAAGGAAAAATGGGAGGAGATGGGGAGACGTGGCTCCTTTCTACAAGATGTAGGATGGGCCAGTTTCAAGCAAGCCATCCGAACGCTGCTGTCCCACCGCAGCCTTAACTACTGTGTTCACTGAGCTGCTCTGGCAGGAGATGCAAGTCCCTTCACATCTCCTCTATTAAGATGTGGTCCTGGGTCTTGAGTGTTTCTGACAGGTCTCCACACCGGTAATAAGCAGCAGCTGCCTGGTTCTGCCTGGCTGCACGCTGGAGATGGGTGGAGGAGGAAAGCAGAGATGTTTTTTTACACCTGAAGGGACATGCTGGGCACCGCACACTTCTTCTGACAGCTGCTTCCCCCACCTTTCCCTCTCTTCTCCCCTTTCCCTCTCTTTCCATGGGGAAAAGCTTTGCGAGGTATGGAATGCTGTGCTGTGGAAAATGACATACGCTGGCCTTAACCAGGTTGTCATATCAACAGGGCATGGGAGAAAGGAGCCTGCACCTTCCAAGCGGTGCTGCTCTGTTCAGCAGCTTGCAAGGTCTCCTTTCTGGGGGATTAGTCTGGAAAGGTGTAACAGGGAAGCAGAAAGGGGGAGAGCTTATTGGCACTGAAAACTTGGTTGCTTTGCCCAAAGACTTCAGTTAATGAGTGGGAAGGTCATTGTCTTCCTTTATTTGTAAACAGGGCTTGGAGAAGCTACTTTCTGCACCATTACCAGCCCGTGCATTACAAATATTACTGTAGGTTTTACTGGGTATCTTCACCCTTTCCTCCCCGACATGTACGGGGAACAATTTATTGGAGAAGAGCTTATTTACACTTTATAGGAGTTCAGGCTGATCCCTACTTTTAGTAGTTATGGTTTACCTTGTACCTGGTCACTGTCTAAACATCTCTCCGGGGAACATCTCACCTGCAGATGACACCTTCCCATTTGAACACAGAAGAATGACACCCCACTGAAAACCCTCCTTCCACAAAACTCACCTCCTCTCCTAAGGATGGTGAAAGCTGGTCATGCCTGCGAGACAGTGCCTCAGTTGAGGGCTGCCACTCAGGTTTTAGCAATGAGCAGAAGCTGCCCTTCCGCTGCAGCTGGGAAGCCGGGCTGTGCAAGTAAAGTGACTTTACACAAGTTTCAGAGTGGAGTCAGGAATAGAAGCGATGTCCCTTGGCCCTTTTTGGGATGAATCATCCTTGTAAATCCGCTTGCCTTGACTGATCTGGTAAATATAGGGTGTGAGAAAGGGTGATTAAGTGACTTATCTGAAGTCACATGTGGCATTTATGGGATTTGGACACAATCCTAAACCGGCTCCACTGCTTTAACCACTATGCTTTCCCTGCTGTAGCTGTGACCCTGAAAGCGTGCAAACACCATCATGTATTACAGCAGCAAAGAATAAATTCGCAGCCAGCCTGGAAAATCAGCTCCCTAAGGAAATACAAGATTAATCCCATACGGGAGAAGATGCAATCTAAAGCAGGCTGTTAATTAATTATTATTATCTTAACCAACCCAAGTATGGAGTCAGGGACGCAAGTAAGGTTACAATTTTTGACAGATGCAGATTGATTTCTTAGAGCATCCATACCAGGCAGAGCAGCTAATCCCTTTCACAAAGGTGCAAATTGTTAATCTGATTTGCATGCTTGGCTGGCCGCTTTTGTCCCGACGATTAGTTTAGAAGTCACTAGCCGGTGACGAATAAATGAGAAGTTGTGACTGGGCTCCCTCCTGAAATGAATTTCTGATTGACTTTGGAAGGCGTCTCCCTGGGGCTGGTTTCTGTCTTCTGAAACAACCCAAACCAAAAAGGAAGGAAGGAGGTAGGTGGGGCTGGGGAGAGGAGGAATGAAATTAAACAAAGGGCAGCTCTTAATTAAGGCCTAGGAGCACATCTGAAGACACTGACAGGTGGTAGCCGGCATTAGTACCTTGCAAGTCAACTCATTAAACACCAGCCTCTGCCTGCATTTTTAATATCTGTGAAGAGGGTGGTTGACTTTCTTCTCTGAGGAGAGCAGATCTGTTTATAATTATATTACATTTAAAGCATGCAGCAGTGAAAAAATTGGGACTGGAGCCCCAGACCTGTTAAGTCAAAAGGCACAGTTTGGTCTGCTAAGCGATGCTGTCACTTAAAATGAACTGCATTCTTTTTCTCTTAGGGTCTTTCCCATTGCTGATGAAAGGTACTCTCTCTTACCTTTTAGTCTCAGGCAAGTTATTGTATGTGAGGAGTTACTGAGTCTCAGACGATCTTCTAAAATTGCTGAATTCATAGGGGAGGACAAATCGTCTGAACCATTGTGGGTCTGCAATTCAGCATTCAGATGAAGGCATCTGAATGTCTACGTAGGGGTCTTTCCTTGGGAGATGGTGTCGGATCTCCTGCTACAATTAATACTATCACACTCAGACTCCACTGACTGCATCAGCCAGACCTCCAGTAGCTACCCGAAGAGCTCAAACAGGCAGCTCACACAGAGACACCTACAGAGAGACACCTAAATGTGGTCATCTCCATCTGTAAGCCAAGTCTTAGCCATAGATACAAAAACTTCACATGCTTACAAATGAGCTTTTCCTCTCAGGCTCCTTTGATTACCAGCCAGATGTGACTTTCTGCCTTCTGGAGTGAATTCTTATTGTTTTGGGGGTCATCTGAACCCTGTTGGCAATAAAGAGGTCTGAAGGAAGTAGATTTGTGAACCTGCTCTTTTGTGGCTCCCTTGTCAGTGGCGCAGACAGCTCAGGAAAGCTTCAAGATCTGATGTGAGTAGGGTTTTGATGCTATATCCAGACGGGTGGATTGCTTGTGCCACTGCTTCCACTTTCCTGCATATTTTTAGCCTCTGGAGAAGAGTAGTATACTTAAAGAGTTGCCAGCCAGCCACTGAAGCATCTCACTTCAGACCAAGTGTTTGGTGTGATCTTGCATGTCTGTGTGTGGTGGTCAATTTCTGCTAGACATGATTTGCGTTAAATTCTCCTCTGTGACTCACCTCATCCCCAAGTTGTTGAAGCAGAGGATGTTTGGCAGCTATTTGGTGGATATGGTGTACAAACATCTTAATTGATTTGCCCAAGGCTAAGCTGGAGTTTGGTTGCAGAGCTGAGAAATGAACCAAGTTAAAATCCCAAGCCATGGACTTTCCTTCCTTTCCTATGCAGATCCAAAGGTGATGGTTTTGTGTGATACAGCAATTAATCCTGTACGACGCCTGGCTACTGCAGCAAGTTTGATGGCTGCAGTTGGTGACACTTAGTTACCCAGAAGTGCTATCAGCTCTGTAACGCAATTTGCAGTAAGTCACCATTAATTAATGCTAAGTTATGAAGCACTTCTAGGGAAAGTGACACACCAAGTCGACATCAGTGCAAGAAGAGTTCATTATGGCTAATGTTACGACAATAAAAGACGGAGGAATTAATGATGAATTTCAATGTTAAGTATCACTTTTCCCATGCTTTAATGCATTGTCTCAGGAGGGAGGGGGCACTTGGAGAAGATCTGGAAAGGGGCAGCATAATTGTAGGTTGCCAAAAAGAAAAGGCATATCCTTCATCTTTTCCTTGTGCAGTGTCTGAGCTGTGCCCTCTTTGCACAGACACAGTCACAGACCCTGGGATGTGCACACACCCTACCCATCCCCATCCCTGTAAATGCATCCGAAAGTGGTCCCTCGCATTTCATACACTCCCGGCTACGCATCACACCTCTCCACAAGGAGGAGGTTTGACATTGATAGACCTTCCTACAACTTACAGCCTTGTTTCGACAGCTTGACTAGTCACTGCTCAAAAGCTGCTTGCGCCCATCCTACCCCACTGCCGACAGACCTGTCTTTCTCTCTGTTCCTCCTCTCTTCCCTCCTGCCTTTTACGCTCCAAAGTTTCTGCCAACCCTTTTGTGCCAAATTCTGGATTGACTGTTTGTGAGGCTGCCTGCATGAGTGGAAAACTCAGAAGGAAGGTGGTGATTTTAGGTGTTTTATTATTTTATTGAAATCTGTTCTCAGTTGGGTTCACAAGGCAGTATTAAGTCTCCCTGGAAAATCTCTCTTGATCAACATACACGTGTACTCGGTCCTCTCTTAATTCCTCCCCCTATATACACATATATGTGTAAAAACACATACACGCACCACTGCTTGAAATACACATTTTTTTCTGTCTCCATATGTATGTATGCTTCTATATCTCTCCACCCAAATGTTCCTGGTGACGGCTGTGCATGGACACATGTACAGCACATAAATGAGCAAAGCGATGCAGCTGCCCTACACAGCCATGCTTCTTACCCTCGTCCCAAGGGTAACCTACATGGTTTCAAGCCCCTTTTTATATCATCAAGCCCTTACACAGTACAGAAATGGATATTCTTTCTGACAGTTCTTGTCCCGCATGACTTGACCACGCTGGTGGCAGTTCAGTGATGCAGTTTGGTTACTCCTGGGACATGGAGCATCCCTTCTGTTCCTCAAAGGCCACAGTCACAGAACAGCAAACTTCAAATAAAACTTTTACTATGCCACAGTAGCCACACAGGCTACTTTGGAAGATACCAAAACCTTGAACTCTCAGAAAAAAACTCTCAAACCAACATTTTACTAGAGTAAGGCTTATACTGAACTCATGACACGTTTACATCTTCATGTTGTTTTAGAAAAGAAATGAAACCACCTGAAGAGTTGAGCATTGACTAACAAACCATTGCAAGATGCACATATACAGATGACTACACTTAAAAACTCTGAATGTTTTTTATGCCATCAAGAACTTCAGAAAAATTAGTCACAGGGATTAAAACATTCCAAAATGATGAAGCCATAAGTTTAATTTTAAGGAGAGAGGTTTTGGGGATGTCCCATTTTAAATTCTGGCTAAACCAAGCTTACCTCTACCTCTGCTCCCTCAAAATTGCAAACCTGCATGTGGCTGTTGTGCACAAACCCTTCCACAATGGGCTACAAAGCCAAGCCGGAGCAATTCCCTCAGCTAATCAATATACAAAGTGCTGCTGCAGTTCTGATCTCAGTCAAAGCAACACGCGCTCCCCTCATCACAAAGGCCTGCATGATCAAAACCAGAAATTCAATAAAAAACACACTCCACTCCTGTGTAGCTGCACTTCTGAGATGAAGCAACATTGATACTGAAGTGCTTGATGCTGGCAGCCCCACTGCGCGACAAATACACTTGCGTCCTGGGAGCAGGCCCTAAAAATAATAATAAAAATCCAATATACGGGGTGCTGTGAAGATCAGATTGGAAACAAGAAGTTGCGTTGTAATGGATCAGTGCTTGGATGCTTCACTTCTGCAGGCTTTATCTGAGCAGCAAAAAAACCATGACCTCTTCCTTCGTTTTCGCCCCAAGGACGCACAACCAGAAACTTGGAGATGAATGACTGTAATGGTCCATCTCTCAGGAGGAGAGCCCAAAAGAGAAAAATATTTTCCTCTTCATTGTTCCAAATCTGGTGAGATATGAACAAAGCTCCTTTCTCAAATTATCTGAAAGAATAAGAGGGAACAAATAATCTCCAGATAAAAAGGAGAAGGAGAAAAAGAGCATTTTTTTTTTCAGAGTCGTCAGTGCTATAAATAGATGAATTCAAGAGTGGAAAGTTCTGTCACTGAATTAGGTAGGAATGGTAGGGTTGGATGGGCATCTGGATACTGGTGTTTGGTTATATGGCTTTGGACAAGCTTTGCTTCTTGGACATCAGATTCATCAAATTGTGTTGCTTCTTTCCCTGATAGGTATTCCAGGCATCACACAGGGTGGCCTTAATCCCAAACATCTCCCTCCCAAACTCTCAGAAGTCCTCTGACCCACTCATTTATATCCAAACACTGTCTCTTTCCTGTAGGTTGCCTCCACAATCTATAGGCAAACCACCATCCCCGTCTCCAGTGACGATCCTGAATGTGCCGGACATTGCAATGCGTGACAGTCGGGCAATGTTGCACAGGGATTTTCCTCCTGACAAAATTAGTAGCTGATAAGGAATTAAAGCTGGAAGGGATGTACGCAGTGGTACTGGTGGGTACAGGAACAGTATCACTCAGACACTGTTAGACATGAGATAATCTAGCCATGGGACTGAGCTCTGTAGGAAACCAAATTTTAGGACTTCCGCTCACAGAAGCACTCGTGAAACGTATTAAGATTGGAAGCCAAATGATATATCAGGATAGTGAATTACCCAGGGGAGTTTGGAAAAGTGGTATAAAAAAAGCCTTTTCCTCCTTTGGCCAGATTTTTCCCCCCTTCCCTTGGTACTCAACATCCCCTTGCTTTTGTGTTAAGAGGTTAGGAGGACAAATAAATTCCATCTCCTATCTTTCAATGCCATATGGCCCTGCACAACTGTACCCAGGCGTGTCTCTCGGGAGGATGGTCTGAAGCTCTGCTGTCCCTTCCAAGGAGCATGTTTGGTCTCTTCCTACACCAACAATCTCCTTGCCCGCGATGCTCTGTCACTGATTGACATCCTAACTGATGATACACCTAAATCTTTTGGTTTGTACCCACTTCGAGAACTCTTCACTCCACCCTCCCACCATCTGAACACACTTCACCTCCTTTGGTGCACTTCTGACCTGTGCACTGCTGCCTCCCGTGTATCCCTCTGTCTGTGCACACCCATACCCACACTTGCACAGTGCTACGGTGGCAATGAGATGGAGATTAAAGCCACTAATTGCACACAAACAAGTGATTACTGGGACAATTGCAAAGCACACCCCACCCTTGCACTAATTCTTCATTCCCTACATGGAGTAATGCCCTGTTGTTTCCCTGGATAGGTTCCTAATGATGTTAGGGGGCATCCAAAGAACACGGTGGCACCCGGGTGAGCTCATTAATGAGATTAGCTGAGTTTTAATTTAGATGAAAAGCAGGCAAGGCAGGGAACAAGGCCTGTTATTATTTAGCATTACAAAAGATGGGTTTTCATATGGAGGCAGCAGGCTGAGTGGTGGGCTGGGAACCTTATGTAGGGAATGACAGCAGATGCCCTGTTGAGTCATTGTCCTGTAGTCCTGTCCTAGACTTGCTGACCATCATGTACTTATTCACACCTTCAGCTTGACACGAGATGGAGGGAAATTTCTACTTTGTTTCTTTTGGGTTGAGCTGTGATTTGACTTAGCTTCCCCAAGAAGTTGCCAGCTGTTGGTGTGAAGTTGGTCAGTATGCCCAATGTGACGCTCAGGCTTTTGACCACTCATGATTTTGACCTGAGGGAGTTACTGGAAGAGGTTTGTCTGCATGGGTGGACAGTGACCACTTTCTGCCTGCAGCCTTTTTGCTACCAGGGTAGTGGTAATCCTGATCCCAGTGGCTTGTCTGAAGTCACCACTAGAAAGCTACCCTATACTCTGTCCCACCAATGGGTAACTTTTGTTTACCTGTGCCACCATCTCATTTAAAGGTCTTCTCAGAGTCCCCTCTAGACTGCATTGCCTGGTGAAATGTTACAGAGAAACCCAAATCCCTTCTGCTTCTTCAGCTGGGGCATAGGGTTTATAGTCCAGTCCTGTCTTTAGAGGATATCAGGTGTTGTTTTGAGTGCCCATACTTAGGTGAATGGTGGGTTCATTGGAACAGCAGTTCTAGGAAGGCATGGGGGAGCTCTGAAGACATCAACCAAATAGCCTCATCTATGTATCACCTGTGGATGTCTTCCTGTGTACATTACATCTCAGACACACAGCTTGAGTCACACGAATTCCAAAGGCAGGTGCATGAGGCCCTGCCCACGATATCTTAGGGGAGGCCTCATTCATGGTATGTGGGAAGATCTAACCTGAGTTAGACTGAGCAAAGGGGAATCCACAGCTCTTCCTAAGCAAAGTGTGAGTGCTGTGAGCCACTGGGCAAGCTGAGCTTGACGTGGATGAGCTCCCCTGTTCTTCTCTACGACATAGTCATTGAATATTTGATGGGGAAATGAGATAATGAAACATTTCAGCCTTTCCTGTGAGGCACTGCCCTGATTTGACCTAATAATTTAAAAATCCCCATGTGAACCCAGAACCTCAAGGACTGCAGCTTCTGTTGGAGTTCAGTGTGAGGGCCCAGTGGTGAGGAGCAGAGATGAGAAATAGAAAAGATTGAAAATGGCTGGCAAATTTCTGAATCAACACCCATTTCTGGGGCTCAGTAACAACCAACGCTAGTTTAGGTAGTAGAGCAGCATGCTGAAGGGTGTCTCAGCATGATGAGGAGGGAGTCTCAGCCTGTCTGCATAGCTATGCTGGAATATCTGGAGTTAGTTCTTTTAGGGTCTACAACAGCTTCCTGTTTCCGCTCCTATATGGGAGACACAACAGGGATGTGTGAAGGCCCCATTTGGAGCAACAAAGGTGAGGAGAGACCACTCGCTATACTCCCACTCACCACACTTTGCGTGCCCATTGGCCTGCTTTATCCTGCCAAATCCCATCAATGCTTCCTATTCTCTATTCTCCACACATAATCCCCTCAAAACCCCATTCATCCCTTCCAGCTTTGCTTCTTAGTCCTCCTCTCTGACTTTCCTCTCTCCCTCTTAGTCGGAACTCCGTCCTCTACCCCTGAAGCTGTTCCCTTCTCCTTACCAGCAGTACCGTTGAGATATTTGCTTTGGCTGCTGGAGGAGCCAGAAAGAGTGCTTGAATGGAGGGCTATAGCCTACAGTAAATCATGTGGTTCTCCCAAGGTCCAAGCTCAGAGAAAATCCCCATGCAGGGTTTTAGGCAAAAGGTGATGGCTGGTGGCCCCTCACACAGATCTGGCATGGGGTTGTTACACCATGTTGTCCACTTTGCTTTGCAGCTCTGAGAGTTTGGACACTAAGGGAAAAGTCTAACCTCTGTCAAACTATTCACATTCGAGAGATTTCTGAGCAGCTCATGATACAGCAAAGCAAAAGACATAAACACTTTGCAAGTGAAGAGTGGGACATTTGAGAGACCTACCAGAATCAAAACTCTTGGAAAATGCAGGAGAGAGAGAGAGACGTGTTAAGCAGCACTTTGCCTGCACCTGCAAACCATGGATTCCAGCAGAAATGGAAGGCAGTCAGGAGGTGGCTTTATTTCTGTCAATTGCTGGCTGTGAATCACTTGATACTTTTAATGGTCTCCAGTTAGCTCAGGAAGAAGAGGCTAACTATGCAACGCTGAGAGAGAAATCTGAAGAGCACTTCACTCTGTACAAAAATGAAACCTACAAGGGAAAGATGAAGCATCATCTCTTTTTCCTGCCATGAGAAGGGACAAAGAAGAAAAAGAAAATGGAGAAAAGACAGTGATTTGCTTTAAAGATGAACAGCTCATTTGGGGACAATATCAATTAAACAATAGAAATATATTGCACGGGGATCTGGGACTAAAATGACCCCTAGGAAGAGCCTCCTGAAAGATCCAGAATCACCCCTGACAAAGCAGCCAGAATTCACTGAGCAAAAGGGATTTTCATGGTCCAAAATGGAGTCATTAGTTGATTTAAGTGCCTCTGAGACCAGACAGCATGAAGCAGACCATCATACTCAAGGTCAAATGGTTCTGGAGTCAATAACCCCCAGTTTTATACAAGCGGTAGTGCCTGTGAAAACAGGTAGCGGAGTGCCTGAGAAAGATCCATGCATGTATAGAAGGATGGTTGGTGACCACCTCCAAACCACCTTTGCTTGTGAGGTTTGGCAAGCCCAGAACTCATCACTTTCTTGTAGTTAATAGACTGCCTCAGCCACTGATGCCAGTGGGATTATGTCTTTTTGCACCTGCTGTTTTCTGGGACCGACAATGCCACTGGCAACATATTCATCCTGGAATTCACCCAATTCCTGCAGGCTGTCATACAACAGAGGTCACCCAGGCCATGGGAGGACTTACAGGGCAAAGGGAATACTGAAATCCCCTTACCAGCTGTGTCTTATGTATTCCCCACCTTCTAACGTGGCTGCAAATCTCATGTACTAAACTGTGGCAGCACTTGAGGTGGAGATCAGCTGGCAGCCCGGACACACTTTGCAGTCAGATTAGCATCAGTGGCTGCTCTAATTATAACCCCTATGTTCAGCCATGAGAAGACAATAAAGTCCTGCTAGTAGTGCTGTCCCCTTTGACTCCAAGAGGCTGCGGGAACCACAGCATCACCGCAATAAATCTGAACTGCAGAGACAGGAGAAACATCCTTTGGGGCTAACATTAATTTCGAGTAAGCCTCTGTCTCTTCCCTTCTTATTTTACCGACATATTGGTGTTTACAAACTTGTTTTCTTTTCTTTTAGAGCTGTGTGTTTCACAGGAACAGGGCTACGGGAAGGGGTGCACAGTTTACTGGGAGGTTTCTGTCTCTATCTGCAGGGAGCAGAGTGGGTTGTAAAGGGTGTGTCAGATAACGGGGGTCAGCATGGGCATGGAGCCGAAAGACATGAAGTGCACTGCATTGATTTTCGTGTCTGTGCTTGTTAATGGCACCTGTATGAGCATGATGACTTTGGCCTTTGCTCATGCCATCTCTCTGATGACACAATATTGCTTGCCTGGAATAAAGAATGAAGATCCTCTGTGAGTTTAGGAGTATTGATGAAGAAATGAAGTCCCGAGGAGGTTCAGCAGTGTTTCTGATGACCCTTGAAATCCCTGAAAATCTGTGTTGATGTTGGTGGGAGCTGGGAAAAGCCACAAAGATTTTGTCTGTATTGATAGAAGAGATGGGAATAGCACAAGGTCCATGCCTTAGCCCAAAATCATCCATCTGCAGAATGGCAGCAGATAAACATAACCTGTAGCATGAGTTTTTCTCTCGTCTGGAGACAGATCCTTCCTCTGATATAATGGAGACCTTCCTCTAGCAGAGCTGTTTAAATCTCAAACCAAACCTCAGCTGGGAAAAGCTTGCCAATTTGTGTTTCCCTTCCTGTGGTTGCTGCTGCAGGTCCAAAATGAAATAAAAATTGTGAAGGCATATGGGCCCTGTCTGTTCACCTCTCTGGAAAATGGCATTTGGGAAGAGGAATGGAAAGATATTAGGGCAAGGGCTTGGTGGGGCTAAATATCTGTTGGGACGAACAGCTTAGCACAAAGATGTCCTGGGATTTATGGCTTGAGGGTGATGCTTAGTGACTATATTACCTGGATAAGGAAGGTTCCAGCTCACCCTAATTCCTGTGTCACCTTCTCTTGTGTCTGTGTGGCGGCTCATGCAGAATGGCTCCTCTTCAGCAAAGGGAAGACATTTCTCTTGACTTTGATGAGCCTTAGAGTGGATCTGACCAGGACAAGCTAGAGTGGTTTAAGAAGACATAGTGCCTGCTCTTGGAAGCAGTTGCCTCTCAGGTAAGATGAAGCCATGAAGTTGGCCTCAGTCTGTGACAAAGAGAAATAAAATAGGGTCATCGCAGCCCCTGCAGATCCCTTGTTCACTCCTGGTGGTGGCTAAAGCCATGTCGTGTGCCTGTACACAGTTAGTTATTGTGCGTCATTTGGATACCTTTGTCTGAGCCACACAAACTAAACAAACTAAACAAACTAAGTTGAAAGCCAGCAAGGCCATGTTAAGGCCAAGTTCTGAGACTTATAATTTGTCCTGCTACAATTGACGTCAAGTCTCCCTTTGGCCTGGAGGTTTGGCCTGGAGATACGGTTCTCTCAAGAAAATCCTTTCATCGCTGGTATGCTCCCTCCTCCAGCAATGTCATCACCATTCTCCACAAAGGTGTCTCTGTCCTCCATCCTGAAAGCCTCTTTCACCACCCCACCCTAAGTGCAGAGGCTTTCTTTGAGACAGTCACAGGGTTAAAGGCTTTCTCTAAGAAACTACTTCTGAGTCCATGATTTTTCCCACTGTTACATTTTGCAGCTCCTCTGAGACATGTTCTCAGCTGGAAGATATGACTGCAGGCTAGTGTAGATGTGAAACAGCACCTGCCTGCAGAGATGTCAGCATAGCTCCTGAGGCTTGATGTTGTCTGGACATGAAGGAAGAACCAGAACACAGAAAAAAACCTTTGAGCACTAAATGGATTATGGAGGCGGATTGTAATATGAGAATAATTGGACTTCTCCATAAAGCGATTATTACCACAGGAAGCTGTAGCATAGACTTTCTTTGAGACCTCATTTAGACATCTCTGATGGTTAAAGCCCTTTGACTGTCATTGTGCCATACAGACCCTTAGCAGAGGCAGACAATACTAACAGTGCTGTTACGGAGTGCTTACGTCGTAGTGAAACTGGCATCCTGCTATAGTTTTAGTCAAGCTGGAGAGGTCAGGACCTGCCCCTGGCAGCAGTTCGATTGCAGCAGGATGCTGAGCCTGAGTCCAGACTTGATCCAGTCCTGAGCACGGCACTAAGTAGCACCTTCGGTACTAGCACAAATCTTGGCCAAATGATGTTGCCCCAGGTACCTGATGGGATAAACCCTGGAGATTTGTAAGATTCCAGTTTTGAAGTGATATAGAGATGGCTCCAGCAGTCACGTTTATTGGCTTGGCTGCCACTCAGAGAGACCAGCAGGGATTGAAAAGGCCTGAAAGAGTCCAATGGACTTTTCCAAAACCCAAGGAGAACCTCAGCTTTATCATCAGATGGATATTTGACCTGACCAGCCAGTCCTGAAATACACATCTTGGAAGCCCAAGCATCTTCTGGATCATCCATGAAGAGAAAGAATAGGGACCACGGTGTGGTAGAAATCCCGGGAGAAATCCACAGGGCAGTGATACCTACCCTGTCTTTATCCTGTCTCTTGTGATCAGGGACTACTTGTAGTGGAGAGCTGCTCTTCTACCATGCCTCCATGCAAATGGAGGTGCAATTGCCCAACAATGGGGACAGCGGGGCTGGTCCTGGTTCACAGGGGTCCACCTGAGATGCTGGTTCTGCTCCCCAGGGAGATGAGTCTCGCACAGCGCTGCCAGGGGATGATGTGGGGAGTGCCCATATCTACCTGTCTAACAGCTTGCTGGTGGCACTGGTGTAGGAAAGGAAACCGAAGCAAGAAGAGTCAAGCATACGTATCTTTCAGTACATGCTTCTTGTTGCCACTGTGACTTTCTTGTGAGTATTGCAACACTTGCTCTTTTATTCTGAAGGTCCCTGTAGTTCAAGGACAATCCTTGCATAAGAAGGAAAAAAAAAAGCCAACAACCACAAAATATTCAAATCAGCAGAGATTTTAAGGATATCTTCACGATTCAGGATCTGCCCTGCCCAGTTTCTGGAAGCCAGAAAATATTTATCCTAGTGTAGCCTAATGGTGAAATCTCAGGATGCAAATAAAACAAGCCCACGTTATCGCTTTGAATCTTTATTTAGCCAGTTTTGAGCCAGTCTTTTGATGTTGAGGAATCTGACCCTTAGCTTAGGATGTTGGCCAGACTAGTGAAAGTGGAGGAGTTGGCAGTTGGCCTGTTTGCTCAGTTGGCAGCAGACTGACCTGTCACACTGGGTCACCAGCAAGAGCAAAACACGGCCAGGCAGCCTGATGTAGCTCAAGAAAATGCAGTTTGTCTGGCGAGCACAAGTGGGATTTTAACAGACAGAGAAAAAGGATAAAGACAGCAGGGAGAAGATGCTTCTGTTGAAGATACCTACGTAAAACCTCTGCTTTAATAGCACTAATTGGTGTTTGACTTTAGTCAGACCAGAAAGATAGAGATAAATGAACAAGCTGTAGAAAGAATGATCCTCGCTGGAGCTGCCTGGTAGGGAGAGACAGGGAAAGCACGAAGGTTAAAAGTCTAATGACAAGCATCCTTAATGATTGCTCTTCCTGTATTCCCTCTGGGTAACATTTCCTGACTCTAAATTGTCTTAAAACCACTTTAACACGGCTGAAACATTTCTAAATATAATTCAGCTCAACTAACGTTAAAGAATATAATGGAATTTCAGGAAAGAAAATCAAGAGCAGTAAGATTTTTAACCATTACATGTCATTCAGAGCGGGCCAAATGGTGCATGAATTTGGCTGAATGAGGGAGACGAAACTGGCGCGTGAGACGGAGTGGAAGTTTACCCGTCTGCAGCAGTGCGTGGTTTCCCGGCAGACTCTCTCTCCTCCACAGCGAGTGTAAACCTCTGCACTGTGACAATAATAGAAACTCCACCCACACTCCCGCGGGAAAAAAAAAAAAATCAAGGCAGCTTTCTGTAATAAAATTAAGAGTTGTCACCGACAGTGATTTCTCAGTCCTGGGCAAAGAGATCTCTCCTTTGGTAGTCGCAGGTGTACGCTGGAGGCTTGCGTTGCCTCTTCTGCAGCAGCCTGACCTCACCGGCTTCTCCAAAGAGACACGGAGCTTGGCTGCAGAAAATGGCTTAAAAGCACAATTAGCTTTCTGCAACAATAGCCTCTTTATTCTTCATTATGAAAAGGCCTGAAAGGGAATTTGTTTTCCGAGATAGATGTGAAATGAAGCTCTATCAGAACAAGTAACCTTGCAAACCAGACACAATAGCCGGTATCTACCCATCGCTTCCTCCCTTGCCCTCCCAAGGCAGTGCACAGCAGCTCGTGAAAAGCGTGGTTTTGTCTGCTCCCCTGCTTATAAATTACACTCATTAATAATATTTTCATTTCATGTGAAAGCAATAAAATAATAAATGTACCTCCGCAGTTCCTGCTTTGCTCGGGGCCAAGCTCCCTGCCTCTCCTGGGCAGGAAGGTCAGTGCGGAGGGCTGGATTTGTGCCTGTTGTTTAGAGGCTCTTTTAGCTGCCACTTTCAGATAATGTCACTCTCTCCCTTCACTGACCTTCCTTGGTCCAGCCCCAAAGTTGATCTATAACCTGTTAAAGGGACTCTCCCCAATAGCACAGACTCAGGCTCCAAGTGCAAAACCCACATGATGAACCTATTTGTGCATTGACATCACCCAGCATTTGAGCAGTTAACGAAGCTAATGGCCAGGCCCATGCCTTGGCTCAATTTCCATGGAGCAGATGTGAGTGAAGACACCTGAGACAGCTTCTCCTGTCCTTGAGGGATTCCAGACCCAGGCTTGCCTCTGAGCGCTGCTGCCCGAGTCTGTTTGTACTTTCCTATCAACAAATCTGAGGATGATGCAGTTGCTTTTAGTACGAGGCAAATACTTTTCTTCTTTCAGTCCCCTTTGGAAAGTCTGGAAATATGAACAAAACTGTAATGAGCGGAATACACACACAAGGTCCTGGAGAATCAGAACTGGAAGTGCCGTATAGGGACTGGGGCCTATAGGAGAGATGGGGAGGGACTCCTTATGAGGGAATGTAGCGATAGGAGGAGGGGTAATGATTTTAAAATGAAAGAGGGTAGATTTAGATTAGATATTAGGAAGAAATTCTTTCCTGTGAGGGTGTGAGGCACTGGAACAGGTTGCCCAGAGAAGCTGTGGCTGCCCCATCCCTGGAGGGGTTCAAGGCCAGGTTGGATGAGGCTTTGAGCAACCTGGTCTGGTGGGAGGTGTCCCTGCCCATGGCAGGGGGGTTGGAACTAGATGATCTTGAAGGTCCCTTCAACCCAAACCATTCTATGATTCTATATGGGTTTTAGAACGAGGAAATAAAATTCACTATAAAGATATGAAAAAATGAGAACAAATAGAAACTAATCAATTCCCAAATAGTGTTAATCAGGAAAAACTGTTCTGTTCTGACAGCAGAAAGGTAGAGGAACCTTAGGCACAAAATCTAGTGGAGCAGTCTCTAGGAAGCAAAGCTGGGTGCTAGGTGCTATTTGAAAAGTAATGAAAGACACATTGAGGAAAGGGTTATCCTAGCAATCAAGCTAGGCAAAGCCTGGGGAAAGGATTTGTTTTCACAAGCTTTGTGAGAACGTCAATAGCAGAACTGATATTTGAACAGTGTTTCCTGTTGGCAGTAGTGTGCCACTGGGGAGCAGGAAGGAGTGGTGGCCGGTTACTCAAGTCTTTGGACCTTCCAAGTAACAGGTTCAGTGGAATTCAAAGGGAAGGGCATGGACCCTTTCTCTTGGTAAAGATGCTGTATTACCACATCCTGGATCAATCTGTGGAAAAGTTTTTGGGAAGTCGGTTGCTCTTACAAGGCAGGAAAGGGTCGCGTCTTTAGACTACAGTAAAATAGAACTTGATGGCTGCTGATTCCCTGTTCTCCAAAGGCCTTTTAGAGATCTGACCTGAGTCTGGAGGTCAAGAAAACATAAGAGTAGCTCAGGTTGAGGGCTAGTGTGGACCAAGTGTGCTCATTGCCCCATAAATAGCGGTGTTGTACTGAGAGGTGCAAACAGGTCTTCAACCCCATCTGGGGGAACAACTGGAACTCTGTAGCTGAGGAAAGCCCAAGGCTGGTGAAGCAAGGGAGCAGGAAGATGGGAATGGGCAGGAGAGCAGGACAGAACTTATGTACACCAAAGCTAGTCCTCTACCAGACAAATAAACAGGGCAAGAGCACTGGTCCAAGGGCTGTTCATGATCATCCACGGGCTTTGTTTGCTCATTGGTACTCTTTTTGACCAAGGTCAACTAAACACTGTCACAGTGAAGGTCCAAGCGTGGTTCAAGGGATAAAACAGGCTAAGGGCGGCGTCCTAAGAGTCAGGGTGGGCAAGGCTGCACGGTTCTGGTGTGGGGAAGAAAGTTTAGATGTTTGGAAGAGAGCTGTGCCCCCTGGGCCAGGAGATGATCTTTGGCCTGCTTTATTAGTAGCACAGACATAGTCTGATAGTGTCTGTGCGCTAGCCCTGGGAAGTCAGGGCATACAGTAATCAAGTCACACTGCCTGCATGACTGCTCAGCTCAAATGACTTCTGGCATTACAGGGAGAGTATTCCTATACATAGGAGGAGTTATTAAATCCTTCCAAAGCCCAAGAGTGCTCAGATACATCTTCTACAGGCACAGAAATAAATCCCCATTCCCTTCTGCAGGTAGTTTCTTGCCTGCTCAGACTCCTTGTATATACATGTGCATATGCAATTTGCACGTAGCAAAGGCTGTCAGTTTTTTCTGTGACTCTGCATGTAAAATCAGCAAAGAAGCACTGACTGTGGCTGTCCCCAGGCTGGTTTCCTATTTCTCCAGAGGTAGCGGCTCTCTCAAGGCTCAGGAACAGCCTCGGGGAAAGAGGTGATGAATGCAAGAGGGTAGGACTGAGCTGTTTTACCAATAGGTAAAAACATCTGCAGGTAAAAATTTATATGGGAGGGGGGATCTCAGAGGACAGAGGGGAGGAGAGACAGGGCAGAGAAAGACAGGGATGAAACATGGGGAACAGCAAGACTCATTCAGCAGAGGCTGTGGCAGAATTCAGGCAAGATTCTCACATAAAGCTGTATCTAGGATCTCAGTTAGTGGATATTTGCAGTTTCTTCCCTGAATCTTCTTTAGACCTAAGCTAGACTAAATGGAAATAAATAAAGGTGTGCCAATTTACCCAAATGACATGCTGAGATGTTGCCATATAGAAAAAATTATGTCAAGTAAAGATCCCTTTCTCCTTTGTAAAGATCATGGTGGATCTTACAAATTGTTTCTGTAGTGACTCCTGCAAACGAAGAGCCTTCACTACACACAGCCCCGCAGGACCCCCATCCCTGCAGGGTGTGCACAGGGAAGCTGTCTTGGTTTCTAGGCTGGACATTACTCATCTGAAGCTGGAAGCCCCCCACAACATCTTTGCAATCTGCATCAAGGCAAGGAAAATTGCTGTCATATTCAAGCTGTCTTCGAGATAAACTGAGTGGGTTTACTATAAAACTCCTGGGTGATGGAAGTATTGCAAAAAGTGTCTTGCCTCTCTGAAGAACAGGCACACATAACTTGTTGTGGCAGCTCTTCTTTCCAGGACCTTAAGGCTGCCACAGTTCTTCCCAGTGCTCCAGCGAGAGCCTTAACCTGGTTGTGCAGAAAGTGTTCAGTTGGCAGCTTGTAATTGTCCACCTTCTGCATTTCTCTTTGCTGCTCCAGAGTGGTTGAAGTGCTCACTGGGCTGATCTTCCCCTACTTCATTATTTCTGTTTGCTTGCTCCAAAATGAGCGCTCACCTAGCTTCAGAACCAACACCTACGAGTTGTTTTCTCCGCTGTCCCACTATGTCTCAAATGCCACCCCACTGGAAATAACCACAAAAGATTTTGCTGCTGTCAGATAAGAAGTGTGAGCCAGAAGGGATCCGCCTGGGGACAGGGCAAAGCGGGACAAGCCTGAAGTTTGCAAGCAAAAGCATTCAAGACAAACACAAGTTGTCCCAGCTGCTCCCACCACCACTCTGCAGAGCGTGGTGGTGATGTTTCTCATAAGGTCACCCAGCCTGCAGTTTAGCGGGCACAATGAACAGACTCGCTGGGCTTCCTCCTGCTATAACAACATATGGTGGTGGGAGGGTGATTGACTGGTACAATGTGATTTTCAATAAAATGTCTTCAAGCCAGAAAAGTTCCAGGTGACTAGAAGTAAGCAATCATTGTGCCAATCTTTCAGCAAAAAAGGGTCACGCGTTGAGTACGGCAACTTGAGGGAATAAGGCAGCTTTTTATAGCGAGTAATATCTCTTCTGACAGTGCTAGTGAACTGCTTCAAACCACACTTGGCTGGGAATGTGCTAAGATGAATAGCTTTGTCTTTCAGTAAGTATTACCGGGAGCACTAGAAAGAATGAGAAATGGTCTGTAAAGTAAGCAATAGCTAAAAATCCTATTCTCTCCTAACCTTATTGTAAAGAGACACTTGCAGTGTGGTGAGGGAAAAAAAAATAATTAAGGAAGTGCCCCTGGGGAGGAAGAAAAATCCACCCGAAAGGGAAACCTGGAAGCTTTTATAAAGGAGTGTTAAGGATTAGGTGTGGTGAGCTGGAATATCACAGTCCACTCTGGCACTAGTCTCATCATTCACTCCTTTTTACCTTAGTGTTACAGTGGTGGATTGAGACTTTGTCTGGGGCTGGGTGAGTGGTGTGGTAGGTGGTGTCTGTCCCTGTGGGAAGAAATAGCTGGAGAGAACCGCCTAAATAAAAAAGGCAGGTACAGGGGGGATTTTTATCCTCCTTTTTCCAGCCTGTCCAAGGTTACACCGAGAAATTGGGGCCACACAGGGAAGCGGGCACCAATCTCCTGCACCTCCACAATCCGATCCATTGCTGTTTTTTGCATCTTATGAGGGCTCAGGATCGGGAGATGGGGAGGCTTTCATGGTGGAGCTTGGTCCTTCATAGCCTGGAGATCAAGCTAATGGAGAATGGCTTTCAAGGGAGTTGTGGGCTTTTTCACAGTTCTAGGGGAGCGGAGGGAAAGGTATGTGGAAAATCAGGTTTATTTCTGAGAAAGTTGAACTGTGTCTCATGTCCTCCTAAATGGGATCTTGTAAAGACTGGAAAGCACAAGAGGACCTACTTTTACCCTCCCAAAAGTTGAGCTCCTGGACTGGCACGTCTCACGAAATTAGGGCTGGGGGCTGAGCTCCTCCATGGCAGCCAGTCCCCTTGGTATGTGCCAAACCTGCCCCTTGCTCTAACTCAGCCCTAATGCATGCAGAATAATTAACAACCCTGTGAGTCACCCCCTGTGACCAGCCCTCCTCTTTGAACAGCCATCAACCAGTACTCTTCCATAAAGTCTTCCTTTTGCATATGGGTCTGTCAAAAGACCTTTTTTTTGCATTAAAGTGTTTGTATACCCAGTATTTTTTGAGACCTCTTCAAGAAAAAGCCCTCCTAGCACACCTAGACATCCATTACTAATGCGCAGTGTTTACTAATTATTATCTTAATGCAAACTGGCTGACTCACTGTGCCATGGCTCAGTCTGCTAAATAGGGAAAAAATCTGCTATTTTCCTGGATTAAGCAATAGGAAAAAAAGCGAGAGAGCAGAATTAGAGACACCCCCAGACAACAGTCGTGTGCCTTGTACTGTGGCTGTCTGAGCATATGGTCTTTTATGGGACTCCAGGCTCCGTCAACTCAGAAAGCAAATCTTTCCACTCTGTCTAGTCAGAGAGCACGTCTGCTCATCTCTGACCCTGTCACCGAAGCATCTGGCAGGAGTTATGAACTCTCTATCTTCTTGTGTTAAACCTGAGGTTATTGGTTGTTTTGGTATTGTTATTATTTGTTTTTCCCTAGGGGGAAGAAAGGAGCAAGGATATATCTAAAAGAAGCGATAACCAGGTGTTTAGTATTTCCATTTAAGCTCAGGCTTTTCTCAGACAGATCTTCCCCACTGATTTAATCAGAGAAATAGTCCCTTCCACCCTCATCTCCAAAACCAGCTCCATGTAGTCATGGGTCTTCTTGCTTCCTTTTCTGTAGGTGGATCCCAGATGTGCCCTTGCTCTGCATGCAGAGGCAGAAGATCTGTTCTGAAGTGAGGGAGAAAAATTGCCATTGTTACTTGATTTTCTTAGATGCTGAGATCCTGTCACATACATGGGACAAGGGGCACCTTTGTGGGTCTGAGTTAGGAGCTGAAGGACTCAGGGGAGCTGGAATCACTCATGGTTTTTGTTTTACCAAATCCCACCCAGGGATGGAGCAGTAAACTCTAAAAAGGTGAGTGAAACCCCGTTTGGGACAGCCAAGATGCGGGGGAGGAATGTGAATGATCACTGACCCTTGCTCCTTAGCTAGGATCCCCGACATGGTTCACCAAAAACCAGTAGGTCAAACCTGATCAAGCAGACAATTTTCCTCAATGCCTTTTTGTCAGGACAGTGAATGTAGGACATGCTCTTCCTCTCCCAGCCCAGTGCTTGCATGATGATGGTAAAAGCAGCTGTCTGAAATCGAGAAATCAGGGCATGTTGCAGTTGTCAGGGGGATGTGCAGAGCTTCAGCCATGGTTATCGGCACAGAAAGGCTCAGCCAGCATTCACCTCTGTACACTTCCTTCTAGAAGTCACCTCCCACAAACGTATGGTCAAATATCGTCACATAACTTCATGATTTTGGCCAGAGTTTATCTCAAAGTAAGGCCTTCAACAAAGGTTCAAACTCTGCCCTTTTTATCCTTGATTATCTGAGTCACATGCCACCAAAATTTCCTCCAGTATTATAAATGATTCCACGTTAACAAAATCCGGGTGGACATCTGAAGGGTTAATGGCATATTTTTCTTTGGCATAATTGATGTTTACTCCTTTTTTAGTTTGAGATACAAAAATGCCTAGAAGGCATAGGGGACTTTAAGATCTCCTTTATACCCTTAATTCCTGAAGATCATTACAATCAAGGAGACTTTAAATCCCCAGATAAGTCTCAGCAAAGGGATGATGAATAGATAAGCAGCAGCAGCAGTGTGTTGCAATAATACTCATCCAGAGATCTACCACGGTACTTACACTGAAGAACTTGCAAAATAAAAACGAGGTGGGAGGAGAGGCGGGCATTTGGCTAACACGAAAGTGTGAGCAGTACCGTGCGGATGAATCACAGTTTTGTCGTCAAAAACAAGTAGTCCCATGACACCAGAACTAAGGGAGTTTGGTTTCCAGCAGAACTGCATGACTTTATTTGGGGTGAACCAAACACTTTTTATCAGTCCCTCCTCTCCCTGATTGCTCCTTCTCCTTAAAACTTGTGATATTTGATTCAAATCAGCCAGTGCGTTTCATAGCCATTCAGAAGAAAGATGCAGAGACAAATGAGCTCTTCTTCCTCAAGAAATCAGAGAATCAAGGCTGCCTCTTTTTCAGCCTCTCCCTGTTTTCCCCCTGTAACACTGACCTCCTAGGCTCAAAACACACCATGTTTTTGCACAAATACAATAACGGAGCTCTGCTTTTAAGACTACTACTATGAGGTTGTGTCCTTAACATGCTTCCTGAGGTGTACGTTGCTTATCAGCATCAGAGAGAAGGGAGTAGGCAAGAAGGCCCTTGGGTCTGACTCCATATGCTGGCTCTTGTGCTCTTGTTCGATGCTTTGCCCGCTGTCCTGTACCCAAGAACATCTTTTCCCTTCCAGAAAGGATGAAAACAGGCAACACCCTTGAACCCAGGTATCTCACATTAAGGCATTAGGTATTTCCTTGTTTCCTCCGGAGCTCTAGTATTGTCCTGCGTGGGAGATTAGGACCAGATCTGGAGGCCTGTCTGCTATCTATGTGGTCTGATTTTCAGAGATGTTGCAGAAGGAAGAACCAGAATAGATTCTTTATTCAGACTCCTGGAGCCCTCAAATCCAGAAGAAGAGTGTTGGCAGCGGTAGGTGGGTGTCTCAGATGTATCTTGCTTGGCCTTGTGAGGCTGGTCTTCAGGAAAAGAGGCTGAGTCTCCTGGGGATCGTACAGCACTGGCTAAAGTGGCATGTCAGCGTATTTGTCTAATGTAATCTGGGATTTCAGGCTCAAGAAAGTTGGTGCTGACCTATTATTTTGTCTAATAAAATACCAGAGTCAGAAGGCAGCTAACTGCAGAACAAATCAGTAAGGAAACCCAACTGGAGAATTTGGTTAGTTGTTATTCCCTGTTTTTTTCCTGTCTTATAATGTGAAATCTGGTTCTCTCGGGCAGAGAATGACTTGCTTCAGCAAAATTAGTATAGTACTGTATATATAAAGTCCAAATCAACTCTGTATGTGTGTGTGTGTGTCTGTCTATCTATCTCATTAACACCTTTCTTTTCCACTGTTTTTGGTGAAACAAAAAATGACCTTTCAAATCAAACACTTCTGAAGCCTATTACAGAAAGCCTTCGTATTTCAAAATTATTTCAGCCTCATAATAAAGACTTTTTTCCTTCCTCAACCTCCTGCTTCCTGCTTAGCACAAAAATAATATTGTTTTGACATTCCACATCCTTTTTAAAATTTTTATTGTGTTAGGCTTTTCTTTCCCATGTTTTTCCCCAAACACTTTCCCATGTTGGAAATATCTAAATAAACAAACAAACAAAAAAGCGAAACTGAAAGTCTGCTAATCTAGAACTTTTCCAAAGATGGAGCTGTTTGAAAATTTTAGAAGGTGTTGCAAAAGATAAAATGAAAGAGAAAAAGAAAAATCAGAGCAAACAAACAAGAGGCTTGAATTTTTTGAAGCTTTTTTAAAAATAAAATGTTTCCCACTATCAACTCTGAAAACAATGGAAACATGTCTGAACTTTTCTTCTGGTAATTACAGTCTTATCTTCAATGTGGGGCACTGAATAAATATTCTGGGACTTCCTGCCAGTATCTGCTCTATAATGGGAAACATGATACTCAAGCAAGTGGTCCAAATTCACCCAAACCTTCTGGGTATACATCTGGAGGGACTGTGATAGTTAGCCATGCAATGGCTGTTCTTTTTCGTGCTTTTTTGCAAGCTTTCAGAGAAGAAAGGGAAGAGAATACTGAAGCTGAGAAGAGAAAGCTTGTGATCCAGATACTGCAAAGACTGACCGAGTGTGGAGGCTGCTTACGTTCACCTGGGTAAGACCTGCATCTGTATATTTCCCAATCTTCCTGTGAATGTGTTTGCAAAGGTGGTAAGCAATCTCTAAGAAAAGGTAAGAAAGCAAAGTAAGAAAAAGGAGACCGCTGGCATTGATGGACATGTGTACTCGTACTACACTGCAATTTATAATTTACAGAATTTTTTGAATTCGACATGATTCTAGAAATGTTGTTGTAAGCTACAAGGAGAAAAAATGCCTGAACACAAAATGAAATAATTATTTGTAGGAGACAGAAAATGAGCGTGTCAGTTGTTTGAAGAGAGTATCAGAAGCATGAAATACAGATCACCAGTGCTCCATAGCTGTGACCAAGTTGTCCCTTCGTTGTATGTCAGACTGAGAAAATATTTGAAATCTTTTCTTTCCATAAGGCAACAAAAGTTTCAAATCTTTTACTTGCACATTCAATCTCAAGATGCAAACTTTTGCCTCCTTCAGTGATGAAACCATTTGTGTCAAGGAGGAAGCGGGGTCAGGGACAAAGTCAGGGTCAGAGGTAGGGAGCGTGCAGCATCTCCAGCAGCAGTTGACCACTACATAGGAGCGCATGCAGTTGGCTTGCAGTGCAGGTGTGCATGGAACGTCCAGGACATAACATTCAACCTTTGATCTTCCTATTTTCTGAATAAAAAAGCAGCTTGGTGCCCCTGGCTTTAGATCTCCACCCTTCAAACAGTATGGGAAGCAGGCATAGGTTTGTAACCAGGGGACATTACCATCATCAATCACATTTCCAGGTAATTGAGTTGCTTTAATGCTACCTGGGCAATTGCATAAAATTTAGCCATCTAAATTTGTAGGATCGTTGACTTTTTACACTGAGCTAAGAGATGCCATTCTGGTGACTGATGGACTGGAAACCAAACACGGGCAGATGAGCTTTACAGGTTTTGTCTGAGAGCACTATCCTTAATGCTTCTACTGGAGGCACGAGTCATCTTCACAGCAGCTGACCTTAAAAGTGGATGTCTTGCTGAGGATCTTGCAACTTCAGCTAATCACTGGCAATAACATAAATGTCATGGCATGGACTGATGCTTTTCAACAGTGATGATAAGAAGTATCTGTAGGTGACACTTTCCACAGTAAAATGAGGATGCTGCATGTTTTGTCTGGTTGTCTGTGTTCCGGCCACTTATCAGAGGGTCTAGTTTCTGAAGGACTCTTACACGAGGATTCATTCCTCTATACTCAAATGCATATTTAGGTCAGTCTTCTGCTAATAAACTGGGAAGACTTTTTTGTTTCATAGCTGTTAATTTCTTTAAAGGAAAAGGTAACACCAGCAAACAGCACTGAATGAAGACATGAAGTGCATTCCTTCAGGCTAATTGGGAGGGACTTCGTCACTGGATTTGATGAAGCCAAAATATTTCACCCAAGAACTTAAGGAACCAGAAAAAACTCAAAGACACTGCACCCTTCCTCCTGACGTGACTCCTGATTCAGAATGGAGAGAAGAAACTTTAACCATTTTAGGCCATGGGCTGTGGGCCTTTCTGCTCTGCCAGTTAAAGAGCTGCCTCTGCTGATGCCTTTTATTCCTACAAATTCCTATCCATCCTAGTTGCTGTTTCATTTTCTAGAGGATCTCTTCCAGTCAGACTCTTCCAGTCATTACCAGGGAGAGATGCTCTCAAGCCACAAACTTAAAAGCATGAGAGAAGGATTCCATAACCCAAGCCTACAAGCCATTGATTCCTGCAAGAGTTATCACAGAAGAATCCCAGCACTTAACAAACAGATCAGGAACTAATGAGGAAAAAAAAAATCAATCACATTGCAAGTCAAAACATGTTACTTTTGTTTTCCAAAGAACTGAAAATAAGATTAACCTTCCAGCAGAACTTTCTTTGAGTCTAAGGATAGCTTTTGACCCAAATGTCTATTGACGTCTTCCTTTTTGTTGGCAAAACAGAGGTCATCACTTTAGGGAGCCTGTGCTGTTGAAATGAGTATAACAAATTACCATTAAATCAAATGAAGTGTCTCAATGGTTTTGGACAGCAAACTACTGGGTCTTGATCTTAAACCTCAATAATGTTTCCAAAATGAGTTTTCATCGCGGAGCTCTGTCAGCGGGGTTGCAGCTGTAGAGCGCGGGGGAAGGACTTAATCACTAAGAAGAGATTCAAAGAGCCACCAGGAGCAGGGCAGCATGGGGATATTTGTCTCTTGGGCTGGTACAGCTGGTCTCGCAGTGAGCACCTATTAGCGATGCAGCCAGACATTGCATGGTAATTATTTTGAGCCCTGCTGCAACACTATAAAGCAAAGCTAAGTATTTGTGCGTGGCAGCACTTCTTTGTCAGAAGCCTTGCACATCAAACAAGAAATTAAGGGTTTCTCTGTCTACTTTGCAGAAAGGGAGGTGAAATGACGTCCTTTTGTGTTCGGTAGTCAGAACGGAAAACTATTTCACATTCTGTTGTGAAATCACAGGAGATATTTCAGATGTTGCATGTATGAGATGTTCCTATGTGTCATGCAGGTGTGTACAAACCTACTATACCAAATGTGTGTGAGAAAAGTCCTGGCTGAGGCTGTGGTAGGTGCTCTTCAGACACATAGCAAAAGAGGAGTACACCTGTAAGACTGAGTTAAATCAGTCAGGCAAAAAAAAGTTTATGGATGATGAGGAAGGGGATATCACTTTCTTCTTTTTACTAATGGAGAGCTGAGGTCCAGCTTTCAAAGACCTTGGTGAAACCTGAGGTTGAATCCTCAAAGCAGCTCAATCCCCACCACACTTTGAGCCAAGCCTTCTTAGTTGCAAATATGGAATTATTTGTAAAATTTGCCTTGAGCTGATTTGTCCAAGGATAATGATACTTGTACAGCATCATATCTTGTGAATCCTTTTCCTTCTGTAGCTCTGTCCATAAACCAAAGGAGGATGCCACAATCTACCCCATTGTCATCAACAAGTAGTGCCAGAACTGCACACAGGGATCTGGGTTGCTAATTCAACACCATTAAGTCCATCAGTCTATTGCAAAGCTAGAAATTACAAGCCTCCCTTAGCATCTGGTCATTTTCCAGGTACACCTATCAGGCCAGATCTCGGCTGGAAATGGCATGTTCTGTAACTAAGGGCTTGGTAAAGCATTGAATCCACCCATGGAACAACAGCTGCTCTTTCTACACCATGCACTAAACCTAACCCTAAAGACAGACACAGCATTAAAGCTCCATTGCCCACAAGGAACAAGGGCCAGCTTTTACCCTTCAACTGAGCAAAGGCTTATGCTAGAATGGAGCTACAGGAAATGTATGAGACTGGCATGAACATCACCTGATGGAGCTGAACCTCAGCCTACAGTGGGCATCTGGGGTTGACCCTTGTTGATCTGCAGTGCTGTGATGGTCTAGCTGATGCTGCCTACCTTTATTTCCATTTGTTGCATTCTTCTAGCACAGGTTCAACTCCTACTCCCAATAAGGTCTAAGAGTCATGGTCTACCCCTGAGAACTTGTGTAAGAGATTGTAAAATTTTGCATTTCCGGATAAACTTTGGAAAAACTGACAATCCCTGTCCTGTTCTCTTGTTTCAGTGTCCCACTCCACAATAGATGCAGGATGAAACAAGAGGAAACAGCAGCCCCTGGTGTGGCTTAGAAACCTTTAACCAAGAGGAAAGGTTAATAGAGTAGAGTTAATGCAGTTGAGTCTATTCTTTATAGAACAGAAGAGAGTTTGAGATGACTTGGCAGAAAACTTCGGCCTTAGGAAAGAAAAGGATGATAGTGGATAGTTTTCACTCTGATGTCATGGTGAATAAACTCAGGACATAATTTAAAACTGAGATTATTTGGGAGATGTGCCACATCAGGCAAAGGGAAGAAGATATAAGCAGTGAGTTACTCGTCAACTCAAGAGCTTGTATATACTAACGATAACAGTTTTTCTAGTTTGCCTGTTATCGAGAAAAATCCACAAACACTGATCTTGATTGTTCACATCAATATATTGTTGAAAAAAGGCAGCCCTGTGAGTTGTGCCAGAGGACACATTTATGCAGGTAGGTGAGTACCTGGTACTCAAGATGGAACAAGGTCCTATATCTTAACAATCTGGGGGAAACATTATGGTTTTACCTTTTCCTGTGGCTTAGCTTTTTTCCTTGGTAAATAGGAGGAATGCAGTATGCCTCAACACACAGACAGCATCAGTTGTTGATTTGTGAATATTTACAGAGAGCTTGGATGGGAGGGGCTGAATAAGCGCAAAATGTTTTCTCAAACCAGCTAATGAATTTGTAACTTCTGGCATCTTTTTTAATGTAACCCCCATTCAATCAATTTGCAATTAACTCTAGCCCCGACACTTACGGCTGTTTGAGCAAGCAATACATCGGTGTGCTAGAAACCAGTCTGCTTGATAGGATCTGTGTGAAAAATTGCTACTTGTTGAAAGATAATATGGGAGAATGTCTGCACCTCTTAATGAGTTGGAATGGGGTTTATTGTGCTGAAGGAAAATTGCGTTCTGTCTCAGGGACTTCATTACCTGAACGTATACCCTCATGATGCCTCTTGCAGTTCGGTGGGGAAGCCTCCCAGTGAAGTGTGTTAGGAGTTTCTTCAGCCCTTAGTGTGAGCACTGTGGGTCTGAAGTAGGGTCTGGTGGCACCACTGTGCTTTAAGATGCACTGCTCACTAGGGAATCCCAAGAGATGAGGCAAAGCTTTGGAAGTTGGATTAGCTCTTAATTAAGAGAACTTAAAGAAATGTAAGGGCTCTTAACTGCTCTTACCACTCAAGCCATGATTAAAATCCTGCATCGAGGACTCAATAACCCTGTGCAATGACGTGGATTGGTGCCAACAGGCTGGGAGGCACCTTTACAGAAAAGAAGCTGTGGTTTTTGGCAGACAGCAGGTTGCACATGAGTAAGTAGTGGCATTCTCATGGCAAATTGCATACTGGGTAGTATTAGCCCGTAGGTCATGGGAAATGATTCTTCGCCTCTGACCAGCATTTGTGAGACTACTTCTGGAGTACTGTGTCCAGTTCTGGACTTCCCAGAACAAGAAAGACATGAGCATACTGGAGCGAGTCCTGTGAAGGGTCACCAAGATGTTCAAGATCCTGGCGCACATGACATGGGAGGAGAGGCTGAGAGTTGTGTCTGCTCAGCCTGACAAAGAGAAGGCTTGGGGACGTCTTACTGCCATCTGCAAATACCTGGTGGGAGCCTGTAGAGAAGGTGGTGCCTATCTTTTCAGAGATGCACAGTGAAAGGATTAGAGGCAACACTCACATGTTGGAACATGGGAAGTTCTTATTAGATATAACAGCAAAACAAAATCACCGTGCAACTGTTTAAACACTGGGAAGGGCTGCCCAGAGAGGCTGTGGGCTCTCCATCCTTGCAGATATTTAAAACTTTGGTAGACAAGCTCTGAGCAACCCCATCTATTTGGCCATGCTTGAGCATGGGCTCTTTTCTAGCCTGTTATTTTAGACAATTATTCTATAAAACATACTGTCCTCTCATAAAGACAGACTTTTCCTTTTATTAGCTGATGGAGCTCTCTAGTGACGTTACCCTAACCTCTATCAGTGAAATTGAATGGACTTAGTCTATACGGTCTAAACCAGTACATCTTTACTGATGAAGTATATTTTTGACTGCATCAAGACAAGAAATGAGAAAATGAATTCTTTCTTGAGAGGTGGTAACCTCCAGCAGTGTGCGAATAAAAAAAAAATCTGGGGGAAGTGATCTCTGGATCTAGATGCTGACTGTTCTCAACAGACTCAGATATTTAATTTTTTCTCACTCTCTTAAAGCGGGCCAGCTATTGCCTGGGGCTCTTTTTGAGTCAAAGCGTACAAATTGCTTTGGGGGCAACCATACCATATAATTTCTGCCAGAGAAAACACACAGAATGGTAATAAAGGCAGTGAATGAAGGCAGGGAGATTTTGAGCACATGGATCCCAGGCCTTCAGCAAGGTCTCAAAGCTTGTGGCAGCCTGCCATTGCAGAAGATGCAGACAGACATTTAGCTGTCATATTTAAAACTGTTTTGCTCCATGAATGATATGAGTGTAAGATGGGCTGTAGAGGGTCAGACAAAGCTTTCTGCTTCCAAAAGTGGCTAACAGCAGATGCTTGGGGAATATTGTGAGCACGTGGCAGCATACAGTGATACTTCTCCAATATGTTCTCCTGGCCTCCAGTGAGAGGTTAAGGGGGCTGAGCAATAGGTGTTACATTTGTGTTTAGAAGCCCTTGATTGGCTTTTCCTCTGTGATCTGTATTTTGCAGTTTGTAGGAGTACTTCAGTTTACCTACATGCTGTGGGGATGCTTTTTGCTTCTGGTCAGCCTGATAACGTCACGGGAAAACCCCTGGTTTTGGTATTATTATGAGAGCTTGTGAACCATTGCCTTCTCTTCATCTTCTTCATGCTGGTCTAGCAATACTCAGATTGTACCGACTGGAGTTTGATCCCAGCACCAGAACTAAACTGGAGATATATAACCTAAAGCTAGATATAAACAGCTGAAACATTCTGGGACCAATGAATTCATGCAGGACACTCCAAAATTTACCCCTTGAAGTCGGCCAAAGCTGTGCCCCTGTATTAGCTCCTTCTCGAGTAGCTCCGTGTTATCTCTTGTGGAATGGCAGTTCCAGGCTCCTGCTTCTCCAGTGCTCAGAAACTGCTCATTTTTGTTCTGTGTTTATTCTTCTGCTCTATCTACAACATGCCAGGTCCCTTCTTTGGTGGTTCTTACAGACCTCCCAGAGCTTTACATCATTTCTTCCTCAGCTTATCCATTGTGGCACTAACCAGGCTGGGTCTGCTCCAATGCTTGATTTGAAGTGATTATTTTCCCTCCTAACAAATATTAGCACTTCTTTTTCCTTCTTTTTATTACCTTTTGGTTTTGTGCTCTCCAGTGTTGGTGTCTACCCAGTGCTGGTGTTGCTTTAAGGGACCTTTGGAAATGGTATGCAGAGGCAGCTGCATTTTGCTGTTGTGCTTGTCAGAAAGTAGGGATGTATGGGATGCCATCACAGATGCAGGAACAGAAAGGGCAGAAAGGTTCATGAAGGTTCATCTGAGGTTGGCTTGCCAGGAGGTCATCTCAAGACCATTTCTAGCTATGAGGTTGGCTTGCCAGGAGGTCATCTCAACACCATTTCTAGCTATGACACAACCTAGGGGCTGAGATAAATCTCAAATCACATAGGAAACAAGTGCAAGTGAACTGTCAAGGGGTGCTAAAATTTGGGCTGATATCAGCCCTTCTGTGACTAAGATACCATCCCCCATGGAGAAGAAATCAGGGAAAGTCAAGGTGGAAGAGGTCTTGGAGGCTGTGCCTGACTTCACTGCTGAATAATAGGCCCCTGCCACTGTTGTGGCTATTCCTCTCAAACTTTTTTTGCCCCTGCTGCTGTTTAAAATGCATGGCAAG
Source organism: Larus michahellis (assembly GCF_964199755.1). Taxonomy (NCBI): domain Eukaryota; kingdom Metazoa; phylum Chordata; class Aves; order Charadriiformes; family Laridae; genus Larus; species Larus michahellis. Next base: position 3,912,172 of record NC_133896.1, on the reverse strand, counting down.
GGACTTGCCAGCTCCTGTCCCCAGTGTGAGTGAGTGCATTTGCTGACGGATTCCTGCATGCTGTGCATCGTATGTTTTCAAAGAGAATGCATAATGATGGGCCACCGTTCAGCTCATTGAGAGTTTGTTACATAGTTGGAGCCATTACTATGAAATTACCAAATAAAACATGCATTTTCATTCCCCATAGTAATAAAAATTATCGAAGTACATCTCCCGGGACAATTATAACGAGATAATACAGAACTCCTGACTGATTCCAGTGGCTGTATGAAAAAAACGGAGAGCATTCAACAAGACATTAGTATATGCCTTGGCTCCAATCACTTCCCCGTCTCATGGGATAATGAAGTTATCAAATTAGTTTTAAAAAGGTGAAATTTCCATTTTTCAAGACATCTGACAGGTTCTCCCCTGAATAATGTCATTACGATGAGGTGCACAGGACAGCATGAGCATTTATTGCTTTTGGTCTAGACACTACAGGACATTAAGAAATTTTGCCCTCTTGTCTCCACAGTGCAATGTTTATAATCCAAGGGTCCAGGCCAATCAAATGATAAAGAACAGGGTTTTAAGTTTTTGGGTTTTGTTTTTTGGTTTGTTTTTGTTTTTTTTTACTTCTGCACACCCAAAACATAAATACAACCGTATGTTCAAGCCTGCATTTGCAGAAATGTAGCATAAATGGCCTATTGGGTTATATAGCTCATCTGTTTCCCATTACTGCTGTGCAGCAAATTACATTCTTTCCAAAGAGCGGTGCTGGTACGGACAGCCTAACAGCCTTGTTTCCCGGGGATCCAGGATGGAGGTCACAAAACACATTCTGAACTGCTCTAAGGCCCGTTTTTTCAGACTGACATTAACAGAAACCCTGCCCTGTGATGCCTCCGGTGACATTGAAGAGAGCAAAGTGCTATGAGAAGATGTTTCGACCCATGTCTGAAAGTCCCCCCCGCCTTCATTGAACATGAAGAGTAACAGGACATCAGTGCTGCTAATTCAGGCACTTCAGTCACGTGCCAAAGTTAGGGCTTTGCCCGAGGGCTGATGGCTCCCACGGTTTGAGTCCTAGGGATATTTTTCATTTTGCAAGCATTGTCTTCCTTTGCTTTGCTTGGAAGTGAACCCCAAACTTCCAGGAGCAAAAGCACTAGCTCCCATGGTTCCAAACGAAATGGCTCCATAGTCTTCTTGGGAGCAATAGCAAACCCCTCATTCTGTGTAGGTCAGGCACAGCGGGGCATTAATTAACATATCCATGGAGCAGCAACCAGAGCCACTCAGACGTTTTCACATAGGTTGTCTGTTTCAGGAGCAGGGACGGTCTCGCTGCCTGTCCAGATCTGATCGTGATAACCCAGGTAACACTCTCCTCTCTGAAAAATGGAAATGGGAAAGAACAACCACTGCATCCGCCCAAACGACCTGTCAATACATCGTATCTGGACACCCTCCCACCACGATCGTGATTTCAACCACCAGAGCTGCCTAATTTCCTTTGTAAAACAGCCCCACAGGCAACGCATGCACACACAGAGCAACTTCTGTATTTACCTTGACACTACATGAGCCACAGCCCTCGCCTCTTGCAGAGCAGTTGTATATATTATCATCTCTTTGGCATCGTGGTTGCTGCTCTCTCCGATTCTCCTTCTGTTCATCAGAGCAGATAGGTTTTTTTAGGGTCCCCCCCTTCCCCCCCTTTCCTTCACTCCTCCTCTGAAAGTCATTACCCAGAATGCCTGCTTTCCTTGAAGTAGCACTGAACAAGCAGTGCCATGTTTTTCCCCCTCCAGGCTTTTTTTACAGCAGTTCTTGCAGGAAAGAAGTAATTTATCCAGAATTAAAACATCTGGTTATCATGCTCCCTGGGTAAGTTAGCATTAAAATAAGAGGAAAACATACTGCCTGGCTGTCTCCATCATGGGAGAGGGGGAACATTTCCTGTGGCTCCGTGCAGTCACAAGGTGAAAGCTCATCCCAGCAGCCGGCTACGCGGGCTGTGCAGAGTGGCCAGGTTTTTGGAGCGAAGGCAGGAGACACACACAGCTTTCTGGGGCTGGAAGGGGAAGGGGAAAGTGCCAATTTTATCTTACACCTTGCTTCTCTTCAGTTCAGCATTATACAGTGATAACACGGGGGCTTACAGAGGTCTCCTCCACTCCAGAGTCCTCGTGCACAGAAAGGATGATGTCTGTGTTATGAACCCACCAGTGTATCTCTCTGTCTACCCACAGACCTTATCTCATTAATTCAGCTGCATGGGCAGAATATCTGGAGAAAGTGGCCTTGCATAATGCCAAGATGCTGATGAGGGGTGGGTTTTACAGTAAAGTTCCTTTTCCAAGTCTCCCTACGTCCTGTTTCTCCCCTTTTCACAGAATCACAGAATCACAGAAACTTCGGAGTTGGAAGGGACCTCTAGAGATCATCTAGTCCAACTCCCCTGCTAAAGCAGGATTGCCCAGAGCACATTACTCAGGGCTGCATCCAGGCGGGTCTTGAAAATCTCCAGAGAAGGGGACTCCACAACCTCCCTGGGCAGCCTGTTCCAGTTCCCTGTCACCCTCACTGTAAAGAAGTTTTTCCGTGTATTTGAACGGAACTTCCTATGTTCTAACTTGTGCCCGTTGCCCCTCGTCCTGTCACTGGGAACCAATGAAAAGAGTCTGGCAGAAACCCAGCCATGGAACAATTCAGCACTGTGCCATTGTCCCCCCCTGAGGATTTTCCAGCTTCAGTCAGGTGGGACAGGAGGAAACACAACTTTCCAGTGACATCAGTTGCTTTTTCACCAATCTTCCTTTCCAGGCAACAAACAACTGTTTCCATACCTTTGCACAACTGTTGCAGAATTGCCTCTTATGGAGGACATAGTGGAAGAACCACAAGCTGGGAGACTGGACAGAAGGATAAGAAGAGCTCTGATGACTGTATGGTCTTCCATTAGTCACCGAAATACAGTCTAGACATCTTTCTCTTAGCCTCCTCTCAATGAGATCTCTTGCCATGTAGACCTTTTCTGTGCTACCTTATTTATCAGCGAGCGAGAGGCTGGGAGCCTTGCTGGAAACCTACTGTACTATCATCATTGCTAATGGCACCGTAGCTACAAATATGCTTGGATAACACAGGAATGACTTTTGTTATGGATACAACAGCCATCCCAACCAGGCAGCCATGAGGAAAGGCAGAGATTCAGTGGTGACGTACACAGATGATAATGAGGCGCTATGGTTTAACATTTGCTACTGACCTCCAAGGCACTCCTAGATGTGATGGTTGCTATGCTGGGAATGGTTATGTGGACAGTGGGACTCCATCAGCCATCTCCTAATCTTTCCCTGTGCTCAATCTGTCTTTCTTGATACTCCGTTCCCTCTTTCTCTTCTTCTCACAGGTAAGCACTCATCTGACCACCCTGTGAATGAAGTTCGAAGTTCAAACTTCCCCATCACAATGTACTGAGGAACCAATGTGACTCAGTCTGGACCAGGAAACTGTCCTGAGCAAGACAAGCTTTCTGGTAAATGATGCAGAGAAAGCTGAAACTCAAGGTCTGTAGAAGGATAAGTGTTTAGATCTCAAAATGGTGTTGTCTTCATTAATATCTGCGTATGGATGACTGTGACAAAGCTCTAGCTGCTTCTTCTGCTGCCCCTGTGCGGTATCTTGGTCAGGGACAAAGCAAGATAATACAGAAATAAATATACAAAAAAAATAATGTAGTATCAAGTGAGGGGGTGTGCTCCAGCGGCAGAGGTCAACACCTTCACCTACATTCCAAGAACATGACCATGGGATATGTGTACAGATTGGGTCTGTGTTGTCACATCTACTGCTGACCTGTGGAGTAACCTTGAGGAAATCACTCCACCCCTCCGCTCCTTCTCTCTCCTCCCAGCATTTGCTTTGACTATTTAGGCAAGAAACTTTCCATTCCAGTATGTGCACACAGTGTTTATCACGTCGGTGCATCCTCAGGCTACCGGCATACAAATAATAAAGAGCAGTAATAACTGGTTGCCAATCAGCAGAGAATCAAGTTTTCGGTTTCTAAATCAGTTGGAAATTGTTTTTCTCTCGCTTTGAGTAATGCGCTGGGAATATGTAAAATGAAGTCTTGATTTTTTGTATTTCTTTTTTTTTTTGCTAGCAGCAAAAATACCTTTTATCAGCATTCCAAAATATGATTAATGCTAATCTTGACCTTTCAAAAGTTCCATGCCAGGCAGCTGATGATCCTTCTGTGTTGTAAAGAATCAAACAGAAGGTGTTTCTATCCACAATGAAGTGTTCTTTATTAATGAATGATTTGCTTACCAGGAACTCCAAGAATTCCTTTGCACTCTCTTTTTACAAACCTGGGGGTGTTTAATCATTTGGAGTGGATTGAAGGCATGAATATATTTATGAATTTCTCATCTCTTTTCCCCTCCTGTCTTTCTCTAAAGTTGGAACACAAACACTATTAGCTTATTACTGTAGGTCAGAGATCATTTTTTACCTTCCCATGGCAAATACCTGGGTTATCAAGTAAATTAATAACTCAAATCAATCAACATTTTGATTGATCAGCTGTTTCTGAGACTCTCCACAACAAGAGAAGAATACATATTGCAAAACATGAAATAGTAAAGACAGTAGTTGTCCAGCTTCCAAAAAGGAAAGTATAGAAGTGTCTGGGCTTGAGTCAGGTCTAGGGATCTGAACCAGGACCTTCCAAGATGGTGACAAAGTTTTCATTCATGTCTTCGGTGAGTAAAGTAGAAGATGACCCTCCTACCAGTCTGAGTACTCATATACTTCACTGGCTCACATAAGTTTAGGGAGTCTTTAGGGTGTATTTCACATGGGGACACCCAGCAGAAGGGCTATGCCCACTGGGATGGCAGTGTCCCTTTGCACAGGGACAAGGGATAATCACGCTGATGGACTCCAACATATGTCATTTAGTACCAATGCATAATTAACAATAAGAGAACAAAACCCTGAAGCATCCCATAGAGCATATGTACTTGTGTCGCTAGAGGGGTTTCTACACCAGTACCCTGGAAAGGTTGCTGCTGAAAGAGCAGAAGAACTGAGAGGTGAAGTTGTATTCCAGTCTAAGAAGAGCTTCTGAATTAGAGTGCAGTAGGTTCAACACTGTGTGGTGAATTGCTGTGCCATATGCTACCACTCTGTCCATGCGTAGGGAATTCAGTTACCATGAATATAGAACAGACAATGTCCTCAAGTCATGCTCTGAGCAGCACCAGCAGTAGCCCGTCCTGGAGAAGCATCTGGCTGCATGGAGCAAAGTCCTCCTCTTTCTCCCCATTGCTTGTGGTCAGTAAAAAAAGCTGAGAATCATGCAGGTGATAGTGAAGGGCATGTCCACATTGTTAAGTGTCTTAAATATTGTTAATCACTCTCTGGAGAAACTTACCTCTTTCAGTTAATGCTAGTAAGAACTTGGGCTAAGTTCTGGAGATCTGAAGCTCTTTCTTTTAACGTAGAAGTCTGTTGTAGACTAAAATGAGTGAGGTAATGCTCCTTTGTAAGAACCACACAGGACTGTGAAAGGCACTGTATAATCAGAGTGGAAATGGCAATAGGAAAGTAATGCAAATTAGCAGGGAGATGGCCTCCTTGATGACAGCTGGTAGAGAGAGGCTCATTGATAGGCCAAGAGACATCTTCATGCATGTAGGAATGGGAAGGATGGAAACCAGGGTCAGTTTGCTGAATTATGGTCAACACAATGAAAGTGTTTGAACCATTACTCTGAAAACCTGCTAGACCCTGAAGATTTATTAGATCCTTCAAGGATTTTCAAGTGCAAGGTCAAATAATAGTGGCATTTTCTTCTGGAGATTATGGAGGGCAAGGTGCTTAATAGAAACTGCAGGACCACTGGTCATTCTGCTTAATCTGTTCACAAGCTCAGTGTTTTCAGGTTATCGAAGTCTTCTACCACCAAAGGGTTATATGGATTCATTAAGTTCTTTGAGAGTCATAGACTGGGGGTATGAAACAACTGTAAAATATATTTCTTATTTATCATTATTCCTACTTGCGAGTAATTCAGGCCAGTTATCTCCAATCACTTTTCTACTGACTACTTGCATTATCTGTGATAGGGATGTCTCAGGCCATTAGTGACTAACACTCTGAATAATCAGACTGTGAAAGTCTAACTGCAGGATTTATTATTATTAGTATTATTATTATTAGCAATTTTCCATTCTGTTGTATTAATTCCATTTGGTATTGGTCTGTTTTCTTGGAGAACAATGATCATTCATATAAAATCATTTCTGTGCAAAATGCTTTTCATCATGTGATTTAACAGACCATAAAATGTCTGACATTGTTTTTTAGATTTTCAACCCAGTGTCAATATTACGATGACATTAATACCTTCCTTGCATCACCCCTGGAATATGTATGTGAATCCACTATATTATTCTTCTCCTTTCCATTCCTTTTTCAGCTGTCCTTTGTGTCCTTTCTTCATCTTCCTCCTGTTATGCATAACAATTCTTGCACTAGAGGTTTCAATGATGGCCTGCTTCTGCTTTAAATGCCAGTCTTGGACATACCCAAGAGGTCACACCTGTAGAAGAGAAACCCTACTGCCTTCAAGAGAACCTCCTGGCTCCACCTTGCCCTGCGTAAAGATGCTGGTTTCTCTTGCCAACTTTCTTGCCCTGACAGTGGTGAGACAGCCTGGGAACCATGCCCAATAGGTGTCGTGGATGAAACCACTACAGCTGAGCTGTGCCACTTGCCTCAGGGCCAGCGGGGAGGCTAAAATCTCTTTTATTTGCTAGTGCAGACAGAGTCTGTGTGTCTGCTCCTCCCCTGTCATAAAAAGGATGGTTTTAGCCTGTCCTGCTAGTTCGTAAGGTCTAGCTAATATGTATTTGCTCTGCATCTGTAGAAACAAATGAACTCCAACGTTTGTGGATATAACAAATAATACCAATGAAATGCTGTGCAGTGCTGTACAACAGCCCGGAGATGTGACTACCACACAGGCATCGTCTTTGGACCAAAGGCAGTTGAATGCCCCCCGGGAAAGAGGTCAAGTGGTGATCTTCTGTCATCCCCACCAAGGAATCCTGTCTCTTGCTCAGCCCTCTTCCACACGGTCCACACTGCCCTGCTCGGCATGCCCACAAGCTAAAAACCATCCCTGTCAGTGGGAGACAGCAAGAAGAAAAGTACGAGGCCAAATGGTTAGCAGAAAAGCTCCTGCAGGAGATGCTGAGACTGGGGATAGTGGTACTAACCAATATTTTTTGAAGACATCTCATGCCAACAAGCTCACTCATTCTTCAGTCCTCTTTGCCTTGCTATCCTATCCTATCCTATCCTATCCTGTCCTGTCCTGTCCTGTCCTGTCCTGTCCTATCCTATCCTATCCTATCCTATCCTTTCCCTTCTGATTAATGGTAAAGGAGGTGAAGATCAGATTTTCTCCGTGGCTCCTTGGCTTAATTTTCAAAATGGCCACTTGCTTTTGCCATTCACCTCACAAATCATTGACTTTCTCCTGCCTTCTGCATTCCCTGCACTCCAGTAAACTCTGCTCATTTATCTGCAACTTGCTAAAAAACCATTTTTTTCCCCACAACAAAATGCTGTTGTCAAAAACTTCAAATCATCTCATCCATCAAGTGCCGTGTGAGTGTGCGCGTGTGTGCGCGCATGTGCGGGGGGGGGTAAGTGTGCGATGCGTACAGCTGACAGATTCATTCTCTCACAGTGGTAGCCCCAAGGTTAGCTGGACTCTTTGGGGTTTATCTGGACCAATATTAAACACACACACACAAAACACACACCCCCCAAGGGCACCTACACCTACACTTTTTTTTTTTTTTTTTTTTTAAATTTTGGGAACTAAATTAGGGGCACAGTAAAAATGCTTTGGCAGCTGTAAAAAGTCCATTTCACCAGAGACCTTGCCCTGAAGCAAGCCTGAAACCTTCTGGTTGGGATTTGTAAAGGAAATGGCTTCCTTCTGACAGCCCCATCCCTGCCCCAGTGAATGGGCTGAGGAGCAGGTACTACCTAAATTTATTTCTCCCCACAAAGGAAGGCTCCAACAGCCGGGCTTTTTTTTTTTTGCTTTCCTGTTGTTGCATGTTCTGCAAGTCTCTGGTTCATCTGAGAGCTAAACCATTGCCTTTTTGAGCCAGTTTTGCCTGTGAAGGTCTAAATGTTGTGCCTCTAATTTTGGAGACAAATCTGCTGGTGAGATTAGGGGACACCGTATTTTCAAGGGGCTGTTCCATCTCCAAAGCAAGAGATGAAACCATAATTCATTCCCAGAGCTGCCACTGGTGTGCCAGGCTGCTTTGGCAAAGCCTCTTCACCTCCTGGCATCTCCAGTTCCTACCCTGGGATGCTGATGCTCTGGCAGGCAGGGAGGGATCTGCTGATGAAGGCTTGAGGGGACTGGGAGCCAGCACAGCCTCGAGCACAGTGCTCTCACGTGGGCTGTGGAGACAGATTTAGCATCTTGCATCGCTTTGTCCCATCTGTGCCTACAGCTGAGGCCTGAAGGAGCTGGAAGATATCCCCCCGCTGAGCTGTGGCTCTTCCTGGAAGAAGCAGAAGCAGAGAATGGTGGTTGTGGCAGCTGGGGAGGTTAAACACCGCAAATCTTGTTCAGCTGTGCTGTTCTGCTTGCTAGGACTTAAAGGACAAAAACCAGGACAACAGTACCTGCAAGAAGTCAATTCCTGAGCCTTATGAGTGGCACACCTCAAAAATTAGGACATGCCCAAGTTACCTTTGTCCTGGCATCCTTTGCTCTTACTCCTCCAGCAGAGATCATTTTCATTCAACATTTCACTCTGTGACCGTTTATCATACTAATAAAAGGGGAATGGTTGATTGCTAGGAAAGATGAGTGCTTCAGGTGGCTTTCAGGGAAGAGTCGGGTAATCGCTAAACTCATTTAACGGCATGACTACACAGGCTGAACATCTCAACTGACTTTTAGTGTCATTTTGAGCAATTTGCAGAGCACAGCTTGTTCCTTCGAGGCATTATGCCCTTTTTATAGGATGTAATTCCATAATTAACAGCAAGGTCAAGAGGCTGTAGCAGGCCACTGGCAGAACCTGGGTGGAAATAGGTTGGGCTGAGCTTGCAAGGGCTGAGCTCACAAGCCACGAGCACTAGCTGGTAAAGAAGCTTAGAGGGCGGATGAGCATCCCAGATGCTCATAAAAGCAAGGGTAGGGTTTACTGACATATTTCATGAGCTGTTTATAGCATGACCTGCTGACCATGTTTCCATAAGCCATAGCCAGACCCGATGTCTGTATCTCCAGTATGAGGTAGACTCCCATAATAAGGGAGAGAAAAAAGTGGTGTGGGAGACATTATGTCTTTCACTTTCTCATTTCTGAGTGATGTTTTGGCCATGTTTCATTGGACAAAAGCTGTATTTTTATTATTTGTTTGTATATCTTTCTTATTACCCCTCATCACTGTTTTGGAAATGGGAACAACTGTTGTGCCCTTGTGGGATGAACTTTTCAATAGAAGCATTGGCCAGGTCGGTCCCATTTTCCTCGGAAAAATGTAATTTTCCATCTAAGCTCTTTCAAAAATGCAGGTCTCCCCCTCCCAGTCTGTTTGTTTAAATCATAATTATTTATTTGGAAGAGGAAATGTAGTCTTTTATTTAATTTTGTAATCATATCATTCTAAAAAAATTAGTACTTTCGGATTATTTTTTTTTTTGGTTCTCATTTCCTCAGACTGTTTACTTTCAGTTGGCCAGGCCTGGAGAATTTCAGCCAAAAGGTGATGAAAAAATTAAAATGGAAATGTAATACTGAAATGTTTAAATAACCTCAACTCTCGCTGTCACCAGAAGCCAGCCCTCTTCGTTTGCGGTGGAAGGAGTGAGAGGGGGGTCCTGTCAAAGAACCTGATCGTATTTTTATGGGGTAATAGATGCATTTATAAGAACTTGTGACTATATGGAATTTTCTTCAGTTCAGTTTTGGAGAACTAAAATTTGGAGAACTAATGGCATGTGATGCAATACTGAAATGGTGTGAAAACAAATGATTTTTCCTGGGAAAAGTGTTCATATTTTCACCTGTTCCTGCTGCAAATGTGTAAGTAAGTAGGAAGAGGTCTGCTGGTGGTCCTCTTCTTGTCTTTATTCCCATTCAAATCTTGCTATGTTGCTGCTGAAACCCTCCTACCCTGCTGAAGACGGCCTCTTTCCTCTGAAGAACATTTGCAAACATAAGGCAGTTTCACCACAGACTGTGGAAAAAAATAAAAGCGTACTTCACATTTCAAGAATATTTAGTTTTATTGCTCAAATTTCATTCAGCTCTAGCAAATGCAATTCCCGTGTTCGCCCTTTCCCTCGCCAACTCCTGTCTGTAACATCTGTTCTGACAAACCACCCTCCAGGGTGACTTGCTTTCCCCCCATAAACTTCTTCCCCCCTGGTTATTTATTGTCAATCCTGTTCTAAAACTCACTGGAAATGATGGGAAGATTTCTGTGGGTCTTAATGGATATTGGAGCAAGTACTGACTCTTCAGCCAAAGAGGTGGCCAGCAGGTCAAGGGAGGTGATTCTCCCCCTCTACTCTCATGAGACTCACCTGGAGCACTGTGTCCAGCTTTGGAATGCTCAACACAGGAAGGACATGGACCTGTTGGAATGGGTCCAGAGGAGGGCCATGAAGATGATCAGAGGGCTGGAGCACCTATGCTATGAGGACAGGCTGAGAGAGTTGGGGGGATTCAGCCTGGAGAAGAGAAGGCTCCAGGGAGACCTTAGAGCAGCCTTCCAGTACCTAAAGGGGGCCTACAGGAAGGATGGGGAGGGACTCTTTGTGAGGGAATGAAGCAATAGGAGGAGGGTTAATGGTTTTAAACTGAAGGAGGGGAAATTTAGATTAGATATTAGGAAGAAATTCTTTACTGTGAGGGTGGTGAGCCCCTGGCCGAGGTCGCCCAGAGAAGCTGTGGCTGCCCCATCCCTGGAGGGGTTCAAGGCCAGGCTTGATGGGGCTTTGAGCAACCTGGTCTGGTGGGAGGTGTCCCTGCCCAGGGCAGGGGGGTTGGAACTAGATGATCTTGAAGGTGCCTTCCAACCCAAACCATTCTATGATTCAAAGTGATCTAGGAAGCAGTTTGGAGGACAGAAGATAGATATTTTGGGGAGCACCAGCTCTTGCAAGCCTTGCTCACATCCATTTCAGACCCATGAGGGAGAGCTGTTGGCAGTGAAAAGGGCTGCCTGAATCAGACCAAAAGCTTTTTTTTTCCTTTTTTTTTTTTTTTTTTCAGATGATCTGAATGCCAGAAGAGGGAGGAAAGGGCACATTGCAACACCTTGTGCCTGCAAAAGCAGACCGGCAGTATGCCCATATGCTCTACATACCTGATTCTCCCCCCCATCTGCTTTGAGATCTGAATCGCTGCTATCCCTGGTGATTTCATTTGCAAAAACGCAGTGGGCTGCTTCTGCCGCAAGTCATGTGGACAGGAGGGGGATGGCGGGGGAGGGATTTTACGTCATAAAGATAACAAAATCATCCCCGTAACGCACTGTGATTTATTGCTCTGTCTTGTGGCCTCAATAACTTTGGTATCTTTACACAGCATCTGCTCTGGATGCTTGAGTTTTACACTGTTTGAAGCTGCTGCAGCAAGTCAGACCTCCTCAGACTCCAGGAGAAGTCAAGAGGGGTCTTATGTCTGAGGGTTGTTGTTCCCCAGCTTCACTGTGCCTAAGTTATCTGCTGCCAATGCAGCATCTGCCAACAGTGGTAGGCATCTCGTGTCCCAGGGAGAGGTACCCATGTAAATTTTACTTATAAAATCATCTCTGTGGTCTGATATCAGCAGTGACAGTGGGCAACACAGAGCCAGCTGTGGATTTGGAGGTGTGCGATGGAGCAGTGAAGGGTGGCAGGGCGGCATCATGAGGATGCATCAGGAACCATCAGGGTACCTGCCCCTAACCCCTTGGACAGAGGCATACTTTTCTGTAAGTCTTTTCCCTGCCCATTTTTCTCAGTTTATTGCCCAGGGGAGCATTGCCTTTCCCAGAGTCTTGCAATGCTGTCCCCACCCAGGCTAAGAGCCCTCTCCTTTCCCCTCTGGACACCTCCTCCTTCTCTGCTGCAGCCTCCACAGAGCACAGGAGCTGCATGAGGATGTTTCAGGGAAGTGATTTTGCTTTAAAAGCAGCCAGTTTATCTCAGCCTTCTTTTGCAGGGAAGGATACACCATTGTACCAACAGTGAGTTTCTGTTCACAGAGATGCCATATTTCCTATGGTCCAGGAGAACCAACAGTTTCATAAACCCACTCACCTGTGATGATGGAGATTCAGGTCATGAGACAGCAGATACCTTTTCTAACTCCCACAAAAGTGGAAGGCTCCAGCTGGAGACATCAATCCCCAAGCCATGCCTAGGATGGGAAAATTTCCTTGTTTCTCTGCTGTTCTCACAGCAGGGACATGACATTTGGCATTGCAAATGCCAGGAGAACACCTGAGCACCAATGGAGGGAAGAGAGAAAGTTTTTCTCTCACATGCATTTCAGGAACAAAACTTGAAGAGTTTGAATTCATCCCCACATAAAATAGAACTGCTTTTGAATTCTTGCAGGACATAAAATTATTTCCCACCCAATTTTGCCAAATCACAGGCTCGATGAGGTTAGAAGGGGCCTCTGGAGGTCATCCGGTCCAGTCCCCTTGTTCATCAGGGCCACCCAGAGCCATTTGCCCAGGACCGAGACCACACGGCTTTTGATCATCTCCAAGGATGGAGACTCCACAACCAGTGCTATTTCAGGAAAGACAGAATTGAGTCTTGCAGTTCATGCTGAAACATCTTCAGTGCTCTCAGATGCTTGTGGATGCAAGGTTTGGCACTGGAGATGTCTTTAATTCCAAAGATGTGAAATATTACTTTGGGTCAACTTGGCAAGCATTTTTCTTCCAGAATTCAGCCTTGAAAACCACAAATCTCAGCAGCAAGCAGCAGCACAAATCTTTAATATTGGTGGTGGGTAGGACCTGCTGCTTTTAATTCTCGTTTAACCTTTGCTGAGCTTCTGTTCTTTATATTGCTGCTGCAGCTACTTAATTTCCCTGTCCTGCATTAGCATTTTTATTTTTTATTATTATTATTATTATTATTATTGTTATTGTTATTGTTATTGTTATTATTATTATTATTTAATTGTTTCTTCTCACTTGAAAGATGGAAGATAATAGCTGTGTCACAGGAATGCACCAACCCTGGTAATGCCATGGCCATGTCACAGCAGGCAGCAACTTTCTACAAGGACGTTGCCCTAAGGGTAAGGAGACACACACAGGCCCAGTCTGTACCCCACCATGGTCCTACAGGCAGCTGGAAGCTCCCTGCAGCCATAAGCAAAGGGATTTCCTCACCGTTCCCCACAACTGTGTGTCAAAAAACAAAAAATGTTTCTGAAAATACTTTTTTTGATTCATTAACCTTTTGGCTGGTTCTTATGGTTTGTGCTGTTTTGTGGGTTTTTTTTTTGAAATGGGGGGCATTTTCCTTATTGTCCTTGTTCCCTTATTATATTTAATCTATATATCTTTATGTCTTATTAAACAAAGCATTACTACAATAGGTTTCAATTTGGTTTACAATACATTGCTGCTCAAGGAGACGGTTCTCACCTTCTTCCCAGAATGCTCCCACTAATGCCTTGGCCCCTTTCTCGTATCAGGATAAACATTCATGCAGCTACAGTAAGTTTGACCAACAAAGAATCCAGATGAAAAAAAGTCCCATCCTTTCCCCCTGCAATCTGGATCAGTTCCCTGAACAAAGACTCTAGTTTGAGGCCAACCTATTTCAGTATTATTGCTGCTACAATTGCTGCTTGTATTTTGCTATTAGTGTTATTATTGCTACTATTCCTACCTGGCTTTAAGTGAGGTAATTTATGTCACCTCTATTTTCTGCAAAAAAAAACCCCATATAAAGATACGTCTCTCTCTGGAAACAGCCAACAGTTTGGGTGCAGTTTGGTGAAATCTGCAGATGAAGAAACCTCATGCCATTTTCTCCCCCGTTGTGGCTTTACTCCAAGAGAAAGGGCAAGTTCCTCCTAATGCCCTTTATTAGCATTGTGCTGGACTGTTAGTGTGTCTCCCTCTAGCAGCTCTAGCAACACCTAGGAGAGCCTGGCACTTTCCCCAGGGAAACCATCTCCATTTAAAATGGCAATTACAAGCGTTTTGGTGCTGAAGTTTGAAACCCACCATCTGCAGTCTTGCTGCAGTACTGCTGTATCCTAATTCCATCTGTCAAAGCTCAGGAGAATTGAGGTGATGAGTCTGGCGTTGTGAAACAGCATCAAGCTCGGGCAGAGAAGGGAATTCCAGGTCCAAAAGAAAATTAGGGAATCTGAAGCTGTCACCACTGGAAATAATGCTCACCCATTTAATGAAAAAAAGGACAGCTGAAATTCTCTCCTTAAAGATGTGAGGAACACAGCTACTGAAAACACAGTTTTCTGTCGTCAGAAACTTGTTTTATGTGTTCTGTAGATCTGTGCTTTCCCCTTAACTTAAAAACCAGAAAAAATTTCCCTTGTCTTCTCTGGCACAATCTTTATTGGGCTCATTGCAGTGCAATAACTCCAGCTCTAAAACCTTTTCCCTCTGATTCGTCATGTGCAAGCCAGTTCAGATTACTTCAGCTGGGGCTTTCTACTTTATTACACTTGTTCACGCTGGAATGGGCCAACTGCATCCTAAGAACATTAAGGTCTTGCATTTAATACCCCTCCAAACCGTCTCCCAGTTGCCTTTAGCTTGTCTGTCTGAACCATCCTAGTGGCATCTACAAACTCCTCGGTCCCTCTGATCTCCATCCTCTTCCTCCTCTGAAAAGCACACTAAATAGCTTATTTTCCAGGTTCAGGAGGGCTGAATTATTCATTGCAGAGGGATGAACGTAGCTCTTTTCATCTGTCCCTGAACGGATTCTGATCTCAGTGAACGTTTATTGTTATTCATAACTATTCTCCGGCTAGTTTGGATAAACAGCTTCAAACCAGCAGGCTGTTTCCAAATGGTTCCTTGCTGTTCCCCACCTCAGGGCTGGTGGTGGCAGGTGCTTTTGCTACCAAATGGGTGGCTGAAAGTTCGGAGAGGGAAGGTGAAAGATGGGAAGCAAAGGAGAAAGAGGGAATTATCTTTTTTTTTCACACTGCTACCCTTGTTCTTAAGCATACGTGGATGTTTGCTGGGAAAATGGGCATTCCTTGAATGCTAGTGTGACCAAGCATCCTTTTGTGGAAATGTTTCGGAATAGCAAATGACAAGGGACATGGACATTGTCACCCAGAACAGCTGTGTGAGATTCAGAGGAGTGTGTGTGAAAACTGCAAGTGTCATCACAAATGCTTCAGCTTTCCTACTATTCATCTCTTGCTCCTCCTGTAATGAGCAGCCGTTCACCTCCACTCTTTGTTTCCTCTCACTGGGGAATTTGGAGGGGATTGTGGGGATCTGGTAACAAACCTCAGCCTTGGATGTGAGGATGAACATCTGGAGCCAAGGTTCAGCCCAGGCACAGCCTGGACCACTTGGGAGTCATGGCCAGCATGTGGATTTACATTGTATTCATGAAATATGGAGTTTAGGGTCCAACTGTTGGATCAAGCTTAATTTTAAATGCAAAAAGGTTTTGCTCCTAGCTCTGCTTTCCTAAATTGTATCGTTTGAGGCACCCTGAAGAAAACTCCATGGATTGCTCGAGTAACACTTTTGAAGGCTAACCTCAGGTTACAGGGGAATAATCTGCCTTCACAGCTATCACCTCAGCTTAGTTCCCTCTGAAGAAAGGAGTTCTGGATTTCCCACAAAGCATCACATGGCGCACAGTGAAATGACAACATGTAATTACCTAGTGGAAAAGTGTCACTTCCCATATCCATGGGGAGCAGACAGAGCTAGGCAAGGTGGTTAGCTGTGTCACTTCACCTCTCCCTGCACACCGCCTTCTCTGATGCTTTGGGAAAAAGACACCACTTCAGCAGCGGCAGGGGAAATTCTGTTTGCAAACAATGTGTAAAGCTTCAAGGGGGATGGAAATGGAATGGGCTAGGTATTTTAGGTTCCTTGGCAAGGGAGAACATTTATCAGAGCAAGCACAGGCACAGAGGAACAAACTGGGAGTTTATAAAAGAGCCACATTCAATCACTGAGAGAAAGAGAGATCACAGTACTTTGTGTCCAGCCATAGATCGCAGGTAGAAAGCTCAATAAACATTTCAATAAACGCACAGACTCAGGGGGAAGATGATCCAGCAATCTGGGCACACTCAGGCAATCAGGAATTTATTCTTCCTTCGCCCTCCAAAGCCTCTTCTTCACTTGCATTCCCAGGTACTCTATTCAGCTTGGAAGGCAGGAGAGAACCATAACCCATGATACTGCCTCTACATCATCCTCCAAACTGCAGCTGAAGTCCCTGCTGCAGAATCTTTTCCCTTGGTGGATGCTGAATGACGGACAGATGGATTATTTGCATGCCAGGTGCCATTCCCGCTACGGAGCGTAAGGGGAAAGCAACCCCTTCTTTCTCTTTCCAAATGGATCTGGAATGATCTGGAAGACACTGAGAGAGAATAAATACGGAGCGTGACCGTCTGTCATTCCCACATGCTCACTGCTATTGGGGCTATTGCCATTACCTTAAAAACAACTATTATCTCCCACCTGCATAAATCGATACCAGCCTCAGCACCAGTGGGGGCCACATCGTCTGAGTTATTTCAGGTTTCCTAGAGAGAGGGAGGAAAGAAGCAAACAGCAGGGAAATCCAGATTTTTTTATTAGGCTACAGCACTGGCACAGGAATGGCAGTAAGATCTCCATCTGAGGAAACCCATGTCCAGAGCTCAGAGGGATGACGAAGCCAAAGCCAAACTTTGAGGAAGCCCTGTGATTACCAGAATACCAACCTTACCAGTGAAAAGTCTGACGTCCTTTATTTTGGAGTTCAGCTCCCAAATTAATCTAATTAAAATCTTAATATCGAGGAAGAGTGGCAGGATAAAATGAGTTTTATGATAAGGAGAGCTGTGGTGGGATAAAATGAGTTTTATGATAAGGAGAGCTGTGGCGGGGGGGGTATCAGTAGATGATAACACTTACAGCATCCCCTTTGAAGAACTGTGCATTGGGATGGCTCATGTCTGGTACTCAGCAAGTCCAGAAGGAATTAGGCAGCGTCAAGGAGCATCACTGCCTACAGAGTCTGTGTGTGGCTTCCCTGCTTGCAAGAAATGGCCAGTGCTTAAATGCAAGGAGGAATGAGGTTGGAGGTGTTGGTTGAGGCCATTGGGCTTGCTGGAGGTTGAGTTTCTTTCATGCATCCAAGACTTGCAGCAATCAGTGTACCAGTCTTCTGTCCATTCTCTTAAAAACGTGGGAAAAAAAGCACTTAAGAGTAACCTCTGAGCTAACACTTGCTTCTTTAGAGGGTACAAGAGAGTGTTTTTTTATTGTATTAAGGTATTTCCTCAGTGTGTATACATCTCTGTCCGCTGGGGTTTCAGAAAAGAAACATCTCAAAGGCCTCAGTGCAGGAGGTTTTTCTCTTGTACTGTAGCCCTCACTAAAGGGTCATTTTCTGGGGACTGCTGGCTAGGTGTCTTCCAGAAGTGCTTTTGCTCTGGTAACAAGCGCCAGCCTGAAGCCAGGTACCACACCACAATTAGGTTTAATTCCATCTTGTCTGTGGAGCAGGCTCTCAGACTCACGTTTGTAGAAATGGCACTTTCGAGTGAGTCAGATGAAAAGGAAAAGAGCATTTTTAGTCTTTATGGAAAGAACCCTTCTTCGGTGCCACTCATCCAGGGCTTCACTTTGATTAGGAGTCATGTATTTTCGTCACGGCTGCAGTATGCGCTGCTCCACAGTGCTCCACCAAGAGTGGAAGGTGGACCTCCAGCTCCTTCCTTACCTGCTCTCCTCTCTTTTTAATGTCTTGTGCTCTACTTTGCTTTATTTGGGAGATTTTGGGCCGGGGGATGGGATGCCAGGAACAGGAGCCGTTATCAATGTTAGGTCCAAAGCACTGTGCATAATCAGGCAGGACTCACAACTCAAAGCCACTTTGTCTTTGCCCCTACACCTAATACCTCCATCCCAAATGAATCCCAGTGCTGTGTTACCGGCTCACATCCCCCAGGATGGTATTGCCTGACTGTCATTCCCCGTCAATAAACACACTGGACAGTGCTTTGAGTGAGAATCAGTAAATTCCCTTCCTTTCACCCCTCTGCTGAAGATATCTGAATTTTCACTTGGCTAGCATATTATCTACATCTGCAGGATCTCTACTTTGCCTGCCAGGGCTCCTTAAAGAACTGCACAAATAATTTAAATGGCTGGTTTATTGTTAAAGGCATGTACCTGATTTCCCTGGCGTTCAGGCAGAGTGAATCGTCCCAGCTCCATTGATTTCAGAATTAGAGTGTCAAGGATCCAGCCCATACCTTATTGAAATCAATACCAGTGATCAGGACCACACAGAAACTGCTCATAAGCTGTTATCTTGATATCAACTCAAGTTAACTGGCAATGACAATAAGTTCCATTGAATCAGATGGGCCATTAAATTTAGACACTCAAATCCTGAGCTGAAATTCAAGCCAAGCGTTAGCAGGAGAGAGACACCGTTGCTTGCAGTGCCAGAACCAAGTCTGACCCTTCTCATGTTGGACGGTGTTACCAGTTGTTTTAATTACACAGGGTTTCCTTTTGCGCTGCCTACTAGCTAATTTGTTTTGGGGGCTTTCTCTTTTAATTGAGCGTGGCTGGAGGACAGCTGAAAAACACTATTCACCTGCCTCGCTAGCGCCGTCATCTAAACCTCTGCCTCCCAAGGGCAGGCAGAATAACACTGCGCACCAATAAAATCATCATATACTCAGCTTGAAAGCGATAAGACAAAATCAAACTGCCTGCAATAACAAAGACTGAGTCTTTTGATGGCGAGGAAGGAGGGAGGGCATCATTATGCACATTTTATTACTGCAGTTTTCCAACCTGGTAGCGATGGGGATTTAATTCTCTGCTACACTGGCACTGTACCTAGAGCAGAGAGAGAAGGAGGTAGTTTTTAGCTACCCTGGGTATCCCGTGGTTCTGGATGCGCTGCCTAAGCAGGCAATCGGAGCCTCTTGGGGTTGGCAGGAGGAAGGGTGCTCTCACCATGCCGAGAAATCAAAGTGTTGGGCAGCTCAAGAAGTTAACCTGGACTGCTGGGATCGCCTGCCTGTGTGCTCCTACCTCCCCTCAGCCGCAAAGTAAAACGTGTTTGCTTAAAGAGAGATTGTTTATTGATTAAGAATCCTTTTTAACTTCACTGCTTCAGATGATTAGGAACAGGCAGCAATCTCAGCTAACACGTTTCAGGTCCTGGTGGGGGCACATGTAGAAATAAAGCTCAGTTAGTAGGTTAAGAGAGAGTATTTTTTTCGCAGTGAAGGGGGGGTTAAGGGCATATGAACAGCTCGTGGGAGAAGCTCACTCTGCAAAATTGGGGAAGGGGAGGGTTACAGGGAGAGCCCATTAATGCTGACAAGCAATAATGAGTGAAAATGCAGGCATTCGAGCACTTGTGATTATGTCCCCGTGCCCTTTACCTGCACACACCTCCAGTTCACCCTTCACACTGGGGGTTTTAAAGCATAACTATGCACAAAGCCATAAAATAATTGAGGTGGCAAGTGAACTCTGAAGGTCATCTGGTTCAACCCCACCCCCACCCCCATTCAAAGCAAGGCCAACCTCAAAATTAGATCTGACTCCAAAGTTAGACCACGTGGATCAAGGTCATGAGCCCAACACGTGATGCCACTTAGAAAAATGCATCTAGGTGAGGTGTTCTTCCTCAGGGGTGGGAGCAGGTTTGCTGCAGTTTTCCCGTCATCTCTACAATGGTCAATATAGCCTCAAAAGCAAAAGGCATCTCCAAGAGGTCTTAATGAAACACATTTCAAAGGCCCTTTACACCTGAGCACCATAAAAGAGACCTAAGCCAACTAAGAATTACTCTTCCCCCATGCATTCACAGCTCAGGCTTATTTCTTACAAGAAGAAGCAGGAAGATATCATTATGGGGAAAAAAAGGGGAAAAAAAATGTTTACTTTTGTTCGCCATGTACCATCAGGCAGTGATAAGGTGCAGCTAAAGTGGCAGACTTCACTTTATGGGGATGAACTATTATTCAGATAAGATGGAGGCAAGAGATCTTAGCTGGGGTAAGAAAAAAAATACTGGTTTAAAGTTATTACGCAGGAAGCGCCCTGCTGCACGAAATCTATGGGAAATTGCATATTCTGTCACATTTACTTATTGAATCCCAATTTCATCGTAGCATGAGGAAGAAATACATCAACCTCCCTTGTAGCTCTTATTAGATTTCACAACCTTTCAATATTAAAATGCCAGCTCCGGTAACAGTGTTTCTCTCTCTTCCCCCTCCTCCCTACCCCTCGGTAACACTGCAGTATTGGAGGTGTGGTACGGCAACCCTGGTGTGGAGATGCTCTGAACCCATACGCCACAGAATGAATTGGATTTACCAGCTCTGCACACAAAGATCCTTCCAGCTTTCTCCTTGACCACCCATTTATTCTCCACAAGTGCATGGGCAGTCCTAGCAGTGCCCATTCCCATGCTGACAGGCTTCCAGCCTAGGACTGCATCCCCTCCCTTTTTTTCAGGGATTCCCCAAATCTGCACGTTTTGCGGGGCGATTTAGTTCCTGCTCAGACCAATAGGAGTTTAACAGTCATCAGTTCACCCTGTCCTCCCCTTCCCCTTGGACTCATTCTCCCAGCAACATCCTTGATGCATTTGAGTTGGTTGACGAACCAACACCCTCACGCAAGAGGTGGATAAAATTGCCCAGCACCCCAAATCCTGCCCCAGGCTGCTCCTCTGCTGGCTGAGGGCTGGGCATGCAGCCTCCAGTAAAACTGGAGGAGCGTTCTTGATTCTAGCTAGAAAGACCACGTGCTTAGATAGGACCTGAGATTTCAGGACTGTTTGCATGGATTAAGACATGCCCCCAAAGGTCATCCTCTCTGTTACCAGAATCTCCCCAGAACTTGATGACCTTTTAAGCCAACCTCCATGAGCATCTTTTCCACTCTCCTAAAAGTTCAACCAGGCCAAGTGCAAGATCCTACACCTGGGTCAGGGAAATCCCAGGCACAAATACAGGCTGGGTGGAGAATGGATTGAGAACATGAGAGCAGGCCTGAGGAGAAGGACCTGGGGGCACTGGTTGATGAGAAGCTCAGCATGAGCCAGCAATGTGCGCTCGCAGCCCAGAAAGCCCCCTGCATCCTGGGCTGCATCAAAAGCAGCATGGCGAGCAGGGTGGGGGGGGGGATTCTTCCCCTTTACTCTGCTCTCGTGACACCCCACCTGCAGTGCTGCGTCCAGCTCTGGGACCCCCAACATAAGCAGGAAATGAACCTGCTGGAAGAGGTTCCAGCAGAAGGCCATGAAGATGATCGGAGGGCTGGAGCACCTATCCTATGATGACAGGCTGAGATAGTTGACGTTGTTCAGTCTGGAGAAGAGAAGGCTACAGGAAAGCTCGGGAGGGACTCTTGATCAGGTACTCTAGCAATAGGACAAGGGGTAACGGTTTCAATCTGAAAGAGGGGAGATTTAGATTAGATATTAGGAAGAAACTATTGTGAGGGTGGTGAGATACTGGCCCAGGTTGCCCAGAGAAGCTGTGGAGGTGTTCAAGGCCAGGTTGGATGGGTTTTTGAGCAACCTGGTCTGGTGGGAGGTGTCCTGGGGGGGTTGGAACTAGATGATCTTGAAGGTCCCTTCCAACCCAAACCATTCTATGACTCTAAGTGAGAAAAGGCAAACCCAGCCCTGGCTGTAGCCAGAAGGATTGCTTTGCCATCCCCAGCCTTGTAAATCTTCCCTTGTTATGTAGGGAGCACGCAGAGGGACTGGCTCTGGAGTGAGTGGGTGTTTAGTGTTTCAGAGACAGGCTGGGAGTGCTGTGCTATAAAGTTATTAATCTCTTTCTAATGTAAAGCACACCATAGCTGCTGCAGGGCAAAATGTGCTGCTTTTTCTACTTTTAAAAAATATCCTTTTCTGTCTGTAAACAGATCAGGGGAAACAAATGGTTTCCCCCAGTTAAATGTTTTAAAGAGGTTTTGGATATCACATAAGGCAGGGAGGAGAAAGCAGTTGCAGGGTAAAGGAGTGGATTGCTTTCCTGGTGTCTGCAGAATGGACCTTGCATATTTAGCAATATTTAGCAGTCTCTACCTGTGATAATTTCCTGATCTACCCAGCTCTAGGGAGGAGGAAAAATCATGCCAAACTCTGGTCAGTCCAGGAAAAAGCTGGATTTGTAACAGGCCACCGGAGAAATAAATCCCATGACTCCATAGTGGAAGCACAGGAGCCAGCAACGGGAAAAGTTCTGGAGTGCCTGAGGCTCAGTTCAGATAAAAGCTGCAGCTAATTATCCAAACAAAATACCCATATCTTTGAATCAGCAAAACGGGGCTGGAAACTTGAAGAGAGCAGCCTCTCCTGAGATGTCGCAGTCCCTCGGCTTTGGTCCCCATCCCCTGGCAGAAAGGGTGGAACCAAGAAATCTCCAAGTGAAAAGTGTCCAGGACTCAGGGAAGACCTTGCCGAGGGAGAGCTGGGTATCTCCTTTCTCTAAACACTTTTAAGGAACTCCTCCTCGCTTCAAAGAGAAGAAAGCAACATTGCACCATCCTGAAAGCCTGCGCCAAGTCTGCTGGGGCTTTTCTCATTCATTACCCCACTTCTGTGGTAGTTTCTTGCACAAATCAAAAGTACTCTCCGGTGAGACACAGAGGGACAGGTGTGACATGTGTTACCTTACACAACCCAGAAAGGATGAGACAAATGCTCTTAGTTCATGCTCTTGGGTGAACGGCCATAAAAAAAAAAAAAAAAGTACTAAAAAGACTTTCTTCCTCTGAAACACTCCCTCGGAATAAAAATAACAGTGCTGAAGCAGCACTTTCTGTTCTTAAATCCCTGTGTGCTTTTCCAAAGGAAGGTCAGTGCCACTGCCCCTGTCCACAGGTAGGGGAAAGGAGCCGCTGCTTTTTATAAAGGTGTTGCCACCCCACAGCATGGCCCTGTTTAATGAGGCCACCGGGCTTGCTTTTTTTGCAGGGGCTGAAGTAGTCCTGAAGGTTTCTGTGGGGCTTCCCACCTTTATGCTTTCTTCTTGTCCTCCCTCCTTTCAAAGAGAGCAGCGTGGCGTTACCCCATCCCGGAGGACAGATTTGCCTGACATTTGCTGGATTTTGCCTTCTTCATCCAGTCACACTCCCGCAGCACTTTGCCACAGTGAGAATGGAGCGAAGAGTAAATGAAGTTGAGGCTTCATGAAATTAAGATTTTCCTGTCCCTCAGCCCCTTTTTGAGATTGTGTCTAGCCAAAACTGCTTGTCTCTTATCTGGCAGCATGTGAGTCCGAGCAATGACCAGACAACAGGGCCAAAGCCACCATCTTCCCATCTGCCATCCGGGGTTATCCCCTCCCTGCTGTGCTCTCTTGTTTCTTTTGGAGGTGCTTGTTTTAATCCTCCAGCTCTGTCTACTCCTCTTTCCCTGGCTTTCTCTTCCTTTGCAGCCTCAGTTTGTCCATCCCTTGCTCCACGTTACAGGTTCTTGCTCTGCTGGTGCCTCGGATTAATTAACCCTGCTGTCTGGAAGATACGAGGAGGTTGCCATCAATCCACATCTCTCTCAAGCCCTCTCATTTCTGAATTGTAACCAGTTTTCTCCCTCATTTCCCAGCCTACAGAGTATGTGTCTCTCTGTGCATCACAGCATTGAACTGGCTTTTCCCCTCTCAGCCAGGCAGGACCTTCCCACACCAGGGTCCACTGATAGCTGTGGTAGGAAAGGATGTGGAGAAGTGTTTAGATGAGAGATGGGCAGTAGCATGGGGAGATCCAGAGTAGAGACTCTGGCAAGAAAATGGCTCAGGCTTCCACCATCAGAAAGGCCTTCTCACATTATCTTGCTGTAAAATGGGTAGAGCAGCACCACGGGGTGGAGAGCAGTTGGTTGTGTTGGTTGAACAAGTGACCAGCTGTAGAGCTGGGAATTGCCCCATGTGTTTCCCATACACTGAAGACGGCATTCCCAGTGCTTTACTCCAAGCATCAACCAGAGCCAGTATCACACCTCTGGGTGCTCTGATTGCCCAGGTCTCTCTCTGCTTCTGCTTCTCTCCATCGACTCTACTGAGGAAAAGGCTCCTAATGTAAGACCAAAAATTGAATACACCCCCACCCTCAGCCAAATAATAGCATTAACAGGAGGTGGATGCACTAGAGGAAGAACATGCAGCCCTATGATAGGGTGTTGACATTGCTCACAACAGATCATAAACTCTACCGAGCTTGCAAATCCTCAGGAGTCCGGATTCACAGGCAGATGTTGTCTGATCTTCTCTTAACTTGTCTGTAGCTCTGTTTTACTTGGTTTAGC
This sequence comes from Larus michahellis, assembly GCF_964199755.1. NCBI lineage: Eukaryota > Metazoa > Chordata > Aves > Charadriiformes > Laridae > Larus > Larus michahellis. Next base: position 3,887,581 of record NC_133896.1, on the reverse strand, counting down.
TGCAACAGAAATTTCTCTAATTGACCAGGTTGTCTATGGCTAATTTGTTTTACTTCTGTTTATCTTTATGTGGCGCAGTCATAGCTGTATATAGAGAACAATAACAATAACAGACAGTGGCTTTATGTAGAATGAGATGTTTACAAGTCTGAAGAAATAATGAAGTGTAGAGAAACACAGGCCTGGTACGATAGCAGAGGTGTCCAGAAGCAGAGACAGGACCAGTGAAGCTGTCCAGTGGAGAAAATGCAAAGGTGTAAAAGACTGTTAACAAACATATAAAAACGTTCTCAAGCAAATCCTGGAACAAAAAAGAAGAAATCATCAACACAAACACTGCATTCCTCCTAGTGAAGAACTCTAGATGCCATAAGACCCCCACCAGTACCAGGCTGAAACCACCAAGCCAGAGGAGCTGTGGATGGATGAGCAGAACACCAGGAGAACGAGAGAAACCCAGAAGTGACTGAGTAACAATTTTAACTGCATTATTATATTTTTTTTCTATATCAATTAGCTCTGGGCCAATAATTATTATATTTGTAAGATTACAGTTACACTAACAATAAATTCTTGGCTTTACTTATATATAAAAGGTGGTGTTCCTCTTTACCCATAAACAAGCTTTTGAACATAACATATGTTTTCTAAAGACGGTCTGAGTATGAGCATATCATCATAGGAATGAGAATTACTATGGATATTAGAGGTTATTACTCAGATGTGAAGGATGGCAGGGAGTTTAGGAGGCTCCATATTAAATAAAATGATGAAGGATTGGAGAAGTCAAAGAACTCCTTGGTTTTGAATGGTGATTTAACATGTATGCCAACTTTGATTTTCTGATAACATGTGCCACTCCTGGCTGGTAAATGCATAGCCTTGTTCAGCATTACCTGGCAGTGAGTAAGCTGGGAGTTTGGAGGTATGGGAAGGTATGAGATGTTCACATCCATTATTAATGGATCAAAGAAGTCAATTTGCAAATAATTAATTTCATATAGGACTGAACATCCACTGTATGCTATCACGCTTTTTTCAATGCCTGGAGCTGTATAGGTAAAAAAAAAAATCTATATTGCTTCTGTCCAGACTGTGTATTCTAACAATTGTCCTGTGTTTGGAGTAAAAGTAAGTCAAGACTCTCTATCCATGGGTGCAGATTGTGTCTCCCAAGACACTGAACCGACATTTGTAAGCCCATCCCAGACGACATGTTCTGGTGAGTACCTACCTGGAGTCCTGCATCTAGCTCTGGAGCCCCCAACATAAGAAGGACATGGACATGTTGGAGGAGGGCCACAAAGATGATCAGAGGGCTGGAGCACCTCTACTATGAGGACAAGCTGAGAAAGTTGGGGTTGTTCAGCCAGGAACAAAGAAGGCTCCGGGGAGACCTTATAGTGGCCTTCTAGTACTTAAAAAGGGCTCATAAGAAAGATGGGGACAGACTTTTTAGCAGGGCTTGTAGCAATAGGACAAGGGATAATGACTTTAAACTAAAAAAGGGGAGATTTAGACTAGAAATAGGGAAGAATGTTTTTACACTGAGGGTGGTGAAACACTGGCAAAGTTGCCCAGAGAGATGGTAGATGCCCCATCCCTGCAAACATTCAAGGTCAGGTTGGATGGGGCTCTGAACAGCCTCATCTAGTTGAAGATGCCCCTGCTCATTGCAGGTTGGATTAGATGTCCTTTAAATGTCCCTTCCAACCCAAACTATGGTTCTATGTAGTTATTGTTGGAGGCCTGATTCTAATCTTTTTTACATATGAAGGAACAAATTCTACAGAGAGCACAATTTCTCCTGATTTATATTAATATGAACAGAATCATGACCACATGTGCCGTTTTTAGACAGTTAAAACAAATCTTTTTTAACACTGGAGTCTGCTAATGGCTATAGACTGTAATTCACAGCCTGTCTGCTGAGTAATTTTGCATGGCATCAAAGATTTTTGCAAGCAGAAATATGGCCAAAATAACACTTCAGCTTCAGTAGATCAATACCACTGAAATATAAGGCCATCCAGTTGCTAAAGAGGTCTATTTAGTTTCTCTGTCAGGCACTGATTCTAGGTAGAATCTGTTGGTTTTACTTACCAGCATTAATATATTGCATGTTGAGGACTCCAAACCCAGGAGCAGCAGCGCTGTTCTTGACAGGGAAGTTGAGAAAGGGCCATCTGATACGTGCTGAACATTCAAGAAATTTAAATCTGTAATAGTAACATCTGTTAACTTTGTGGCACTTCTTCATTTCAGCAGGTGTTCACTTCAAACCGAGTTTGAGGGAGGCTCTGGGGGGAGCGTGGAAGGTGTCATGTAACAGAAAATAGATGGTCATCTGTTCTCTTGCTGATGGCCTGGGAAATAAGGAGTGAAGGATGCGTTTTCAGCATTGGTCAGACTGGGTTGATACAAAATGCTACCTAGTTCAGGCAGAAGATACAACCCCCTGGTAAAGAATTTAAGAAAGCGTAAAGCTGTGAAGGATGAAGGAGGCTGAACTACTCCTGTCTCTGTCATTTTTTAATGGACTTCTGAATTAGCATTGTTCCTATGATGAAATAAAAACTCCAACTTCTTTGCCTCAGCCTGTCTGCAATAATTATCCCAGAGAAATTAGGACTACCTGGTTTCTTCTCAAAAAGTAACTCATGGAGTTATATACTCTTCTTTTCTTGAAGAAAAATCCCCCGATCACTTTTCCCAATGATATTGTTGGATACCATTAATTAAGAGGGGTCAGACAAGGTTGAGAACTTGGCTGGTACACCCCAGAGGATCAAGCAGTTGATGCTGGGGACTTTGAAAATATCAAGTTCCCTAATTCAGACTTGTACCAATTGTTAGGAAGAGCATTAGGGGGCACTGGAGGTACTTTTGTAAAAAATATTCATGCTCTGTTTAATTAACAGCTGGTTAAGCAAGAGCTAAGCTACCTAAAAGCCTTTCAAACCCTGCAGTACTTATCTTCTAACCACCTGCATGCTTTCTTCCTGCAACTGTTGGTAGTGCAAACCTGCTTCTTTTCATTCCCCTGCATCAATTGCAGAAAGAATATAAAAGTGAAAGGGAGATATTCAGTCAGGTGTCCAGGTGCTAAACTCCAAACTGATGAAAGGAAACACGTCCCCACACAATTAGTCTGCGGCTGTTGTTTCCAGGAGGTATCAGCATCGAGACCTGAACCTCTGTGGGTTTCTCCAAAGCCTTGTGAACCTCCGTCGGGAACGAGGCCATACAGAAAAGAGATTACAAAATGACACAGTGTCTGTCCTCAGAGTGCCGGCCAACTTGCAGCTAATGAGCTTTAGGAAGAATTTTATTCTCTGGGAAAACTGTTTCATGAGCATCAACTCCAAAGTCTTCCTGTTATGTAGATGGAAATGTCCAGCCAAGAGTGTCTCTCAGGGAGACATGACTGGCAAAATAAGCCAGACTAAAGGATGGACCAGGTGCTTTGCAGTTCCTATAGATCTTCCATAAATAAATCTCTTAACCTCCCCTTGACCAGCAGGTCTTATTTTTGTTATTCTAAAAATTCCAGGCCATGTTTCCTCAAAAGACACTTTTCCCTGAAGGGTTCATAGAATCACAGAATCATAGAATCATAGGGTTGGAAGGGACCTCTGGAGTTCCCTCCCAGTTCTCCTGTACATATGGAGATGTATGTGAGCCATGGATGATCCCATACGAGCTGAATCGGATTCCTTATGCTGATGACTGAGTAAAATTTGAGGTAAAGGCTTTAGTACCACTGGCGCTGATGGTAATTCCAATGCATTTTCCCTTTGAGACTGAAAATCTTCTAATAGCAGTGTGAGAGAACAATAACCTAGCACATCATCTCTAGTTTTTGGAGTTAAAAAGAAGGGGAGGGCAAATGCAAACTTTTAGGGGGGACAAAAGTTTTCTGGTTTTTTTTTTTTTTTTGGTGAAAATTTGAAAATGTTGTCAGCAATTTGCAAATTTCCCACCTGTTCTGTTCATACATGAAAACAGCCGTAGTCCCTTCTCCTTTCTAAGCAGTTTTTAATGTATAGCAAGAATGCGCAGTGTTGATAGCTCTCCAATTTTATCACATTATCCTTTTTTTTAAGCTAAGGCCACCTATCCCAAAATACAAGATGGTTTGGGGTTTTTTTTGGCAAAAATATGCATGAAAAAGCGTCTACTTTTTTCCTTTTTGTTTCAGTCAAGGAATTTCAAGTACATCGAGCAACTCTATTTAAAGATCCACCACCTTTACAGGGATCACAAGATTACTTGTGATTCTTGTCTTCTGTTTCAAAAAGGAAACAAGTACGTTTCAAGCCTTTATGAGGAGGGGAAGGAAAGGCTTTTAAATACCATTTCCAGCAGGCCAAAACTTGGAAAGCTCAGTTATTATTTAAATCTGTATTTTTTGTGAAGGATTCTGCCCCATAACTGTTGTACCCTTTGGAAGTAGAAATCAATGAGAAAGAAGCAAAGGTCTTTCTTCTGAGAGGGTAGCGGCATGAAGGTTGCTGCAAGATAGTAATTGCCTCCAGGCAAAGCTGGGAATTTTGTCTATTTGAAGTTGTGACAATTAGCAAAAAAATTAAAAAAGAAAATCAGAACAATGACAAGGCCTCGTATCTATGTCTGCTTTGGATGAACATTTCCATTGTTCTGTTCTTAGGTAGATGTCCTTCTATTTACGCCTCAGAGCTAAGATGAAAAGTTCTTCAGGCACCCAAGAGGGGAGGCAAGGGGGCTGCAGACTTGTGTTTTTAGGGCCATAAATTCAGCTGGAATCCTGTGCTAAGCATTTCTGTCCTTTAAATGACTGACACCCAAATCCATGGTAAATGTACGGAGCTACGATGGAGCCCTAATGGCTAAACTGGAAGTATGGGAGTTGGACCCTCCTTCAGAAAGTCAAGACTAGCTTAATTACTACATAGCTCAAAATGCAATTCTTCACACTGAGTTCCTGGGTTTCCCGAGCCTCGACTGGTGAGTTTATTTTGCTAATATCCATACAATATCCTTAGCATGGGTTGAGTTCGTCTCTTCTCCATCTTCCCTGCTGATGCTCCCCCAAGTTGTCCTTACAGACAAAGTTTCTCCACTTCAGTTGTATTGTTGCCTCTTCCTTCCCTTCAGCCCTTGGGCTTTTGCTTCTCCCAACATACGTTCCTCCATCTCCTCTTAGATCATTGCCTACATTCTCCCATCCATGTATCTATCCCCTTCCTGTCTTGCTTGGAGTGGGAGTCACACACTCTGCCTACAGACATCTTGCTTCCGTAAGGGTGGCTTGGCTTCAACCCCATTGAAAAAAAAAAAACACCGATGTGTATAAAGACAGCAGTTTACGGGGTCTCCATAAGATTGCCTAAAAACTTTTATAACCTTAAAGAGCCAATATTGCAAGAGTTGCCCACTTTACACAAATTTACATTCTGCTTGGGTAGAAGTCATGGCTTTCAAGTCCAATTTCCCTGAAAGCTAGGGCGAGGTTGGATCTGGCAGTTTTGATTGACCCCATATAATGAGAGGAACTGTGAAATTTGGATCCAAAATTTGAAGCTGGTTTAGTTCAGCTTTTATGATTCATGTCTTTGCTGTGCTAGTCTTGACAGATTAAGAGAATTACACACCCATGCTCCTCTTATTTACACGGACGAGTTGGTTTGTGATCCCCTGTAGAGTTCATTTCAAACCCCCCTTGTGCTTGGTGAAGGAAGAAACTTCAGTAACCATCAGCTGTGGCATTGATCCTTCAGAGAAATTAACCAACTGAACTGAGACTTACTGTGAAATCAGTGATGCTCAGCAGCCGCTAACTTCATTTGCAACTCACCAGTGTTAATGCATTTAAAGTATTGATCCTTCCTAGTGTGCTCTGCAGCTCTGGCTCCCTTTCGGCATTGCTAACACAAAGGCAGCTTTTTCCAAAGCCAGGATGAGCAAGCAAAACCCTTCGACCCCGAAAACAAACTCATTATTCAAAATGCTTGTCGGCTTGCTGCTGCAATTGAATTGATTGCAAAAAAAAAAAGAAAAAAAAAGAAAAAAAAAAAAAGGACCGTGGCAGATAAAAATCAGATTATTTCAGAGCATCGGAAAAGAACAGGCAGAGGAAACATCCTGCTGTCTGAGGGGTACAAATCTTCCCCTCCTCCCTGCTACCATTTCTTCCTTTATTATTGCATTACTGTGTTGTAGTTAGGTTTTTGCATATACCTAGCACATGGGATTGAAAAGGAGAACTGAGAGCTGTGCCTGTGCTGGGACCAGCCCACAACTTGGACTTTCATTGCCCAGCAAAGCCAGAAGGACCATGGGCTTTGCCCAATACCCTTTCTAGTACTTATGCAGGTAGTTTTGGGAAGGACATTACCCTTTTAACATCATGGGAACCTAAAGTGCAGGTTTAGCTTTTAATTAATTACTGAACCAAACAAACTTGGGTTTTTTTGTTTCTTTGGTGGGGTTTTTTTTATTGTTTTTTTTGTTGTGTTTTTTTTTTTTTTGCTTTTGCAGCAATAAATAAGCCTTCAAATGTAAACTGCGGCTGAAAGCAGCGGAGCTGCTGTTCGCAGCCTGTTCTCTGTGTAGCCCTGCCAGTGCTTTCCACCGTTTTGTTCCCTGGGCTTTGCAGCGAGCTTGCTTACACAGGGCTTTCCCTTGCCCTATTTAAGTGCCTCTGCAGCGTGCTCATGATGAATTAGGTTACTCTGTAGAAAAGCATCCTGCAAATCCCCTTCTCTTGCTTCAGCTGTTCCCCCTTTCCATGGATGGAAAGTTGAATGCAGTCTGTCTTCCTCCAGTTTTTGGAAAATTACATCATGGGGGCTACTACATAGGAAAACTGGCTTCTCCTTTGGACTGCTCTTGGCGCTCCAGAGGCTACTGGTTCTCCAGTTTCTCCAGTGACCCCAAGCCTTCTCTGCTTTCAGTTCTTTAATTCCTTTTAATTCTTTTACCCATATATCCTGTGCACTCCCAGGCTCCGCTTCTCAGCAGCGACTGCACTCAGTTTATGATCTCTGTCTTTAAATGTCACATCTGGGCATTTTCAGATGCACATATCTCATTCTTTAAAATATGCAGGTGTCTTATCCTGACCTTCATTAGCGCTGTGACAGATTCCAGCCATCCTCCTTGTTAGTCTATTATTTAGCTGCTTGTCAGCTACTCTCTGCAGCTCGCTGTTACTTCTGATGCAGAGATGCAATAATTAGGCGCTGTGTTTTTCAGGCATCTTTAGCATTGCTTGAACCTACTGATTCAATAACAGAAGCTCAGCCGGATGAAAACCCATCTGTTCCCAGGCCGTTCGTAGATGCCCCATTATATGCAGTGACATGGAATAGTTTGGGAGCTGTGGAGGGGTGGATCTGTGGCTGAGACCCTGCTTTAAGAGAGGCAGAAAGAAGATATCACACTTGCCTTCCGTGCACAGTGCCTGCTGGTCTCCATGAAAAACACAGCAGAGTTGCAAAACTTATCTAGCAAGAGCCAAGTAGCTCTCAATCCCTTTTCCAGCAGTAAACTATAATGAAGCATCTCTAAGTGGTGTCTCTTAAATAGAGAGAGACATTCTGCAAACATTGTGGAAAGGCTCCAGGAAGGATTTTTCTTATTCTTCCAGCTGTACAAAAAATATGTACAAAAAATATGACTTTTTTTTTTCTTAAGTAATTTTGATGTTTACAGAAACTATTCTCTGATAGGAAAGCTTGCTCTTCTTGTCCTTTTTTTGCTTATATCCTTCTACTTGTATGCAATGATGTCTGGATATGTTTGGAATATATTTGGTCAGGTATGTCGTAAAATATCTGCAATGCCTCGTTGTTGTGCGTATGCCAACTCTGTGATGGAGAGGAGGCTCCAATACTTCTCTCAGGGTTGGACATGTGGGTTGAGTAGACCTGAGGTGAAAAAACTCAATGGAGGAAGGAGAGGAGGGGAAGTTCTGTAGAATCATAAAATCACAGAATGGTAGGGTTGGAAGGGACCTCTGGAGATCATCCAGTCCAACCCTCTGCCAGAGCAGGGTCACCTTAGAGCAGGTTGCACAGGAATGCATCCAGGCAGGTTTGGAATGTCTCCAGAGTTGGAGACTCCACCACCTCTCTGGGCAGCCTGTGCCAGGGCTCTGCCACCCTCACAGCAAAGAAGTTCCTCCTCATGTTTAGGTGGAACTTCCTATGTTCAAGTTTGTGCCTGTTACCTCTTGTCCTGTTGCCAGGCACCACTGAAAAGAGCCTGGCCCCATCCTCCTGACACACACCCTTTAAGGATTTATAAGTGTTGATAAGGTCCCCCCTCAGTCGTCTTTTTTCCAGACTGAAGAGACCCAAATCCCTCAGTCTTTCTTCATAAGAGAGGTGTTTGAGTCCCCTCATCATCTTTGTAGGTCTCTGCTGCACCCTCTCCAGCAGTTCCCTGTCCCTCTTGAACCGGGGAGCCCAGAACTGGACACAGCACTCCAGATGCAGCCTCCCCAGGGCAGAGTAGAGGGGGAGGATGACCTCCCTCAACCTGCTGGCCACACTCTTCTTGATGCACCTTCTCCTCCTGCTCCTTCTCCCTCTGCCTTGGAGAAAGATGCTGGTTGGTATGAGAACGTGTAAGGCTGTGCCCACCATCTCGAATGGGCTAAAAAAATCCCTGTTCTTTCAGTGTCCTTTTGCACTTTCTTGATGATTCCCCTTCCCCTGCCCAGTGTTATCAGACACGTTCCCACCATGTCTGACCTTTAGAGGAAAGGGAGGTGACTGTGGTTGTGACTGTTCCTGAGCATCAGCAGAAGAGACAGAGAAGACCCAGTTGAAATTACACTGTGTACGTGCTTGTGTGTTTTAGATACCAAGAGAACAAACCTAATTTATTATGAAACAGAAGTTAGCTTTACATTTTCATAATTAGGGAGGATGCTAATGTTGCATGATTGGAAAATGTCACCCTGCACAACTAATTTGCGAGTGAGGCCTAATTGAAGTTCAGCATCATCTGCAGCTCCCCTAGTGATAGCTTTTTCGCAAGGTGCTGCAGAAATGCAGAGAGCGGTTAGCAGAGAGTAATTTATCATGTTGTTTCCTAGCAGATAGAGGGATCTGGGAGGAAATGACCAAAAAAGAAGCAATACCAAAGCCCAGAGCCTCAAGCTGGTGGAACAAAGCACTCCATATAACCACAAATGACAGGGTTAATTATCCCACGGCTGCTGCAGAGAACAATACATTTCTCAGGCACTCTGTCCTGCAGAGTTGTTGCTGAAGAAAGTTGGATTGGGCATGTCATTGTATCACAACACAGTGTCAAAAAGGTATGGATGGGTCTGCCCTTATCTAAAGCACACTGGGGATGGCTTTGTGTCCTGAATACAGAAGAGATGGGGGCCATGCAAAAGGTGCACACAAAACGCTGCAAGAGTGAAATCTTCCCTTTGCTGTCCACAAACTGTATTTCTCGGGGGCAGACCCAAGTCTTGCTCTGGTTTCAAATGATGTAACACCATTTTCACTTGCACAGTCTTGCTCTAACAAAGAAAAGCTATGACTCTAATCCTTCTCAGACCTCCCAGGGTTGTGCAGTACATAGACACCAGCCTCAACCTCTTGAGTTATGTTTACTTTTCTGCAAGCCTTTCCTGCTCTCTGACCATGTTACGCTTCTAGGGCAGCTTGCAGACACCTCCCCAGGTGTGTTTGGGCAGGTGAGGTCCTGTCTGCTCAAAGCAGGAGGGGAACATATTACACAGAATCTCAGAATGGTTCGGGTTGGAAGGGACCTTAAAGACCATGCGGTTCCAACCCACCCTGCCATGGGCAGGGACACCTCCCACTAGAGCAGGATGGTCAAAGCCCCATCCAGCCTGGCCTTGAACACCTCCAGGGATGGCGCATCGACACCTTCCCTGGGCAACCTGTTCCAGTGCCTCACCACCCTCACAGGAAAGAATTTCTTCCTGATATCCAATCTAAATCTACCCTCTTTCACATTGAAGCTGTTACCCCGTGTCCTATCATTCCACTCCCTGATCATGAGTCCCTCCTCATCCTTCCTGTAGCCCGCTTTATGTACTGGAAGAGGCTCTAAGGTCTCCTTGGAGCCTTCTCTTCTCCAGGCTGAACAACCCCAACTCTCTCAGATAATAGATCTGGAGGTAGCCCTGCCTAGACATGGCAGGTAACCATAATCTGTGTGACTCGGTTTCCAAGGTGCATGATACGCAGGAGATGGCATTGCACAGAGTAAAGGGTCAGTATTCAGCCCCTGACAGAGATAATACAGACCAGCTGCACAGGTCGCTTGTCCTAACTCGCTGTCTCCAAAAGTGGCTATAGGCATATGCATTATGCATAAGTACAAGGCAAGGGTTTGTGGTGTTTCCTCCCTGGTACTTTCCATGCCTCCAACCATTTGAGACTTAGGGACTTCCAGGACTAAGTATGTTCTCTGTGGATTTAATAACACTGACTGGATTTTTCTTTGAACTGCTCTGCTCTTCCCTGAACTCCTGTTAACTTTAAGAACCAGCTATATATCCAGTGGCAAGAAATTCCACAGCTCAATTACACCTTCTCTGGGACCGCCAAGTTCTTGCACTGGATAAGACCATCAGCAATCATTATCCACTCATCCTTTCCTTGACACTCATGATTTTATAGCCTCCATCATGTGTCTTCCCAGTCATCACTGTAGCATCCTAGATTATACTCTAATTCCTGATGGAGAGATCATCCTTGCTCTTTGAGCAGCCTTGCCTTCATTTGACCCTTAGTCCCATGATTCCCTCTCCCCTTTTCCTCTCAGAAATTTACAGTTTCCCATTTGGAGACGGTCTCAGAACCCCAGGGTGAGGGAGTCCAGCAGGTCTCATGAAGGAGAAGCCTTCTACATGTCCTCTTGTAACAGACAACCACTGGGAGAGCTCAGGTATTTGCACTGATCATCTCAAGGTAGGGACCTGCAGCCTGCTTGGGCAGGATTAACAGGATACAACTTTGGCCATGAAGTAGCAAGTGAGAAGATTCGGCAGGAGGGAAGTAGGGGAGGGGGAGCAGATCTCAGGGCTGGCTCTTGAGCTGGACTGTATCCCACTCTCAGCCTGCTCTGGGATCCCAGAGAGCTGGAGAAACCAGAACAAGAAGGCTGGACTTGTTTGGCTCTGGGACTTATGGATATGGTTGAGAAGGAAAGGATTTTGGCTCCCACCCAGGCTCCTCTTCTGCAGCCAAACCTCCATGAGGGAGGGGATTCTGTGGTTGTATGATGGATTCCCCAATGCCCCCACCACATGTCCACCCTTGTTCAGTCTGTCAGGTGAGGGACACAGATGAAGCTGTGAGCTCACACGCCATCCACCTGATGGCTAGCTGACTCCTCCATCCTGGCCCTGGGACATTCGCCCTGCTGGGGAGTGGGTCAGCAGCTTCTTGAGTCCTTGGGACCTCCAGCTGCAGGTGGCTTCGCATCAGCCTTATCCTGGGGAGAAGCCCTGGGGTTTTGGAGGGGCTCTGTATGCTGTGATTTACTGCTTGACATAAACACACAGTGAAATTAAATGTCGCACCCTCACAAACACACAGGCGCGCACTATGTGGCTTCCTCTAAACCCCAAACACATTTAACATCTCACTCCACACAGAAATTAAATAGACCATGTCTCATGCATGGGCTTTCTCTGAGAGATTTAACATACACACACACAGGGTTATAATGAAACACACACACACACATCTCAGTTTAATGTCCCAGTGCCACCCAATGGGGAAATCACACCGGCTCTGTAAACCCCCCTGCACTACATTACAGGAGAGTTAATTCACTGAAGGAAACTATAATCTGATTTCAGCTTCACAAGCCAACATTATTATTCTTTTCCTTTCTATTCTTTCATGCTTAAACTGATCCGCTGTCATTCTTTGTCTCTCTCCATCTCCAGCCTGTATCGCTTTCAGTGCAGCCTGTCTCCATTTTATTTTGCACCTCCTAATATTCAATTTCATTTTAAAGCCTGTCCATGCTCCCTCCCTCTTCCCCCATTCCCCTTCTCCCCCTCCCCTGCAAATCCCTCCCCCCGCCCATGACACAGCTTTCTTCCTGATTTCCTCCCTCTGATTTCTCCTCCTTTTCTTCATTATCAGCATGTCAGATTAGGATCTGTCACAAAAGTAGAATCGACTGTTCGTCCGGAGCTTTACAGCCTAAGCAGGATTAGTTACCCTGATATAAAGGACATTTTCATTATTTTCATTTTTCTGTAACTGGAATACATCTAAAGATTCCCATCATGTACCCAAAGCTGCGCGCTACTGACCTTTTCCACTGGGAAATGGGCAGTCCATTATAAACTGCTCCTTGGCACTGTAAAGCTCTCAGAGACTCTCTATGCATCATGACGAGGAGACGGTGCTTGGACAGTGGGCTGCCAAGTGGAAACATGGGGAATGAAGTCCCAAGGCTTGCTGGATGCAGACTCTTGGAGAGAGACATTTGAGCCCAGAGCAACCTCACCATGGACCGCTGTCATCCCAGGGAATATTTTGCTCTTCAAAATCACCTGAGGAACACCAGCAAACATCAGCCCACGACCATTCCCACACTGCTCGCTCCTGCTGAGGAAGGGACGCCATAGACAAATGCATGGGGGCCTGAGCAGTCACCTCAATCACAGGGTAAAAGAGCTCCTGCAGGCTCGAAGGAGGTAACTGATTAACACATTCAAATGATGAAGCTGATTTCCATACAACAGCACAAATTTTCATGATGAGAGACATTGGCCTTCAAATTCCTGAGCTGTAAAATCCCTCTGTTTAGTGTAATGACACGCTGGCTGATTTATCCACAAAGCCCACACCAGGTAATGCTCCATCTCAAGCCATAAACCTTTAAAATTGGAATGCGAGCGCTGGGGCTGGCAACGCAGAAGCAGAATAAAGGCATAGATGGTTGATGTTTCCCTGTGGCTGGAAGGACTGAGTCAGTGAGGGCTCCTGGGCACCTGAAGTGGGATCAACCGCAGGAGCACCAAGGTGAAGCGATGGGTTCTTTGTGGGCAGAGGTGCACAGATACCTCCTTGCTGTCCTAGACAAGTCCTAAGGGTTCATGACATGGGGAAATCAGGTGTGAACAACCCCCATGATAGAAAAAAACACAAGTTGGGAGCTGCATGTTTTTACCACCCTGTGCAGGGTTTGCCTCCTGCTCCCTTTTGCATCTGAGCTAGACCATCAAATGTATGTAGTTTAGGGATATCTTCTCCCCTGTCACACAGGGATTCTCCCACTACCCAGTGACCTGGGCTGTCTAACACAGGACACTATTTCTGGCTGTGGTCATTGGCAGAAATTTCAAAGAAAAGTGTCAGTATGGTCCAAGACAGACAGGGAAAACAATTTGTTCCCCCATAATGAGGTATCCTCTTAATACCTAAGAGATTAATTTAAAGTCTGAAACATAGGATGTTAGATCCCTCTTGAGAGTTTTTTTAACATTAGCTGTTACAACTTCAGACGTTCGGGTTATCCTTAGAAATGTCCAAGCCATCTTTGGGTCTGGCTGAGTTCCTGGCCTCATTGACATCTTATGGAAATGAGTCCCTCAGCCTAATTACACTTTGGATGACATGAGATTTCCTTTGCATCGAATATCTCTGTCTCATTCTTGTTGAAAATGAGGGGAGAGCTGTTCTTAGCCTGCCTTCCTCATTTTACGTACATCCTCTTGTCTGTGCCCTTTCCTCCCCTTTCTAATATGCCAAAGTATAATTTCATTGGCTTTATTTACATGAGATATTTCTCAGGAAGTTAATCCTTCTTACTCTTCCCCGAAACCTCTCCTGTGTCTGTCTGTAGACATGGTCACCTTCCAGGTAAATCATGGCTGAAGTGAATTATATGATTGTAATGTAAGATATCCTGTAACATTGACCAACTCCTTCTGTATGCCAAAGGGATGATCCATAAAGATATGGCATAAGGGTCCCTTCCAAACTAGGCAATTCTATGATTCTATAAGGAAGGAGTTGGTCGATAAGGATATGGCATAAAATAGGCAATGCAGTATCTGCTTTACCTTTGGAATACGCTGTCCATGGACCTGGGGCATCTGCAGAGCTAACCCTCTGGGTCCTTTCTTGATATAACATAGCTAATTAGGCGGTCAATAAAGTCAGTGAGAAGTCTATATTTATTTTTTTTTTGCATTATGTCTTACTTTGGGACAGCTTCCCGGGGTCTCTGAAGCAGCCCCTGGTGTTGCTAGAGAGGATCTGGGGAATGCTTGAGTTACTGAGTGGGATGTGAATTTGCACTGGAGATACACCGCAAAGGAATAAGGGTGAGCATTTGCTTTAGCTAAAGGATCATGCAGACATGAGAATGAACGGGAAAAAGCTCCTCATGAGAAGGTGGCAATAAATGCTTGTTTGCCTCCTCTACAGGCAATGCTCTGAGCTTCTTGGGGTAAGGACAGGTGAATATGGGTGTGAACGGGTGTCAAGGATGTACAGGAAAGGGATGAATCTTACACGGTCTCCCACAGCATCCTCATAGGGAAGCTTAGGAAGTGCGGGTTAGATGAATGGACAGTGGGGTGGATAGAAAACTGGTTGAAAGATAGAGCTCAGAGGGTTGTGATTAGGGGCACAGAGTCTAGTTGGAGACCAGTGACGAGTGGTGTTCCCCAGGGGTCAGTACTGGGTCCAGTCCTCTTCAACATATTCATCAATGACCTGGATGAGGGGATAGAGTGCGCCCTCAGCAAGTTTGCTGATGACACCAAGCTGGGTGGGGTGGCTGACACACCGGAAGGCTGTGCCGCCATACAGAGAGACCTGGACAGGTTGGAGAGTTGGGCAGAGAGGAACCTTATGAAGTTCAACAAGGGCAAGTGTAGGGTGCTGCACCTGGGAAGGAACAACCCCATGCACCAGTACAGGTTGGGTGCTGACCTGCTGGAGAGCAGCTCTGTGGAAAGAGACCTGGGAGTCCTGGTGGACAACAGGATGACCATGAGCCAGCAATGTGCCCTTGTGGCCAAGAAGGCCAATGGCATCCTGGGATGCATCAAGAAGAGCGTGGCCAGCAGGTCAAGGGAGGTCATCCTCCCCCTCTACTCTGCCTTGGTGAGGCCGCACCTGGAGTACTGTGTCCAGTTCTGGGCTCCCCGGTTCAAGAGGGACAGGGAACTGCTGGAAAGGGTGCAGCAGAGGGCTACAAAGATGATAAGGGGACTGGAACACCTCTCTTATGAGGAAAGGCTGAGGGATTTGGGTCTCTTCAGTCTGGAAAAAAGACGGCTGAGGGGTGACCTTATCAACGCTTATAAATCCTTAAAGGGTGGGTGTCAGGAGGATGGGGCCAGGCTCTTTTCAGTGGTGCCCGGGGACAGGACAAGAGGCAATGGGCACAAACTTGAACATAGGAAGTTCCACCTAAACATGAGGAGGAACTTCTTTACCCTGAGGGTGACAGAGCACTGGAACAGGCTGCCCAGAGAGGTGGTGGAGTCTCCAACTCTGGAGACATTCAAAACCCGCCTGGACATGTTCCTGTGTAACCTGCTCTAGGTGACCCTGCTCTGGCAGGGGGGTTGGACTAGATGATCTCCAGAGGTCCCTTCCAACCCTATGATTCTATGATTCTATGATTCTATGAATGATTAAGAACAACTCAGGGATGCTTCAATTGGCTTAGCCCTGAAGGGAAGCTCCCTTGTTCCTCAACCAAAGTTAATGATCCTTCATGATCTTGGGGCTCACCCAATGCTCAGTTTCCCACCCTTTGCAAACCCAGACGTGGCGATTATTTGTGTCCGCTCTTCTGCCTGGCAGTCTGATCCAGAACCTCTCCAGTCAGCCCCTCAGAAAGCTGGGGACAGACTGTGACAGTGGAACTCCCCCATGCTCTGTGTTTCTTTTCTTTAAGCAAGTTTTCTTTTAATGGAGCTTATTTGGCTTAAGCTGAAAAGTGAGCTAAACAGACTACAAGACACTGTGCAGTGAGATCAAAGGGAGTTAAAAATAGGTGAAAGAAGGGAAATGCATGGGGAAGAGGGGGGACTAGCATGAAAAGGGGAGCCAGGGAAAGAGTGTAAAACACGTTGCTCATGTAAAAGGTGAAGTCTGCAGAAACTGTGTTATTTTTATGTGATTTTCTTCTAATCAGAGTGTAGAAGCAAGAAGCAGAGGAATATTTTCCCCATGTTGCATTAAAATGCCTATCATTTTCTGTCTGAAGCTACTAATTTCAGAATCATTAGGGGAGCAATTGCCAAGGCACATTTGACTGAATTGCTTTTCTGAGGGCAGCTCTCAAACACTACAGGGCGAGGACATCTTTTGCACCCTCTCTGATAGCCATGGGAGAGCAGGTCTCCACTCTCAGACAGCAGAACCCACCATGGAGGCCCTGTGAAATAACAGCTGAGCACAAGCCTTTAGCCCACAGCAGCTTGGGCACTAAGGAGAGGAAATTTCATGACTCCCAGTTAATGCCTTGGACTTTCATCTTACTTTCGGGGCTTATGCCTTCACCCCTCAGTTCACAGATGAGCCCCATCTCCCTCTAGAGCCGTGGCTTTGTTGCCATGTTTCCATGTCCAGCAAAGGAGAGAAAGAGGTCAGGAGCAGGGAAACAGCCTACCCAGGGCCATATGGGTGACAGGATCAGAAGTGGGGTCCCTCCCAAAACAAAGTTTTTCTTTTGTACGTGTTTCCTTCTCCAGTATTTATTGGGCAGCACTCGAACACCATGACCTTTTTGACTCACATCACCCCGTCAAGATTTACATGGGGAAAAAGTGGACCACAAGGAGTTTGACCACACAGGGATGTGGGTGCTATTGTGTTGGCTTAGAAAAGACCCCCGGGCATTATGTTAGGGCCAGATCCAGAAAGCATAAAGCTCAGAGCACTGAGGTGGGATCTGTCCTCAGTTCCCACTCATGTCTCACTCTCCAGTTTTTTCCAGGGTGGTATGTGGTGTTCACATCTCGAATCCCATTTAACATGCCGGGTTCTAAATAACCTGCTCCCATGAAGCCAATGGCAGATGCACACTCCAATATCCCATAATATATCTTAAAATCCCAACATAAGACCATCTACCATTTATAAACAAACAAATAAATAGGCAAAACAACCCCAACTCAAGCCATGGCACACAGTAGTAAGATCTAGAAGTTTTATATCTCTATTTCTTTACAAACTACCAACTCAGGCAGACCCGAAGAGCTGGGTGAATTCTGATTGACCTGACACCTGCACTGATGGGTAAGATGCTCCCAGAGCAACTCAAGAGGAGAGGAGACAGTGCCAGGCCTATTTAAAGCAGTGGTTTTAAATTTAATTTCCTAGCTGGGGGAGTTGGGGGAGGGATAGAAGGCAACAGCTGTCTCATTATACCATTGAGGGTTCCTTAAGTGAAAACTGAATAGATTAGTCATGGAGAAAATTAAGACAAGGTCTTTAAGCCATCAATAGCTCCCGATTTGAGTGCAGGAGGGAAGGGAGTTGGTATTTTACTTCAATCTCACTGTCTGGGGGTTCAAATTTTGCTTGTAAATGTGTCTTGAAGCCAGATGTGAAAGACTTTTTTTGCTTAATTTTTTTTTTTTTTTTTTTTTGCAATCCAGCAGTGATTTTTCTCCATCAGTCTCAAGCCGGATGTGTGGGGTTGGAGAAGCTTGCAGAAGTCCGCATTCAGTTTTCAGTCAGTGATTTGGGTCTTCCTGCTTTTTCTGTTTAAGCAGAAAGCCAAGATCGCTTCTGCTTTCCACCAAGGGACTATATCCAGCAGGATGCAGCTTCAGCCTCCCCAGCATTTGTCTGTTACCTGTTATCCTTGACCTAACCAGTGTCTGCAGCTCCATCCCTTAGCTACAACAGGAAGACCTGCAGGTGTCGGAACAGACATTAACATGATTTTGAGGGCATTTTTGATGCTTTGGAGACTTCCCTGAGCATCTGCATCTCAACACCAGCACTCTGGGGAAATGAGCTTTGCATTGTTAGTGCTTCTCATGGTGCGCCTCGTGCCCTACCTAGTGCTGGCTCTGCTCCAGAGTCCAGCCAGGTCTTCAACTTCTTCGCTGGCTCTATTTAAATCTCTCTTTTTCTTTCTGCTCTCCCTTGGCAGCTCCCTGAAATATTTGACGCAGCAAGATGAAATGTGGTAGTCAGGGACCCCCAAATGGACCTTCGCCAACTGAACCCAATTATTTGGCTGATTTTTGATCAGATCAATTGCCAGCTTAGGGTGATCAAGTAGCTAAGGTATTTATTGATGGAGAGGATGTTGCGTGAGCATGTCAAGAGCCTTAGTGAGGTTAAGCTGTCTTACATCTGCTGCTGCTCCCCTGACCCGCAAGGATCATTACATTGTCACAGGAGGAAATTAGGTTGGTGGGACGTGATTTGTTCCTGGGAAATTGAGGCCGGATGCTACTTATCCCCTTGCTATTTCCTAGGTGCTAAGAGACAGATTGCTTGACTCTTCATTCCAAGATATTTCCCAGCATTGAAGTCAAGCTGATTTGTCCCTAATTCCCCAGACTCTACTTTCTTTTTACTCTTTTTCAGGAGGATGATGTATTTGCTAGGTGATAATAGCTTTGCATTTCTACCAGATCGTACCGTTCAAATGACAGAGGGCTGCTCTGCAGTGCTGAAGGTCCCTCCTTCCCCGTGGGATGTGGGAGAGGAAGGGTAGATCATCATATAAAGGTATTGCAATTATGGTTCCCACATCATCAAGCTAACTGGGGCAAGTCTGCTACAAGCTGGGGAGCTCTGCTTGGTAGTTTCCCTGTGGCTTTCACAGACAGAGCGCTGGAAAACGTACTACTTGTTCATTTGTGTTTAAATCAAGCCAACCTGTTATTAGGAAAAGCTGTTAGAAAAGGCTAGCCGGGAACTAAAAATGAGCACAGACTCTTTCTTTTTTTTTTTTTTTTCCCCAACCCAAGTATCATTTCTGTTGAGATTTTAATTATTTTTTTCTTTAATAATGAGTTGTTGCATTGTTCTCTCCGTGCGCTCGCATTGTTATGACTCTGAAAACACAATTAGAGTATACATTGCTAATTTCATCTTGAAGGGTGTATTGTGGGGAATTAAAAAATAAAGGCGGGGGAGGGGGGACAACGGGACCTTGTGTTCACTGTTGTTGCTGCAAACAATAGCAAGCAGGGTTCAGATAATGCGCTGGCTGGGATGGCTCTTGTTTCCTGCCTTGAGAGAATGAACATGGCACAGAACAAAGCCTGAGCTGAACATTTCATGGAGTACGCTCTGTTGACCAAAATGCAAGGGTTGCTGTATGCGAATAGCACAAAACAAAAGAGATTTTAATTGCAAACATTGATCATACCCTTTGGTCTCTGGCATGGGTTGCTATGGCTTCGTCACTCGGAAGGTTTGCTAGCTGCAACTTTGCAAATATTTTTCGGGGGCCTCTGTCATGTGACCTTGTCAAAATGACAGAAAGTTGCTTTTTTCCTCCCCCTCCCAAACAATAAACAATCCAGCTTTTTTCCCTTTTTCTTTTTCTAAGGTTGCCGCAAAACCCTGTTCGCCGTGAAGCTGCTGCTGTTCCTCAGGCCACAGTTTCACTCTCGTATGATCAAGCTGCAGGAAACTAGGAGTCCTGTATCCTTAGGCTAAAGAATAAGGCGCTCTCTGACTTTTTCTGTGCTCACAAATTCTGTTTGGGTAGACAGAGTTAGCAAAAGGTCTGTGTTGTGGCCTTGCCATAGATCTGCTAACTGTGAGCTCTCCTGGGAAACCAGGGGAGAGATTACATCTGCCTCTCAGAAAACCGCTGTAAATACAGGCTGCATTGCAAACGGAGGAGCTGCAGCCTCCTGTGGGTACTTTCCTAAGGAGGACAACGTGGTACTCCGAACGGAGGTGCTTAATGAGTAGCTCTGGGTCTGTCGAGCACACTGCTAGCCTGAGCTAGAAACAAAACAAGCCAGGGCCGGTTCTCTGATCCTGAGGCCAACTGGCACAGCATGGCTTGCATCCATGCTGCTGAGCTCTCTTGTCCCCCAGATGACAGTGACTCGGTCCCTGCTTTCTACTGGCAATGGCCCTGGCCTGGGAGAGCCCCTGAGCTGTGCTGGAGCGTGGTGGTTCAGGGAGGCGTTGCCTGGACACAGCCAAAGCTGCTGCAGGACCCATGCCAAGTGTTTATCAGTATGGACCACTAGTGGCAACTGCTCGGCCCTATGTCATGACGCTCATTAGGCTACTGGTATAGACAGAGCTTCGTTAGGCCAGATACGGTTTAACTGTGACATTTGTCGCAGATGCAAAACTGTTCCTGTCTACTTCTGCATTGTTGTCATGGTTTAACCCCAGCCAGTAACTAGGACCAGGCAGCCTCTCACTCACCCCTCCTTTGCCCCCCAAGAATGGCAGGGAGAAGAGGAAGAAATGGAGGAGAAAGGGAAAAAAGCCCTTGTGGGCTGAGATAAAGACAGATTAGTAGAACAATAACAGAAAAGGAAAATAACGATAATAATAATAATGGTAAAAGAATACGCGTGCCACAAGTCACTCTCACCACACAATCGATTGGTTGCCCAGCCCAACCCAAGCAGAGATCATGGATTCCCTCCCTCTCCTGGCCAACCCCCCATTTATATACCAAGCATGATGTCTATGGTATGGAATATTCCATTAGCCGTTTTATTGTTCTGTCTATGCTCCTTCTCTGCTTCTATGGAAAGCTGAAAAGAAGTCCTTGACTAGTATAAACATTACTTAGCAAAACTAAAACTATATGCATTATTGACGTTCCTTTCATACCAAATCTGAAACACAGCAACCACTAGAAAGAGAATTAGAATCATAGAATCATAGAATCATTTAGGTTGGAAAAGACCCTTGGGATCATCGAATCCAACCAAGGGTCCAATTAAGGACCAATTAACTCTATCTCAGCTGAAACCAGGACAATTGTGGAGCGGAGGGCCACGAAGATGATTGGAGGGCTGGAGCACCTCTGCTGTGAGGACAGGATGAGAGACTTGGGGTTCTTCAGCCTGGAGAAGAGAAGGTTCCGGGGAGACCTTATAGTCCCTTCCAGTACCTAAAGGGGGCCAACAGGAAGGATGGGGAGGGACTCTTTATCAGGGAGTGTAATGATAGGACAGGAGGCAACGGCTTCAAACTGAAAGAGGGTAGATTTAGACTGGATATCAGGAAGAAATTCTTCACTGTAAGGGTGGTGAGGCACTGGAACAGGTTGCCCAGGGAGGCTGTGGATGCCCCATCCCTGAAGGTGTTCAAGGCCAGGCTGGATGAGGCTTTGAGCAGCCTGGTCTAGTGGGAGGTGTCCCTGCCCAGGGCAGGGGGGTTGGAACTAGATGATCTTTAAGGTCCCTTTCAACCCGAACCATTCTGTCATTCTGTGATTCTGTAATATTAATGGTGAGCATCCTGCCTTAGTTACAAAATAAGCATCTTACACACCCACAGATACATACGAGATACAGTACAAAGCTTAACTGTAATAACGGACAGAAAACCCCAGAACTCGCTGCTCATGAACTACAGGCTGCTCAAACACCTTCCTTCCAGCATGGCTCAAGGTTTCATGAGTGCAGCTGAGCTAAGCTGAAACCTCTCTTCCTTTGATACTCTTTCTCTGCAGTGCCATTCTGACTATCCTCCTTTCTTCTACAGTAATAAAACATGCCCCCTCCCTTCTTCTTCCCAAACCTTTTCTGTGCCTCTTTTGGCCCTCTCCTTTGTTTTTTTTGGGGTATTCATAGACTTTTTCTGGTCAGCCCTGGGGAACTTCTGCTGAAGAGATACTCTAAGAGCTGGAGGAGAAAGAGGCAGAAATAAAGTGAGCCCCTGAAGTTCACTCAACAAGTGACAGCGAGAGCAATGCATGGGATAGAGGCCAGTGTCATGTCCTGTGGACAGCTCAGCTTTTCCATTTGGATTCATCTGGCTTGAAAGGGAAATCTTTACCTATGCACATTGAAGCTTTGATGCTTTGACCCTTTTACAACCACTGGAGGGAAACGGGCACACCCAGGACATGATTCAGTTCATGTCTACATCTAAAATGGATCAGGTTAACTGTGGTAGCTGGCATGAAACCCAGCCTGGCAGGTATCTGTGACCACCTCAAAAAGCACAGATGTTGGTAGCGACAGCCCTGGCTGAGCATCCTGAACTGTGCTTTCTGCTCTACGTCTTTAGACTGCTTGCCCTGTAAATCGTAACTGAAAGGACAGGTGTAAGTGAGCTGGAAAAAGGCAGCCTGGTAAGTACAACTGCGGGTATGAGCAGTCAGCTTGTTTCTTTTTATAATGTTTCCATGTTTCTTTAATTTTTAAACATTTTTATGAAGACGTTCCTCTGCAAATAATTTTCTCCCTCCCATGGCTCCCACTTCCTGAACTCAAAGCAGTCCCTGATATGAAGAATGCTGGTCTGGATCTACGCTGTAGGCTTTGTTGACGTCAAAGTCCATCCAAGTTTAGCAACAAATGCATGCTGGTTCCTGTCAAAAGTCCTGTGTAGATCCATCTTCCTGCACAGCACGAGCTTTCCACCACCTTTCTCCAGAGCCACAGGTGAATCCCTGCCAGTACTATGTGTGCTGGAGGCTGAGGACATGCTACATGCAATGATATAGAAGAGGAAAATAGTGTTGGGTCTTACACGTTTAGTGTCGTGGCATTACAGTAAAAAATTCCCGCAGTCCCGTGGTGCTTGGTGTTATACAAGATAAAACAAAATGGTGAATGAGTCCAGGCTAGAGTTTATGGTATAAACCTATCCAAATGTTGTTAGAAAACTTTTATAGGATGGGGATAAAAAAAATGCAGCAACAGTCAGACTACTTGTCACACAAGATGAGGGAGGGAGGAGATGTGCTGCCAATGACTCTGCACTGGCTGTGGAGGAAGATGTGGATGGGCAGCTTTGGGTTGCCACCTGCACCACTCCCTTCGACCCACTCCCTCTACCTGGTACCAGCTGCACAGTTCAGTATGGTCAGAATTCCGCCCGATGAAATGAACTTGAGCTCAGTGTTGGCAATGCAGAGCTGTCAGACCAGGCGGGATACATACACTCCCAGTATTTCCCCTCCTTCCCCAGGTCCCTCGGTGTGCAAACTCATGCTAGACATCAACACAAATAAAGACCCAGGCTCTGACAAAGCAAAGGCAGCCTTGCTGACATCAAGCAGACACAGACAGAGTGCCTGGCTCCTGCTAACCCCTGACACCTCCTTGTTGAGTGGCCCTGGTGGCTCGTATATGGAGAACAACCCTGACCTGTCCTGGGAAACTCAACAGCTCTCCAGGGTCTTTGGTGCCACCATGGAGCTGTGGGTGATCCCAGCTGGTTCTGTTGCAGGATGGTCTCAAAAAAAAGGGAAAGTGCAAATCTTACTGCAGGGAGGTCACTTATAATAAAATTTAAGAGGGTTTTACAGTCATTTACACAGAGATCTGTCAGATATCTGGAGTTCGTCTCTGGTTTTATTTTAGTTTCTCACCATGTACTGAGAATGCAGGCACAAATTTTGTCTGGGAGATGCTGTTGTTTTAAAATCTTACCAGTGTTTGCAAGTTTTCATCCCTGCAGGGACAATTTCAGAGAATAACCTGGTTTCCTGCAAACATCTGAAGCCTTTGTTCAGCCAAAAGTCCTTACGTCCAGTGCTCCTTACGAGCTGGCTCTCCATAGCTCCCTCCACAGCACTTTCCTTAGGCTGTCTGAGCAGCTGAGCTCACCATCACCTAGTCTTTAACGAACAGGGACTTTAGGCTGGGAATTTAGGCTGGGAATTTAAGCTGCCTGCATCTGGGCTTTCTTTCCCAAAGAACCACCCACACAGCAAAAAACTCATCATCTTCCCAAACCAAACGCAGCTTTGTAAAGGGGCTTTTAGCCCTTTGAATGCCTGAAGACAACAGTACCTGACTCTGCCGTTCCTATCCCAGTAAAGCACTAAATGGATTTGCTTTGCTGCAATAAACCTGCTAATGGCTTTTTATTATGTTTGTCCTAATGCTGGCATAAATTCTCCCAAATTTATTTCAAGTTTGCTTGAAAACCTCATTTGCCTAATTGTAATAATAAAACAACATCATATGCAGATGCCTTCCTTCTTTCTCAAACTCAATTTACTTTCAATTAACAGTGATTCAGTGTTTGGTTTTTTTTGGGAGGCACACGAGCGGGTGTTGGAAATAAGGTGTGTGTGTCAGGTGGCATCACGGAGCTATTAGAAAAACCAGCACGTTTAGGCATAAGCAACACACGCAATCCATTGCCCTGGTTTGGCTGTGTAAATCTGCGAGACACCAAATCCAGAGCACGTAACAGTATGATCTGGGAGCCTGGGAAAATCCAGGAGAGGAATATAGTGTCCGAAGGGCTGTGTCATGGGCAGATGCTGCCTACCAGTCCTGGGGAGGTCTGGACCTTGTGAGCTGTTTACTCGTTTGGGAGATGCACCAACACAAAGGACTTTGTTTATGACAAGGAGAGGGGAAATCCAGAGAGGACTATAAGGAGGAAATTACTTCAGTTTACCTTTGTTCAGACAGGACTGAGAGTCTTGCTTGGGTCTTCACTCCATACCTGACCTAGGGCTGAGCATCTCAGACAACAGTTAAACCCTGCAGGCATTAGTTTGGAGAAAAGAAATGACATCAGCTTCATTTAAGAGACAGGGAAACTGAGACACAGAACAACTTGCTGACTTTGCACTGGTCACTCAGAGTAACCTGATATAGAGAGTTCATGAAACAATTTCTTTATCTCCGTGTTGTGTTTTTTTTACAGACTAATCTGCCTTGAGCTCATGGAGAACTGTGCTTTCTTCACCTCTTTCAGGACTCAGCTGTAGCCTGATTTGAAGTGACTTGAACCCAGGCTAAAACCCATGTAGTTGCAATAGATGTGGAAGAAGGGTCATCCCTCTCATTGATAGACACCTCTGAAAGTCTGTGATGCAGCACCTGAAAGCAGTAGAGAAGCCATAGCATGGATGAGGTGCTGTGGCTTTGCTTCTTCTCTTCTCCCTGCTGGGGTAAATGAGGCAGAGGTCTCCCAAAGTCATCAGCATTTTTCTAGTGTGTGTTTGTACAAGCGAGGTCAGATGAGGCTCGCAAGAAGTACAGGAAAGTGCAGTGAGAGCAAACCTTTAGTGACCTTTCCAGGTGCTAGCAGAGTCATGTTGGTCATGACGGCCTAGCATATGGTCGAAATTGAAGCCCTTGTGCAGCCTTTGGCTATCTCGCGTTGAGCTGAATGAGATGCAAATGAATTGCGATGAGCATCTGGAATTCAAGGAAATTGCTATAAATAATGCATGTGACTTGCGCAGGTTTCTAGGTTTCTCAAGCAGAATTGTTCGGTAAATCATTCAAGGCTGGCGAAAGGTTCAAGGTCAGTGTTTCTGGAGGGAGAGGTTCTGGTTTGTACCCTGCAGCAGCAATGGCACAAGCAGACTGCCCAGAACTGCCACCTTCTCCTTCCAGTTTATCATCCAAAGACTTCTCAGATCTTGATATTTTCCAAGACTTCCTTGAAGAGTATCCATATTGCCAGCCGCCACTATGATGTTATAAGATGGTCAGCAGTATATTGAGGACAGATCTGAGAAAAAAAAAAAAATCATTTCATAGGATGCTCGGCAGCCACTAGCTGTCATCTACCCATGTTACTATCTCTTCTGCTTCTGGGGGTGTGTTGTTATTCAGTTTCTTTTTCCCATGCCTGCTCTGTCGCTTTGTCCTGCTCTCTCAGCTGGTGGAGACAGAAGGAGCAGACTCTCCCAATGCTGTAATGGAGACGACTGTGCTCTTAGCGGTAGAGATCTGGTCACTGTCTGGTGGTTTTAATTGCTTGGAAAAAATCTGATGGAGGGTTTATGTGCCCTGAAGCTTGTCCATTTCTTCCAGATGCATGAGTTGATGTAACAGACGATTTCTCCCTCCCTTTGTGCTGCAGATGAACTGGGTGGGTGTTTTCTCTCAGCCATTGCACAGGGTTGTAAAGCACCTTGTATCTGGGTCACTTGAAGGTTTCTAAGTCAAAGTATCTGGGTAAAATCCAAAGGTTTGCTGATGTGTGAGGGTGCAGATTAGAAGTGGGAATTGCTTCATGTTAGTTTTAGATATGTGAGATTTGGAGAAAGAAGAGAAGTATGATTCTGCAGTCCCTCAGGAAAGACCTGCTGTTGACTCCAAGATCCTGGCTTCTGCCATGGGATTGGGAGGTTTCAGTGCCATCTGCCAAAGAGCAGAGGTATCTGTGCCTGCTGGCTGGGACACCACTGTGCGACTGTGCATGCACAAAATCCACAGAAAGACTGGGAGAAGGCTTGCATGCAAATTAATACAGGATTGTGTTTTTAACATAAGCATGAGGTTTTTCCTGAGTCTGGCAGATCAAAATTCAGAGACATTTTCATGTGCCTCCTACTGTTGCTATGTTTGGGTTGCAAACATTTAAGAGAAAATTTAAAATCAGTTCCATGCCATTTCTCTTAGACTCTCCCTTGACAAAGGTCATTTCTGAAGGAGACTTACATGCAGTATTTAAGGCAAGATAGCTGGAGCTGCAGCAACAATGTCTCCTAAAATGCTTGAAGCAGTCAGAAACCTCCACGTTTGCAGACTATCAGCTAGGGTTTTTTTGCAATGTCCCTGGGCAAAAAAAGTCTGACTTTTGCAGCAAGGTAGGTGGGGAAGAAAAGGTTTGTGTCAATGTTGGAGCTGCAGTCTTGGACCATACTTGGGCTGCAAATCTGGGCCTTCTGAGCTGAAATGAAAAAAGTTTCTGCAGCTCAGCCTCAGATATTTTACAATCTCTTTCCTCTGAGGACATACAGGTTTCAGAACAAGGTACTGTGCAAGCTACCATTCCTCTAAGAATGGGGAGTCTGTTTTAGTGCATAGGTTGTGTTGTCTATGGCAGCTCCACCATGCCTTTGCTCTGCACGTGGTACAGAGATGGAGAAATACAAACTCATTTTCCAGTGAGTCCAACTGGCAGTTTCTCTTGTGAATATCTTGGTGAATGGCTGGAAAACATATGCTATTACAGGTAAAAGCAAATTAAGGGGGATTTTGTTTGGGTTTTTTTTAGTTTGGTTTGGTTTGAAGGGTTTTTTTTTTAGTTCCTACCCCTCTTCTCAGCACTGGTAGGACACATCTGGAGTGCTTGGTCCACTTGTGTGCTCCCTAGTATAAGACAGTACAAGTACAAGCATATTGGAGCAAGTCCAGCGAGAAGCCAAGATGATAGCTAAGGGCTTGGAGCGTCTCTCATATGAGGAGAGACTGAAAGAGCTGAGACTGCAGCCTGGAGAAGAGAAGACTCGGTGGGCACCTTCTCCATGTATATAAATACCCGCTGGAAGGCAGCAAAGAAGGGAGGGCCAGAATCTTCTGAATGGTGGCCTGTGACAGGACAAGAGGCAATGTGTAAAAACTGAAACGCAGGAAATTCCATTTAAACTTAAAAAAAAATCTACCTTTTTTTACGGAGAGGGTGATCAAACACTGATACAAGTTGTTCGGAGATGTTTAGTCTCTGTAAATGAAGATATTAAAAACCTAACTGGACACAGCCCTGGTCAACTTGGTCTACCTGACCCTGCTTCAGCAGGGTTTGACAGAACTATCTCCAGAAGTGCCTCCAACCTCTGCCAGTTTGCAAACAGCAAAGTTTAACTATTCCAACCAAAGTTTCTTCCACAGGTCCATAAGTAGAGAAGCATTTCAACTTTGCTAGGTATGTTGACGTAAGATGCGCAAGAGCACCCCAGTTCTCAAGGCTATTCTATGGCACAGGCATAAGAAATGATGAAGACTACAATGCAGGACAATGTCAGAAGAGATAACTTTGAAGATGTCATTTTCTAAGTCTGTCAAACTAACTACCGAGAGGAAGAACAGAACTATTACAAACCGCCTCATCCTCCAAGCAGAAACCGAATGGAAAATTTGGCGTGTTTTAGCTGTTTACTGATGCTTCCTGCAGGTTTACACAGCATCTTCCAGTGGACACAGCTGCTCACTAACACTTTTCCCTACGTATTTGAAGAAACTTATCAAGGCAATTGCCAAGATCCAGCTATCACAGATACACACAGGACTGCAAGTGTGTTCATGTTACCCTTAATACAAATCTGTGCTTCCTCATCAGGGGACTAAGGCTGGTCAACCAGCCATGGCATTTACCTCAGCCTCACTCCTCCCACTGAGTTACTGACTTCCCAGCCAAGGAGAGAAGACAGATGTCCATTCAGCTTAGAAGGTCGCATCACAGCTTTCAAAAACAACCCTAGAAATAGACAAACAAACAAAAAAAAACCAACCCCAAACCTGGCTGCCTTTCTCTAGTGTAAGACCATCTCCCTTCACCGGTACCCTGCACTGCTGTGGTCTACAGATTAAAGCTGATGGGGAAACAAGCCCTGTCCCTTAATTGTTTTGGGGAAAACTGTGTATCTAAATCTTGTGAACTTCCTGATTTTGTATTAATACCAAACCAAATTAAAAAAAAAAAGAAAAAAGTTTTCACAATCAGAAAAATATAGTCCAGACTGAATTTGACCTTAGTATTAAAATGACCATGTGTGGTATCTTTCTATTTCTGTCTTGATCATCTCTTTTTTTCCTTTGTGTTTTCATTCCATGCCTCCTTTGTTCCACCTGATTTCTAATCTGATTCCTTTCCTCCTCTTTCCATGAATGTTGACTGCAGACTGCCCTGCTAAACAATCGAATTTATAAACCAATATATATTGTAATTACAACCTGAAGCTTATTTCCGGGATGTTATCTTTGGCCTGAGACTGCAATGCTGGAAAATAATGAGCAGAGAAGGTGAGTTAGGATGGCTTCCAAGAGAAACTGGGGGGATTGACACAGGGTGGCAACATTCAGCTGGCCAACAGGAAAACCACATAGAAAGACATTATCTCATGAAAGGTGGGTTTCCTAAGCTGTGTTGTCTTACTCAGCTTCTCTAGACAGACATTCATCCTATTTGTGAAAAATGGGGCACTCCAGAAGGAAAGGAAGAAGTATCCATTTGCAACCTGCTGGTCAAGATTCGTTGGCAAGAAAGCACCAAATTGGGAGTCAGCATTAAAAGACTCCATCCCTTACTGGATGTAGGGTGGGAAAGTTGCAACCAAGGATGAGGAAAAGGCTGAAATACTTAATGCCTACTTTGCCTCTGTCTTCAGTAGTCACAACAGCTATCCCCAGGGTGTTCAGCCTCCTGAGCTGGAAGATAAGGATGGAGAGCAGAACAACCCACCCATAATCCAGGAGGAAGTAGTCAATGATCTGCTTCTGCGCGTAGATGTACATAAGTCTATGGGACCGGATGGGATTCACCCAAAAGTACTCAGGGAGCTGGTGGGAGAGCTCACCAAGCCTCTCTCCATCACTTATCAACAATCCTGGTCAACAGGGGAGGTACCAGATGACTGGAGGGTGGCTAATGTGACACCCATCTACAAGAAGGGTCGGAAGGAGGATCCGGGGAACTACAGGCCTGTCAGCCTGACCTTGATACCAGGAAAGATCATGGAGAGGATCATCTTGAGTGAGCTCTCATGGCAAGTGCAGGGCAGCCAAGGGATCAGGGCCAGCCAGCATGGGTTTAGGAAAGGGAGGTCCTGCTTAACCAACCTGATCTTTTTCTATGACCATGTGACCCACCTTCTGGATGCGGGGAAGGCTGTGGATGTTGTCTATCTGGACTTTGGTAAAGCCTTTGACACTGTCCCCCACAGCCTTCTCCTGGAGAAGCTGGTGAATCATGGCATAGGCAAGTGTACTCTTCACTGGGTGAAAAACTGGCTGGATGGCCATGCCCAGAGAGTTGTGATTAATGGGGTGAAATCCTCTTGGTGGCTGGTCACCAGTGGTGTCCCTCAGGGCTCAGTTTTGGGGCCAGTTTTGTTTAATATCTTTATCGATGATCTGGATGAGGGGATTGAGGGCACCCTCAGTAAGTTCGCAGACAACACCAAACTAGGTGGGAGTGTTGATCGGCTTGAGGGTAGGAAGGCCCTACAGAGGGACCTGGACAGGCTGGATCAATGGGCCAAGGACAACTGTATGGGGTTTAATAAGGCCAAGTGCCGGGTCCTGCATTTTGGTCACAACAACCCCAAGCAACGCTACAGGTTTGGGGCAGAGTGGCTGGAAAGCTGCCCAGCAGAAAAGGACCTGGGGGTGCTGGTGGACAGCCAGCTTAACATGAGCCAGCAGTGTGCCCAGGTGGCCAAGAAGGCCAACAGCATTCTGGCTTGTATCAGGAATAGTGTGGCCAGCAGGAGCAGGGAAGTGACTGTGCCCCTGTACTCGGCACTGGTGAGGCCTCACCTCGAGTGCTGTGTTCAGTTCTGGGCCCCTCTGTACAAGAGGGACATTGAGGTGCTGGAGCGTGTCCAGAGGAGAGCTACCAAGCTGGTGAGGGGTCTGGAGACCAGGTCATATGAGGAGAGGCTGAGGGAGCTGGGCATGTTGAGCTTGGAGAAGAGGAGGCTGAGGGGAGACCTCATTGCCCTCTACAACTACCTGAAAGGAGGGTGGAGAGAGGTGGGTGTTGGCCTCTTCTCCCAGGTGAATAATGACAGGACCAGAGGAAATGGGCTGAAGCTGCGGCAGGGGAGGTTTAGATTAGATATTAGGAAGAATTACTTTACTGACAGAGTGGTCAGGCACTGGAACAGCCTGCCCAGGGAGGTGGTTGAGTCACCATCCCTAGAGGTGTTTAAGAAACGTCTAGATGTGGCTCTTCAGGGCATGCTCTAGTGGCAGAGATTGTAGGTTGTTTGGTTGGACTCGATGATCTTAAGGGTCCTTTCCAACCATGAAGATTCTATGATTCTATGATTCCATTCCTGGTTATCCAGCAGCTTACTTTTCCTACAGGAATGTTTC
Organism: Larus michahellis; assembly: GCF_964199755.1. Taxonomy (NCBI): domain Eukaryota; kingdom Metazoa; phylum Chordata; class Aves; order Charadriiformes; family Laridae; genus Larus; species Larus michahellis. The sequence goes on along the minus strand of NC_133896.1, from coordinate 3,856,635 downwards.
AAACAGTTCCTTTGTGCCTAAGTTTCCCTTTCATAAAATCACAGAATCACAGAATGGTCGGGGCTGGAAGGGACCTCTGGAGATCATCTAGTCCAATCCCCTGCCAGAGCAGGGTCACCTTAGAGCAGGTGGCACAGGAATGTGTCCAGGCGGGTTTGGAATATCTTCAGAGACGGAGACCCCACCACCACTCTGGGCAGCCTGTGCCAGGGCTCTGCCGCCCTCACAGCAAAGAAGTTCCTCCTCATGTTTAAGTGGAACTTCCGATGCTCAAGTTTGTGCCCGTTCCCTCTTGTCCTGTTGCCAGGCACCACTGAAAAGAGCCTGGCCCCATCCTCCTGACACCCACCCTTTAAGGATTTATAAGCATTGATAAGATCACACCTCAGTTGTCTTTTTTCCAGACTGAAGAGACCCAAATCCCTCAGCTTTTCTTCATAAGAGAGATGTTCCACTCCCCTCATCATCTTTGTAGGTCTCTGCTGCACCCTCTCCAGCAGTTCCCTGTCCTTCTCGAACTGGGGAGCCCAGAACTGGACACAGCACTCCAGATGCGGCCTCACCAAGGCAGAGTAGAGGGTGAGGATGACCTCCCTCGACCTGCTGGCCACACTCTTCTTGATGCACCGCAGGATGCCATTGGCCTTTTTGGCCACAAGGGCACGTTGCTGGCTCGTGGTCATCCTGAGTATGAAAGAATAGTATTTATTTTTATTTCATTACTTCCTTTGGGCCTGTGCAATTGCTCCCAAATATATTTTCAGTTTGCAAGCACCCTGAATTTCACAGTTAGCCATGACCTCCGTGGGAGGCCTTGGAGTCTGTATTGCAAATATTGCAGTTTGCATGGAGTGCTCTGGAGGGCAAGTATCCTCCTGAACTAGTGTATTTGATTCCCGTCTCATTGGCAAGGAATTGACTCTGAGTAAGTTTGCTGTTGATCTAAGGAAATATCTTGCAAATTCTCAGCACAACAGGGGAGCTTTATACACCCAGTACTTAGTTGCTACTGCTCCATTCATTCAATGTCTCCAACCCTCTTGACGATGTTGGACTATGTCTTGACTATTGACATCTTTGTGCCTTGTTCACTGGTGACTACCACAAGCTGATCCTGAAGGTCACATCATCTGCTGCAAGTTACAGGCATCCTTATGGCAGCCAGAAGAAGTCTAAAGACAAGCAACAAAAGCATAGGTTTTTTCCATTTTGTGTATTTCTCTGACCCAGAACAGAGTCCATCCTATCTGGGGTTCTCTCATAGATGCACCACACCTATATCTTGCTTTCATGGACCTTCAGACAGCAGATCTCTACACCTGCTGAAGGCATTTTTTTGAGCATTAGATACTCTCCTAATATCTACCCTGCACGTCTCTCTCTGTTGTTTAAGCTCCTTACTGTGTCTTCCATGGAAATCCCCTGTCAATGGTAGGCATGGAGAGCAGTCTTGTTGCCTTTGATTCTGAAGAATCCTTTTGCCTGTTTGGTTTGAAGGCCATTACCAAATCACCTCTCTGTTTTGTCTCCTTTACATTAAGTAGCACTGACTTTCCCAGTAGGATCTATTTTCTGGGCCTTTGTGGTCCTCTTCCAGACTCTCCAATTACCCCATGTTTTTTGAGAGGAGCATAACTCTAGCAGAAGCCTTCCTCACACTAACTCGAGAGGAATGATTTCATCCCAAGGATTTCATCTCCTATCTTGCAGACACTCATCCTGTGACAGCATTCAAGCATCCTTCTGAAGCACTGCTGCCCTGCCCTGTACACGTGTACCATACTGCCCCAACAGATGTCCCGTCCCTGTTGAAATCATCTCTGCTTTTTTTTTCAGTCCATTTTCTCTCGTTCCTTACCTTTCTCCTTGCTATCAGGTTTAGCACCAGGACAGACTGATGTTGACTTTTCAAGCTGGCAGGAGTTGTAACAGCAACCAAGTGGATAATTGTGGCATAGAATAATAATTTGCCTATCAGTTGATTGCAACTACTTTGAATTTGAAGCAATCCCTCCTGATGTTTCACTCAGTCGATTGATCGTAAGTGGTTTCCTGAAATATGCCTCACATTTGACAGCTGAGTTGTGCAATCTAGCTATTTTGAATTAAGAAATTCCCATGGTCCTGTTCCTAGAATGGCCCCGGACTCAAGTGTTTTCCAAGGATCGGTCTCTGCTGGTATGGAGTTTAAGCAAGGACTTTGTGAGCAGCCCTGAAATGTGCTCCTACCACTTTGACTGTGATGAAGGACTACTGTTCAGTTCCTCGGAGTTATTCCTTCTTCAGTGTGTCTTGCAGCACAGGAAATTTGGGTCTTTTGTTGCTGAAGTGTCCATGGATCATGTCCATGGCTCTGCTAAGGTCCTGAACTAGGAGATTTCCTTTGCTTACAGGTGTGCTTTGCAGGAGGTGTTTTGCTCCAGTGTTTCCAGTACTGGATCTTGCATTCATCCAAGCAGATACAAGTCTCAGCATTGCTTTGCTTGGGACGGTGTTGCCTTGCAGAGCCACTGCCAACCCTGCTGTGAGCCGAGAGCACCCTGAGCTTCACATTCATGTATCCTGTGTGATAGGAAAAAATGGTTTCAAGTTACGCCAGGGAGGTTTAGATTGGATATTAGGAAAAGTTTCTTCACAAAAAGGGTCATCAAGCATTGGAACAGGCTGCCCAAGGAAGTGGTGGAGTCACCATCCCTGGAGGTATTTAAAAGACAGGTAGACATGGTGCTGAGGGACATGGTTTAGTGGTGGTTTTGTCAGTGTCAGGTTGGTGGTTGGACATGATGATCTTAAAGGTCCCTTCCAACTTAGATGATTCTATGATTCTATGAAATTCAATGGGCTGAATTCTCCTGTGAACATGTACATCTCTCTTCACTATCAACTAAAAGAAGCTATAGCCTTAATTTAGACATCTGTGATTACATGGGGTGAATCCTGGCTTGTGCATCACTCTTCCTTGCACAATCAGTGAAGCTGCTATTTGTGGTAGCTCTTTCAGGGGATGGACTTGAGGAGCAATTGGTGCCCTTGACTCTATGGCAAGGGAATCCTCCTTGGTTAATCAGTCAGTAAGTTAATTACCATTACATGTGCAAAAAAAAAAAAAAAGGAAATGCATCTCAATGTAATCACAAATCCAAATGCCTTCTTTCATGTGTGACTCCGACTGCCTCATTTGGAGGCCAGATGAGGCTTTGAATCCTGGCTAGTCTCATCCTAAGGGAACTAGAGACCAGTGCAACCAACTCCAAGGGAAGGCAGCTCTTCTACGTAGGCACTACTTTTATCAGAAAACCGCGTACACGTGAGCCATTTTGTGGGGGCTTTCAGGTAACCTCTCCTGGGAGGACTGATTATAGAAAAGCTTTTATTACCCTGCATCCCAGAAAGCACATTTTTTCATCACGGGAACACATTTTGTACTCAAAAGACCCAGAATTTCTTCAAATTGCTTCCTACTGAAATTGTCGTGTACTTGAAAATCCTGATCAAGGCTCCAGAATTGTCATAGCAGGAGCCTGGTTTGAAGAACTCAAGAGACAGCCCCATGCAACCAGTGTCAGTGATGCGGCTGAGGAAACCAAGGCACTGATCATTGTATGCCAGGTGACACATGAGTGATGGAGTGAGGACAGACTCCAAGGACCCAGGGTCTCTTATATTGACTTGGGATGATTTTAAAAACAGTGCAATCCCATATTCAAAATGGATTAAAATAACGGTCGGAATGAAACCAGGATAACCTGTGAAAACAAGCAAACAAATAAAAGTCAGATGGAAATTGAGTTGCCTCCCCCCAGGAGTGATGTAGGTTTCTTTAGCAGGAGGGTGGTAGGAAATAGCCAAATAAATAGGAACACAATCTTAAACACATCTTGGAGGGGGAAAAAATGAAGCTGCAAACATTGAAACAGGAAAATTAATTGTGTTTTCTGATTAACAAACACAATTAAGGAAACAAAGCAAGAAAAACTGGCAGCACTGGGGAAGGTTATTTTTGTATTATTCTGATTACATGAGACGGTCAGCGCTGGGTGACAGCTTTATTCTGATAGCTATTAGAGGGACAGAAGCAGATAACACTACAAACTAATTATTACCGCAATCTGTAATTTCTCTGCAGGGAACCGGAACTGCTAGGGACCGGGGTGAGAGACAGAAATAACCAATAACAACAGCAACAAATGCGAAATTGCAGGGATGAAGGAAGAAAGTGGAACCAATGGGGAAATTATTTTCATAAACCAGAAGTGAAAGGACAGGAAAGTTGTTAAGCTGATTTCATGGACTAACACTGGCAGGTCTTTTAAGGTCAAAACAAAGATTAAAAAGAGTACTGTACAAGGAAAAACAAGCAAACCTTATTGGCGTTCGGAGAAAATAATACATGTCTGGGTTATCAGCAAATGCTAACAACTATTGCTAGTATTCTCGGAGATTACACGGACCTTTTAAACTGTGAGGGAAGCAGAACCACACTGTCACTCCAGATGGGATTTGGATGATTAAGTGTAGGCAGAGAAAGCTGAGCTGGTTGCCCTGGGATCCTTTTATAGACAGTGGAGACTACGGTAAATCCTGATTCTTTAGGGCAATTGTCTACTTTAGGATGACAGGAGGACAGTCTTTCTGGTGGCTGAGCAGGGATAGTTAGCTTTGCTGGGGACACCTCAAGCAAAGAGAAATTACGTCTATTCTCACTTTCTGTGTTGATATGGTTGTACAGGAGCTGCTCAAGCGTGGCTATAAAGCTGATTTTTTTCCTTGTTGACACAATTTACATGCTGGAGTCACCCCAGCATGACGTGCCTGGGGACCCAGTGTGCTTCCAGCTCTTAGGTTACCCATAGCAATCTATGTCTGGTCTAACAGGTGCCACAAATCCCATCTGCTCTTGTGGTGGGATTGCAAGAGGGTCTGCTGACCCTGCTTTACTTTGTTGTGTGGGTAGATGGGGTTTGTGGGCAGGTTGAACTTGTTTTCTATTGACCACTGTTGCCTCGGTGAGATGGGTAGATCTGCATCTCAAAAAATTGCCTGTTCTCATCCTGTAAAGCAGTGGTGGGACAGCATTAAGTCAAGAAGGTTGCTCAGAAAAAAACATTTAGTTTTTTTCCATGTTTAAAAAAATGTCATTGGAATATTTAAGAGAAAAATTCCAGCAAGCAGGGTTAATTTTGTTTCCTCCTGGCCTCAGAATCAAAGCTGCTTTATGTCTGCATATGTAAGTATTGGATGGCAAATCCATCCTCCTCCTTTCTGGACTCTTGACAGGGGAAAAAAGGACAAAGAACAAGAAGAGACCTCCTGGGTCACCACACCAGTCGCAAACTCCTGCAAGAAGGCACACCATAAAACTGCCGTACCTCTTGGCAGCGGTCACAGAGATGCAAGCTGCTTTCTTTGATGTGACGCTGCAGTGGGCAATCATGTTGTCATTCTTTATGCTGCAACAGTCCCCAGGGTCAAAGCTGTAATAGGAATGTGTTAAATCAATAAAGCGAAGAAGGCTTCCAGAACTTGGTCTGTTAAAGGATGCATTGCGTCGATCTGTTGAAATTAGTTCCTGCTGCTGGGAGCTCCTGGTGTGAGGGGGAAAAAGCAAAGGAGAAGGCGGGTTGCACCTCTGATGAAATGAGAAGGGAGGTATTCTGTGCCTTCTCTAATCCCGCCAATGGGCCTTAGAGACAAGATTAATCTATCCACTTGGCAAGATGACCTAAAAAACAGGACCACATGACTTTTTACATTATAATTCCAAACCTCTCTTCTCCCCACCCCCATTTTCCTCTTGAGATCTCTTCTGGGAGACAAGAGCAGGGGAAACCAATGACTGTGGCAAGCTATATTGCTGTAAAAGTAGAAGCCTACACCTGATAACATCATGAGCAACCTCGGTTCTAGGGTCTCAGACAGAGTGTGCATGTGCCCCTTGCAATTTGTTACTTCCCCTCATAGAATCATAGAATCATAGAATGGTTCGGGTTAGAAGGGACCTTCAAGATCATCTAGTTCCAACCCCCTGCCCTGGGAAGGGACACCTCCCACTAGACCAGGCTGCTCAAAGCCCCATCCAACCTGGCCTTGAACACTTCCAGGGATGAGACATCCACAGCCTCCCTGGTCAACCTGTTCCAGTGCCTCACCACCCTCACAGGAAAGAATTTCTTTCTAATATCCAATCTAAATCTACCCTCTTTCAGTTTGAAACCATTACTCTGTGTCCTATCATAACACTCCCTGAAAAAGAGTCATCCCCCCATCTTTCCTGTAGGCCCCCTTTAGGTACTGGAAGGCTGCTCTAAGGTCTCCCCAGCACCTTCTCTTCTCCAGGCTGAACAACCCCAACTCTCTCAGCCTGTCCTCATAGCATAGGTGCTCCAGCCTTCTGGTCATCATATACAGTTGAATTTACTGCTTGTACTGTGGAAGGCCAAAGCATCATAACGTGTGGGTGCCGATGCAGATTTGTTAGACAGGAAAACATTTTGAAGGGAAAAGGTTTATTTTTGTAGATGAGCGTGTCCTTAGCTGTGAATGGCCATGACGGAATTTGGTGGGTATCAATGAAGGAACCAAAAGACTTGTTGATAAGGAAGACCTCTGTGCACCTACAGAAGGAAGCCAGCTGTCTCTAGGAAGCTCTCGAGCTGTCCTTGCTGAGTTCTTTGAAGAGCTCTTGATGTTGGTCTTTGATCAGATAAACTGAACTCCATTCCTTCTCATCATCACCAGATCAGTCATGCAAACGTAAGGTTATTGAGTGATTTTGGTTCCAGCTCTGTATCCTACCTGTGGGATTCCTCAATCTTAATCATTACTATAACTCATTATACCTTGGTCTCTGTGCAAGGCCCTGGAATGGTAAACACTCTCTGAGGAGCAGAACAGTGCAACCTTGGCCATGGCTGGTAGTTTGTGAAAAGCTTTGACTATGTAGTAAAACCCATGCATGAAGGAAAGATAAACCAACTACAGAACAAAGCATACTGGCATGACAGTCTCCACCAGCACTCCACTGACTACCAGGTACCCGAAACAAGTGTGTGAGTTTTTCATGTGCCTTCTCCGTTCAGGGCCTTTGCTACTAAATGGATTCACCAAACATTTAAAAACATTAATCAAATTAACCTGTTCTTGCCACCTGTCATACCTTAAAGCAGCAAGTCTTGTTGGTATGGGCGTGTTCTGGAAATAGATGACATCCCCCTGTAGCGCCCACCTGCCAAACCTTTCCAAGATGAGGACAAGCACAGTAGAAGGGCTTCCCTGAAGTCTCATCAGGCACTGGTGGAGGTTTCATGGTGATCCCAAGGATTTGCTATAATATTGTCCTCATTAACGAAGAAGATGCCCGAGTCCTTGACAAAGGTGGGAGTGACAGCAAGATTTGTCTTGGTATTGGGCTTCCTGTGTGATGAAGAAAGTACATGTCTCCACCTCAATACAGATATTTGCAGTGGTGATTGCTGGCTTTGCAGCAGGGATGGGCGCAGCTGTAGGAGGACACTTCACTGCATGGGTGCAATTGGTGCTTCAGCAGCTGTTCTCTGTCACTTCTAGGTAAAAGATGGTAAGTTGAATCTCTATAATTTAACAGTGCTTTGAAGCAGATTTGGTCTCATGAGTGGATTTTGTGTCACAGATCAGGACCTTTGGCTTGCAGACTCAGGGAGGATTTGCAGAGCTGTGCAGATTCACTTCAGCAGAGAGTATAGAAGTTCGAAGCCTTACATGGTCCTACCCAAAAGTCATTCTTTTAGAATTGAGTCTGAATAATACCCAACATTAGTTCTTCTCAGGCCTCTTGCTCTTCTTTTCTTTTTATTTTTTTCTCCGTTTTTTTTCCTCTTTGTGTTATGCTTTTGCCTTTGCTACAATTTCTATCTGTTATCTCCTTCACTATTCTGGCCGCCTTCTTCTGCACATGTTTCCACCTGGGGTTATAGTTATTTATGCCGCACCAGTGACTGTAAGACTTTTGGTCATTTCTGACTGGTGATAGCCAGGAAATCAAATATCTCAAATTTTGCAAGAACCCTCCAAAGAGGCTTTACAAACTTTATAGGTGACTCATTTGAGAGCTTCGTTATCCAGGCTTAGGACAAGGGAGCTTTCCGAAAGTCAAATGTAACTATTCATGGTTATGAATCAAGCTGACATTTTTTCACCCTTACTTAACAAAGTCGGAGAACAGTCAATCATTATTTTCTTCCCAACTGTCCTTTACAGGTTGGAGGACTTCTATGTTTCCCTTGGTTTCTTTCTAGATGATGCAAACTAAGTTCTTCTTTCCTTTCCTTTTAGGTCATGTTTTCTGAACTGTCATCATTTCCATTGCTTTGCTCTGAATTTTTTCTGAGCTATCAACATCTTTGTGGAAGTCATCGGGAAATACTGTGGAGAAGATTCCCACACAGGGCCTGGTAAGGTCCCACTTCTTCTAGGGTTACTTTCTGACATACAATAAACAGTTGTTGTTTCTTTATTGATCCTGGTATTTGACTCACATTGGTTACCTGTTGTACTGCGATTTCATCTAGACCTCACTCTAGTGGAGGTACCAGAAAGTCCTACAGGATGGGACACAAAGTGTTGTCCATCACAGCTCCTGCTTTCCTTGATCCAGGGGAAAGCTATGCTATAAAGCAGGAAAACGCATCATCTGTATTCTTTGTGGCAAATCCATGTGGTTGCATGGTAAATACGATTTATATCACAGTATAAATCATATAGATGTGTTGGGCGTAGTTTCCATGTAACCTAACATAATCATTTAGAAACTTCCTCCAAGATCTTCCTGGGCATTGAAATTAGGCTGACTGCTCGTTTGTTTTTCTTCCTTCTTTCTAAGACAGTTGTCATACTCACTGCTCTCCTGTCCTCTGGGACCTCACCTGCCATCCCTGAATTATTGAACGAAATGACTTAGCTGCTCGGAGCCACTTCCTTAAGCATTCGAGTTGATTCTGCAAGGTCCTGATGGGTCAAATGCATCCGTGTTACCTCCATACTGCTTAATCCGGTCTTCTCTCTCGGGGTTCTTTCTTCTACATCAATTTTATAATTAATTGCATTATCTATCTGATCACAATTAACCTTTTCTTCTTAACAAGAAGGTAGAAATTTCCTACTATCTTTCTGAAAATATAGTTGACTTTTCTCTGTCTCTGCATCACAGGCCATATGTTTCCCTTCCCAATAAAACAATGAGCTGGTTCTTCCCTTTGTCTTCCCCTTATTTTGAGTGATTCCCAGGCCTTTCTTTTGTTGTTGTTGTTAACTAATTTTTATTCACTCTATATGTTAATCTTCTTAGTTTTATTCCTCCACAGTTGGGGTTTTCCCTTATTTTTGCATTAAACTTGCAACCTTCTTTCCACTTTATGTGTAATTATTCTTTTTTTCCCTGCACAAATATTCAGGCTCTTAAAGCATTCCTGGTACAACCACTTTTGTATCTTCCTTTCTTTTTTTTTCCTTTAACCATGGGATTTGCTGATATATATTTGATAGACTCTTTCAGCGAGAACCAATATTTATTTCATTGCTACTGAGACTGTCTACCAAGGAAGTAGTATTATTTCACATTTGTTGTCCCCTTTGTCGAGTCTGTTTCTATTTTACTGTTCTTACTCTTTCACGTCTTTAAAAAAGTGACAGGTACTGCCACTGAGATAGCCTGGAAGAGGTTACCTTTCACCTTTAGATTTTCAACATTTTTTTCCCATGTTGCTTTTCTTCCCCTTGTGAAATAAAAAAGAAATCCTGAAAAATTCAGCTATCACTAGGTCACATGCTGCTGCATCCCTTCTTCAATAAATACTCGATCCATTCAAGTCCCCTGGGTCTTACCTGGTCTTGTCCTCTGGACGCCTCCTTCTGCTGCCCAGAAAACATGGTTCCTGTTTTCCTGTACTCCACAATTGCACTGTGGTATTCAGTTGCTGTTATTTTTGGGCTCACTTGCCACCATACTCTTTGAAAACTGGTCTGAAATGATCATCATGTTACAATTAGAATTTTGTTATGTGCAAAATCAATGCTTATAAGTATCTAAAGGGTGGGTGTCAAGAGGACGGGGCCAGACTCTTTTCAGTGGTGCCCAGCGACAGAACAAGGGGCAACGGGCACAAGCTGGAACACAGGAAATTCCATCTCAACATGAGGAAAAACCTCGTTACTTTGAGGGTGGCAGAGCCCTGGCACAGGCTGCCCAGAGAGATGGTGGAGTCTCCTTCTCTGGAGATCTTCCAAACCCACCTGGACGCGTTCCTGTGCCACCTGCTCTGGGTGACCCTGCTCTGGCAGGGGGTTGGACTAGATGATCTCTGAAGGTCCCTTCCAGCCCCGAACATTCTGTGATTCTGTAAAATTGAGCAGACTATGTACAAAGGAAATAATGAACCATTATTATCCAATATAACTACAATGTGAAAGTTAATTAACTAACATTCATAGTCCAAACTGATACAGATAGGACTCAATAACAAAAAATAACATAAGAATTGTTACACAAGAAATCTTACTAGTATCTACCTATTTCCTGGGTGTGATTCTCACCCTGCCAACATCCCTCTGCATCCCAGGGTTGACAGAGTCAGTCTCTCTTGAGCACAATCATGGAGAAGATTACAATGAGTTGTCACCACCCTGAGCTCTTCCCTGGGTGGAGTGTGAAGTTCATGGTTGGGTTTCTTCCTCCTCACTCTTGGGACCACCTGGGGGTATTTTTTCATCCCCCCTCTCCCCACCGCCTGCTCCCTTCTCCCCGGTCCCCAGCCCCACTGGCAGAGCTGCCCAGCGCCCAGCCCGACCACACAAAGGGCTGGTGTTTGCTGGGCAGTGCCTGCCCGGGGCAGCAGCCCTTGGCCATGCGGGGTGTCCCCAGCGCTGAGCTCAGGCAGGTCGGGCACGAGCCTTTGGCCATGGGACACTTGTGATCAGAGGGACAGCCAGCTCAGGGCACGGCAAGCCTGGAGGCATGCTGAGACCCTGCAGTGTTGGGTCAGTGCCAAGTTGGAGGCCATCTGCTACCGACATCAGAAAATCATATTTGCTGGGCTACACTCATGGAAGGTGATGTCCCAGCATCCAAAAATAGCTGGGGATGCAGCTGGATTAGAAATACTGCTGCTGAATCTTGTCCTCAGATGGAAGTTGCCATGATGGTGTGTGGCAAAAGTTTAACCAAGGCCCACAGAAGTTCACACGCATGGATCACTTCTGTCCGGCTTCATGAGCTGCATCAGGGTCTGTTGAAGGATGTGAGTGGGACCACAAGGCTGGGAGGAGGAGGTGGAGGAGAGGGAAGCTGGGGAAGCTGGATGATGGTGGCCTGCTTCAGTAACAGCAAACTGCTCCATCCCACCACAGCCATAGCAGCTCACCTCTCCTTCCGTCCTCAGGGAAGCACTGCAGATGTCCTCCTGCCCTGCAGGCGTTTGTATTCACCAGTAAGCAATGCCCCTCAGTGCAGTTCTGGGACGCTGCTTTTGTATTCATGCATGTCTCTGTAATGTCAGGCAGAGAAATGTGTTTGCAAACAGAACTTCAGGTAACTTACACTCCCCTCCAGTACAAAAGCAAGCAGTTAAGTAATTGCTGGAGGGAGGTATGTTCAGAGGCTTTTCAAACTTTGATGGCCTGTGATTTGCAACTCTCTGTAGTTGAAACTTGCAGTCTCTTCTTTGCAGCACTATTCCTCAGGGGAAAGAAACCAGTAGAAAGGCTCTTGCTGATTTCAGTGGGGTTTTGACCAGACCCTCAGTGAACTTTTAAATGACTTTAAGTGAGCTAAAACTTCACACGTTCTTCTTTACCCCATGCAGTGGCTGACTGCTCTAAAGTTTTCTAGTTCTCAGCTTGCTGAAGAATTGATGAAACTATGTCACCTTGCCTGACTGAATGTTGTCCTTCCCTCATGCTTTTAGTTCCCTGCTAGTTATTTTATAAGTCAGATGACAATATTTGCCGTGTTAGTGAACATATCTTGGTGTTTGGGTGTGCTCCAATGAGCCCGATGGGATTCTGATCCTGCCTGCAACCTTGGGCACTGCTGAAAGACAGATAATAAATAATCACAGCACAAAATAGGAGACATGACTGATTTTCCAGTTGTAAGCTGCTCTCTGGCTGGTCACTTAAAGCTTTCTCCTATTCATGAAATGTGGCTGACCATACAAGCTGGCTGAAATTGGTTTTGGCTTCCTCACTGGATGTCTGAAGGCTTGAAGGTTGGGGTTTTTCTATTTAATAGAAAAATGATAGATCACAAGGAAGGAACAGACCCGTGCCTGGTATGAACACTTAGGATCTTCTGACACTCTCCTCCCTACCCTGTGATAATCCTACAACCCACCAGAGTAATTCAGCTGCAGGAATGGCAGTGGCATTAACCCTCTACTTCTTTGCAAATTCATTATCCTTTCTCCGTCCATGCATGATTGCAACACAATTGCCACATATATGTGGGTAATATAAAGCCTTGCAAAATTAATGGAAGGGGAAAGGAAAAGGTGCCATTTAAAGATAAATCAGGATCTGGCTGTCAAGGTGACTCCAGATGTAGTTCAGATGCATTAACCAGAGAGAAAGCAGAAGCATGCAGCGAGTGTATTGCTCTGGGAAGCATAGATTTCAATGTGCTGAAAGGCAACCTAAGGTGAGAAGGGTGAAGGAGGACCCCTTGGCCATGGAGGAACCATGCATGAGAAACCTCAATAAAATTAAAAAACGCAATCAGGTTGTGCTTCCAGGCATGAACAACCAGAGTCTGCTACAGCACTGATACTCTGAAAAGAGTCGGTGGCCAACACCAAGCAGATCTGTGAAAAAGACATTTACAGGCACATATAAGGAACGATCATCACCCTAGTTTCAAACAAGGTGAAAAGAGCAATTAAACCATTTTATAGTGCAATAACGGGAAGCAACAGGATCCACTACCCAAAGCAATGGCCCAACCAGCAGGTAGGCTGTGTGGACTGCGACCCAGGCAGAGAACACACGCTGTCTCCTCAATTTAGCTATCTAGGAGTTAAATATCTATTTTTCTCAGCTACTTCTGCAGTCAAAGCAGACACGCAAGGTAGTTTGCTCCTCTCACCTTAAAGTGGCGTGAATCTGGAAGTTTCGTTCTCCATCGACTTTATCCTGTGAGGTTAGTTTGTATTAACTTTTGGACAACGGAAGGTGAGATAAGTCCTGCCTTCAGAGGTCCATGTGGCACAAGCCAGGGAGATCAGGAGAGATCTAGCAGCGAGCAGGTGAAGCAGACACGATCCTCACCTGGAGGTGAACAGAGGGGCAGAGATCACTGGCCACCAGTCACGTTGCAAGTGCAGGATGGGGAATTGTCTTTGAGAGAAAAGGTCCTGATGTTTCTACCTTCTCTGCATGCAGGACTGTGTGCAAAAGGGACTCTAGAGCCAGAGGTGCTGACTCTTGCAGGACCTTGCTGGTACAATCCAGGAGTGGAATACCGAAGGTGGAAGAAGAACTTGAGCTCAGATGTTTGCACTGTAGATCTGTAACTGAGCGAGTCACCCTTGGTTCTCCTATAGCACGAGGAGACAAAGACTGATCTATTTGGTGCACCTACCTTAGAAACAGACAAACTGCACCCTGAAAATTCCTTTTTTTTTTTTTTTTTCCTCCAAGACTGTGGAGGCATCCGAGAGTGACTGGCTGAGACTGTCCCTGTTCCAAATATATATATTGGCTTAGATGAACCCCAGCCATAGCTCTTAGACAGATATGAAGGTGAGCACCATGCAATGCCATCCACAGGTACCTGTGAAGAGGAAATGCTGAGCACAGAGGTCCCCTTAAAATCTCATAGATCTGGAGCTCAGATGCCCTGGGTGACTGCAGATCAGACCTCCCTCCTGTGTGTGAAATACTTGAACAGAGGCCATAACTTCAGCACAATTATAGTAATAATCTTTTTTATAGGTTAAAGGGAAAAAAAATAAACATAGGGAGCAAAAAATAGTGTTTATTGCTAGTTTAATTAATACTTAACACTCCAGTCGTCCCTATTATCTAATTTGTAAAAAAAAAAAGTATAGTTGATAACACAGTATACCTGACATGTCCCATTTTCTCTGTTGTGATGCTCACGCTGCCAGTGCCCTTCTGCATCCCAGGTTTGATAGCTTTGGTCTCTTCAGGTGCAATCAGGGAGAAAGTTATGACAAGTCACCACCACCCTGAGGTCTTCCCTGGCAGGAGTGTGATGTTCATTGTGGGGTTTCTTCCTCCTCATGGTTGAGTGCCCTCAGGGTTATCTTAATCCCTCCTCTCCCCACCTGCTCACTGCTCCCCAGTGCAAGTCGTCTTCATTTATACTCTTTATCTGCACCAGAAGACAGGAGTTTGATTCAGGTGGAAGAGGAACTGTGCTTTGGGCCCCCTCAGCCCAAGAGACTATCCCGAGCTATTGTATAGATGGAGAGAAGAAGGAGCTGCTGTATTTTAAAATAAATCAGCAGCAGCTCTATCTCTGTGAATGCAGAGCACCTTGGAGTCTCTCGGGACTGCTGATGGATGAAGGGATGCTCAGGGTCGGTAATCTAAAGAGCATGGGGATTTCTGGTTAGAAGCTGCACAGCTTTGCCATGACCGAGGACCTTCTGTACATGCCTATAGGCAGAGCTTTAAGGGGGAAAAAATGGTACCCGTGCAGCTCAGGAACCTCAGGGATTAGGTGATGGATGAGTGGGGATTTTCTGGATCGCTGTTTTAGAGTTAGGTGCCTAAATTCCCTATAAATCCCCCTTTAGGTTTGTAAATCCTTTGTGAATGCTCTCGGTAAATAGGATTGCAGCCAAGAAATACCTGGCTTGTGTCAGCCATTTCTCTCCTCCAGAAATTAATCCTGTAAAGCATGAATATTGGCTAGCCTATGGGTGCCGAGCCTCGAGCGCTGTGTGCTCTCAGGGCAGGACAATGGACCAGCTGAACTACTGCCTGGTCATTGGTCTTTCAAAGGCTTTGCTGGCTGCTGTGTCTCTCTGACACCAAGGCAAGGGCAAGGTAGGAGGAGATTTAAGCCTCACAAGCTAAAAAAAGGGATTGGTTCATCCCACTGTAAACAGGACAAGGGAGAAGAGAGATGAACCGTGGTTTTCCCCCACCACTCATTTCAGCATCTACCCCCGGTGTTGAGAGCTGTGTCGCGCGCTGAGTCCCACTTTGTACACCCTGGGAAACTGCTCTGCACGGCAAGCTGTTTCCATCAGCAGGGGATTCTCAGCACAAGTGAGGTTCATACCCTCAGTGCAGAGCATCAGTCCTAAATACACAGGGGAAGACAAGGACAAGGTCCCCGGTTCTCCCTTCCTGCCATACGGAAGCGAGCAGAGATAAAGAAGGGTTAGTCTCACACCAGGGCGGCTTTCCCAGTGTTCCCCAGCCCCAACACACCTCCTCTTCATTTCTCTTTTTTTTCTTCTTTTTTTTTTTTTTTTTTGCAATTTACATTTTTCATTCATTTACACGTGATGTTAATCTTTCCTTAATCTCCAGTTCCTTGGTGTGTGTGGGGGGGATGAATTCCATTTGTTTTTGTTCCAGTCTATCAGACACAGCAGCTATAAGATTAAATGATAACTGTGGACCTAATAATAAAAATACAATATAATGTAATGAAAGTAATGTAGATCTAATCCTCTGTTTTATTGCATCCTGAGTGCCTTTGGTGCTATTATTTTTTCCTATGCCTCTGTCTTTGACTTAGCTGCATCCTTTCAAGGAAGCAAAGGGATTTGTAAAGATTATAGTATTATTCTGTTGAGCACAGACTTGCTGTGGGGCACCTTTAATTACAAAATACTATCACTGCTTATAGGGATGTGTGTTCATATATGTGCGTGGTGGTGTGTGGTGTGCGAGGAAGATATTCCAAGCACCCCAAAGCACTAACACCAGCCCAGACAGCTGTACCTGGGCAATGTTGCTGTCTGCTTCTTTATAGCGGTTTTGGTTGGGTTTTTTTATGCTTCTTGCTGCAGTTCCTTCCCCACTACACTTTCTTGCTGCATTGTTATTTTTATTGTTTTAATCCTTGTTTGGGGAGAAACTTTAGAAGGGTTTAAAGCAGGAACACCTCCCTGTGAAACCTCCCTCTCTGGTTTCATCTGCAGCTGTGGCTGGCACCGTTCTTCGGGCAGTGATGCTTTAGAGGTCTCCGAGGTGCAAGGTAACATGCCCTTTCTGACCTGCGCTGCCCTCTCTGTCTACTTTTCTGTCTGCATCATGTTGGGAAAGTTACTTTGAATGCTGGAAGTGTCTTTATCTCAAAGTGCCTAACAGCATAGCCAGCCCTTAATGGCAAGGACACTTCGCAGGCAATTCAGATGAGGTCTGGGATGGGGAAACAGCTGGCCTGAGATTTTTCATGGAGCCAGTGGCAAAGATCACCCATAGCTGCAGGTTCATGCATCAAACACTGTGAAGGGAGGGAAGGAGCAGGTAAAGTGACTGGTTTATTGTCCCTGTGCTCATTTGCAGAGGTGTTGGGCAGGACGTGGTGACATCAATATTACCCTGCTGCTGGGTTTAATCCTCTGACTAAACTAGGGACTATGTGCAGCTTGAGGGATCCCAGAAAGACCCTCACCTTGTACCGTATCTCCCCAGCCTGGGCTTTCACTTGCCCTTTTTAAAAGTGGGGAAGTCTTCCAGTTTTCTTCTTGGTGTCCCAATGCTCTGACACAGCTTGTTCTCCTCCTTTAGTCCTCCTGGTCCGTGAAAGATTAATCCTGCTGCTACAAACACAGGAACTAGGAAAGATTTTGGACATCAAGCAGAACAGAAAACAAGAATTCATCTGTGCAAGAAAATAATACAAACATAAAATAAATCTTTATTCTGCATCAGGATGAAAGCAAAGACTTTGAAATGCTCCCCAGAGAGGTATGCAAGATAAAGGAAATGTTTTCTACCTTTCAAAGAACTCATCTGGGATGTGAGATAGCTGCAGCTAAGGCTCTCTTGGCCCAGGAAGGACAGAAATGCGGAGCCCTCACAGCACCAGAGCAGCCTCCTACCTCCAATCGTCATCTCCTTTTGGTTGTGGAGAAGTCTTGTTTTGTGCAAATAAGTGAATAATCACTCAGAGTGCTCAATTCAGCATCCTTGGAGCAGGAGCAGATTCAGCATCATGTTCTAGCCTTGCACTCAGACTTGTCACAACCGTAGGACATCCTGACATCCTGGATGGACTCAACTCCGGATGCAGATGTCTTAAACAGAACTCTCTTTGCTAAACATAAGTATCCAGCAACAGTGGAGATGCCCCAAGGCCTTCAACTGGTCTCCAAATGCTGCTATAGAAGACATCTCTCCAGGGCCTTGACACACCTGCTGCATCCACATCAAATATCTCAGGGCATATCAGATGGCATCAAGACGTGTTTGGGTGACTGAATCATCCTCTAGCATCTGTGGACATCAACACCTAAATGTAAATGTCTTAATTTACAAATTAGTCTCATCTGTTGTGCCTCCCTGACCCAGACAGGACACGAGAAACCATTTTACTAACATGTTCATTAGAAACCCTTTGGCGTCAGGTGAACTTATGGCTCCTGTGAACTGACATTTGCTGATGGAAAACTACATTGGGGGGAAATGCATTGATAACTTCTGATAGTACACCACCTTCAACTCTGATTGAGTGTCCACGAGCAGTGAGTACACTAGTGCTCCTCCATTAGCCTCAAACCCTCGGGAGTTGCTTTGACTTGTAGAAACCACCTGAAGGATGAATTATCTAAACCAGTCAATGGAGTGAGGCTAATCTCTCTCCTTGTCGAATACAGGGAGTGCCCTCTAAGACTGGATACAGATTTTGCAAGTCTAAAGGTAGGTGAGATGAGTTGCATTCTGGGTATGGATGTAGGCATCAGATAATTGTATAGTGACTCCATTCAGGGCAATAAGGACAACCTAAACCACCTCTTACCCCTGGCCAGCCTGTCTGCTTCTACATGTTTTCACGTAAATCAGCAGGTGGTGAGGGTACAGTTCAACTGTCCAAACACAGACATCTATTTGACTAGTTCTAGAGCATCCCCAGATGCCTCCCCAGAAAAGCATGGATTTTCAATACATCTAGTGGGGTAGATTCATCCCACATGTGTATCTCAGGGCAGTCAGGTGGCATGAGATCCCATCAAGCTTTGCAGACTTGGACTTGGTTCACCACTGGTACCTCAGTTTCCCCTTAATGAACTTCTGTGCTTCCAGCTTTCCCCCTTTGTCTGCCTCACCTGCTCAATCTCTGAGCTTCACCCAGACATGGATACCTTCTAACACAGTCTTCAGACACCTGAACAGAGGGAAACCAAATTGTGCAAGGTAGATCCAACTCCAGATTCACTGTAATTTTAAGTACAGATACATATTTGTCTATTCCACATTGAAACCAGTCTAGCTAGTGTAGCTGGGTGAACTAGCCATGTGATTCAGCCTTCTACTTGCTCTCCTGACAGTGATTGCTTCTTCTTCCTCTGGAGAGCTCCAAATTGCTAGTCTTCTGCCTGTCAGTGCGATGCATGTGCTATTTAAGTGCTTGTGATATACCTCCAGTGGTGTCTATCACTGTTGCAGCACTGGGGAGAGGCGCGCTAACGTGGTTCACAAGAGTACATCTCCAGGGACGTGACCTCCAGTCTGCTGGATGCAAAGCCCAATCCCTGCTCTTTGAACTGCTTGAGCATTAGGAGAATGCAAATCCTAACTGTCGGAGGTTGTAGAGACAGTCTCTAGAGGGAGACATGATCATACCAATTTCAATAAGGTATTGCCTTCTGGGAAGTTGTGCATGCTGGAGTACCAGGGGCCAGCACCCACGATGTCAGCTTTGCAGTTTAACCACCTCAGGCTGGTCTTCCATCAGCTGCAGTGAAGGTTATGCTTGGCTTATTGTGTCTGCCTTCTTTTCCCAACATACTTTTTTTTTTTTCCATGTTGATCCTTTTGTAACAGTCAAGTCAAAAATTGCACTAAGGGACTATGCTCAAATAGAAGAGTCTCCCAACAGTGGTTCCTTCATTCAGATACTGCCTCTGGGTGTAACCTGCAGGTTGGACTGAAAGATAATCCTGAATCCTGAATATAGAGTCTCCTAGATGAAAAGGGAGAGAACGGTGCTTTGATGTCTGAAGCAGCACATTGTATATTCAGACTGTTGAGCTGAAAGTCATTAAAAAAGGGAATTTGTAATCCATGATTTTTTGCCAACACATTGCCATTTTCCTGCAAATGCCAATCTTGCCTCTCATTTCTGTTCTGTGGAAAAGAAATTGAGGCACTGTGCAATCACACACTTTGCTTAAGGCCCTGCCAAAGACTGGGTGAAAATATAGGTCTATGGGATCCTGCCGCTTCACTCTCCACCTTTGAACATGGTGAAACAAGCCCTCTGTGTGACCTCAAAGGAGAGTTTAGCAGAAATTCCCATGTGTTCAAGACTGCTGCGACCAGCTTAAGCTTGCACTCTGCAGGTGCAAAGTTTTAGGCAACCGTGAAGGATGGGAATTACTGAGACTCCACTACTAATCTCCACTCAGGGAGCAGTTTTCACTTTCTCCTTTCCCCTTCTTGAGAGAAATGCACCCCACACACTGGGGAAATGTTTCTGAAACACACAAGACATTTTTCTTGTAGTGACATCCTGAGTGATTTTCTTATCAGTTGAGAACTTGAATGTTGGTGTGGCTTGTCCTGATCTGTGCTGCTCTGTCTCCAATCTGCTATCAAAACATAAGGAGGCACTGAAGCAGAAGGTGCAAGAACTCTGGACTGCTGTAATTGTTAGGTGAACTGAGTCGGATGCCATGCAATCATAAACCTCGGTCATGGCTGTAGCCTTTGTGATTATCTTCTTGCACTGGGAAAATACATTAAATGTTGCAGTGATGGGTTTTCAGTCTGTCCACTGTGGTAGATGCAATGTCTGGAGGTTTTGTGAGTACATCTTTGGTCTTGATGGTACTGTGAGCTGCAACGTTGCTCCTTTCTGGTGATCACATGAGAGTGGCATCTCGCAACCATAGACATCCAACTGGACAATGATAACATGTCTTTCCTTCTGCAGGGTCTTCACAAACACTTAATCCCTGCCTTTGAAATTAATCTCTTTCTGGGGAGGAAATTTTCGTCCATCCTAATTTACAACAGTAGCAAAAGAGAAAAGTCTATTCTCTGCTTGAGTATAGAGAAGAGTCTTGGAAGCTCTAGTGACAAAAACATCTAGATTACCAATCTAGACTTGCAGAGGCTTTTGGGGAACATATAGATAAAAAATAAATAAAAAAAAAACATTGACATTGTTCATTGTAAATATTTGTCCCAACATTTACAAAAGCATTATTCAAGAGGTAAGTAGTGAAGCTGAATATCTCAGCCCCTCACAGGCAGGGTGTGGCGGGAGCTAATGGGTAATGTGTGTGGATTTCTCTCACATGGAGAGAAATCAAAAGATGAGATCCTAGTTCTCTGCAAATGTCTCTCTTCTCTACCAGTCTGTAACCGATGTTCTGGACCAGACTGATCTAGCATCTTCTGCTACTCAGAGAAGTCATTTCCTAGTGAATGGATTGAAGTTCACACAGGATCATACAGTGAGCCAGAGAGAGGATCTGCCTTTTTCTTCCTGGATTGGAGGGGAAAGGGGCTGAGAGGAGGTGAACGAGGCTGTCCTTCCTCCCAAGAGCTGGCTGTCATAGGAGATGCTATCAAATACTGGCCCATTTCAACTGCTACATATTTCAGATGATATTTTGGTTTTCCACACACAGGGGATTCGACACAGACATGTAAAAGATACAGCCTGCTCTGTGCCATTCTTCTTACAAGCCTGGGGAGTGACCATGCACAGGCGGTTAATTCATACAGCAGATGGAGGAGGAGAAAACAAGAGGAATGCGTAGAGAAACAGATGCTGGAATTACCATTGTTATTTATGAGATGCCCACTGTGGGATGCAAGAGCTCCTGAGGAACCCCTGCCTCGGTGACCACCTCCGTGCACCCTAGGCAACCATGAGTTGTGACAGTTTCCTTTCATTGCATCCTCAATCCTCATCTTTTGAAGCTTTACTCTTGGTGAACATAGGAAGTTCCATCTAAATATGAGGAGGGACTTCTTTACTTTAAGGGTGGCAGAGCCCTGGCACAGGCTGCCCAGAGGGGTGGTGGAGTCTCCATCTCTGGAGACATTCAAAACCTGCCTGGATGCGTTCCTGTGCCACCTGCTCTGGGTGACCCTGCTCTGGCAGGGGGGTTGGACTAGATGATCTCCAGAGGTCCCTTCCAACCCTACCATTCTGTGATTCCGCGGGAAAAAGTCATTAAATTTGATCCTATCAAAACTGGTTCTCCACCAGCACATAGGAAACATGGACTGGATTGGACCACAATGTCAGCAGAGTCCGGAATACACAAATTGAAAGGATTTAGTGCAGAGAAGAGATGCCTGGAGGAAAGTGTAACAGCAATCACCAGTAAGGCTGGAGCAGAAAAGTGCCCAGTGACAGATACCTGTACTCTTGGGACTGGTGATACATGTGAGACAGAACCCCATTCAAACATCTGCTCAATGTTCATACGGGTCAAATCAACCAAGTCAAATGGCGGGTATTATTGTGGCAAGAAGAGAGAAGGAAAGGTGTATGATCTTTGTCTCAGGATATCTCCAGGTTCTGGATACTGTGTGCAGTTCTGGTCTCACCCCAAACGGGAAAGAACTGAATGAGAAATAGGTCAGGGTAGAGTAAATGAGGAGGATCAGAGATTTCAAGTGGCTTCTGGAAAAGTAATAACTGTTTATGACTTTGCTAGGGACAGGACTTCTGAGACCCTGAAACAGTGTGATCCTTCTGAGGCTTTTAGGTTTCTTTGTAGCTTGTTTTTAGCCTGGTTGCCCAAGTGAATAAAGCCTATGCAGTCCAGGAGTACGTATTTCTGATTTGTTTCTGTCCCGATTTCTGTCAGCTATGTTCAACAGGATGCACATATCTGAAAGACATAACATTCCTACAAATTTACTGTCATGAAACAGCCAGGTAGGGGACAGATACAGTGTCTTCCAGATGAAAAGGCAGTAGTATGACCTTAGTTACTATTAGACAGCAGATAACTCATGTAGGGGTCCCTGTGACCCCAAAGCAGTGTGTGCACCTGTGTAATTAATGCTTGACAATTGACATTGACTATGTAGGTGCAACCACGCCCTTCCCTCAGGGAAAGCTCCAGCCCAGGTTGGATACCTGGACTTGCTCAGATCTCGGGATATACAGGTAGGAGAAGCTGTTCTCTGCAAAAGCTGATTTCACTGACTGTGAAGGTCATGGAAGGAGCTGTCAGCTGTGTTTCTCACTCTATCCTGTACTGAAAGACAGTCCTGGTGTTAGACCCCATAATGTGCACCTGTGAGATACTTCTGCCTTGACCTTTAAATATAATTACAATAAAACAACTCCGTACAACTCTGGACAGAGAAAAGAACAAGATGAAAGCTATAATGAAGGTATAGCTACAGGAAAAAATTATCCAGTGCAGGCATACAGGGTAACGTAATAAAGGACACTGGAGAAGGGCCAGAAAAAACTGCCCTCGTCATTACCCACTCTCGTGCAAAATGCTGAAGGACCCTTAATGCCCACAGAGTGGTTGGGTCTCTGTCTTACAGCTCATTTGAAAGGCCATCTTACACAATTAGCCACCTATTACTGGTGGTTAATTGACATCTAAGAGACATTAGGATTACAGTTAGAGCTAAAAGTCAATTAATGGCTCCTAGCTTTGCTCCAGCCGGTGTTAAAGTGCGGGAACAACCATCCCATCATCCCAGCGACATGGTGATTTGTTCCAGGTCCCCAAGCTATTGCTCCCTCCCTCTCTTCCCTGACAGTATCAGTCATTATGATTGATGCTAACTAGCTGTGGTTTCCTAATGTCGACAGGTCTCCTCCTGACTGCCAGAGGACTTCTCCCTCCAGCAGGGACCTCTTGCTGCAGTTTCAACAGAAACTCGTGGTTGATGCCAGCAGAAGCATTTGCTGGGGATTAGGCACTTCAGTCCTCAGGTTTTCAGTCTTCAAGGCTTGCACTGAGGCACTCATGGTGCTCAGTTTAGAGGGCAGAGTGCCGTGAGAAAGCCAGCCCAGGGAGGCACCTGTCTGCTCCAGCTTGTTCTTCTGGTCGATATGATCAGCGTGAAACTGCAACAGAAAGCAGATTATCTGGAAAGAGTTAGATATCAGCGCTGCTTTGCGTAGCATTATATCAGAAAAGAGAAACCTTAAAACAAGAGCAGGAAGACAGACCATTCCCCCTGCACAGCAGCTTCTTGATGCTGCCGACAGACCCTGCGCATCGCTTCCTGTGTCACCACATCAGGGGTACATCTTTGTGAGGAGGGCAGGGAAACATCCAGACACAGCAGAATCTGGAGGACAGAGGGAAAATCTGCCTTTTTTTAATGAAGCAAATCTTTCCACCACAGCTCTGTGCTCAGGAAGCCTCATTTCCCCGAGGACCAGCATCCTCGGTTTGAGTGATGCCAGCAACTCAGAAGGTGAAAACTCCAGCCAAATCCTTTCCGGTGGTGGGACCACTGGGATGTGTTCACTCCCACATGTATTCTCAAGCAGCTCATAAGGGGCAAACTCATTTTTCAAGCTTTCTTTCAGAGCAAAAGTAGACTTGTGTCCTTTACTTGGCTGCCAGTTGCTTACAAACTTGTCAGAACTCCACCTTCCTTATGCCATTAACTCTGATACGGCAGAAACTGGTCAGAATCAACAAAGAAATTGCTAAGAGTTAGGGATACAAGTATACATAAGTATACAGAGAGGTTTCATAAGTCTTGTTATAAACATGAAGGTTCTTGTTTTCCCATTACAATTTGAATTAATTTCCCTTTGACAATCCATCTGAGAGCCTAACCACGGACCTCTAAAGCAAAATGCTGCTCAGGTTTGAGCAGGATTTTCTCTGTCTAAAGCCTGCTTCTCCAATATTGCAAAGCCTCAAAGAAATTCAACTGGTTTTGGATTTGTGTCTGGAGGCAGGGATATACATAAGGAGCAGGTTAAGTCCATACTAAGAGAATGAACCAGGCCTGACTCGGACTGAAGCATGGTCTTGTCACCATTTTGGGGTGGGCTGGCTAGCACTTCCCGACAGTGCCCATGCCTGGTTATGGAGTGAGTATGGGTCAAGGACTGTCCTTGGAGAAGTGCCCAACCTTTCCTTGGGGTAATGGCATTTAGTTACACAAATAGAAGCCATATTACCCCAGTAGACCACAGGGATGGAGAACAGAGGCTGGTGCAGGTGCGTGTGAAGGTCCCAGTGACAAAACCCAGGGAACTTCTGGCTCACTGTGAAAAGGAGGAGAGGGAAATTTCTAGGGAAGGGAGTGCTGTATGGGTTTGCAAGTACATCGCAAGGGAGAAGCTCCCCTTCCAGAGCAGGACAGGTGATGACAGCTTTAAGAAGGTTCAGGCTGAACAACTCCTACCCATGCCCAAGGCCAGAAATGTCTTGTGGGTCCCTGACACCAGCTCATGTTGAAGTGCCATTTGCTTTAAGACAAGCCCTTACAGACTCTACTGACTACATGGACTTTACCTAAGCATAAGCACTTAATGCCGTTTGAGACTCCCTGTGGTACCCAGCTCATCCCCATGGGACAAGCAAACATGACACTGGATCCACTGGTCATCTGAGCCCTTCAGAAACAAAGGCCAAAGGCAAGTGGGATATTTCTAGGCATCTCAAATGACAAAGATATTTGACTCACATGGAGACATTTGTAAGTAGACACCTAAATTCAGGTGCCTCGATCAGTGAGGTGAGTCCTATCCCTCCTTCAGAGAATGGGAACAGCCACTATCATTTAGAGGTGGCTGTTATCAAGTAGTGTGAACTCTCTCCAGAATAACACAGGGCACATTAGAGTGGCCATTCTCCAAGTTTAGCCCCTCATCCGAAGTGGTTTATGGGAGCCAGTATCCCATTATAGGTTCTGAAGCCTAATTAAACTTACTTTTCCTCCTTACTGTCATCACTCTCGGGTTTTGCAGTAAAGGCTAACAACAGCCTTTTTTTCCACAGCATCTTAAAAAGCATGTCCATGGAGTCCCTTATCCACCCTGCACTGGCACATGCGTTGCGGGGGCAGTGCTGTCACCCCTCCGTAGGACCACGGTGAAGGTCAGAGCCATCACACTTTGTCATGACAATGAGTTGTCTTCTTCCACTTCTCTGTTGGTTGCACCACTGTGATGCATCCACAGCATTTCTATTTATTTTGCAACTGAAATCACATGGTCACCAGGTGTTCAAAAGCTGTCCCTCTCATGTTCTTCAAGGTGTTTTTCGCCATCAAGATGCACATGCCTAGAATCCCTGCCGCTTGACTCTGGTCACAGGAAGGACATAAACTGTGCTCCCTGTTTTTCTTCTGTAAAGGTAAATGAAGATAAACAAATCAATAAACAGTGGCAGCTGGTGAGCTGCCTTCACCCAGATGATGCAGTTATGTCTGTGCATTATTAAAAACTAAACAAAAGAAAACACAAACAGCATCAGGGAAAAAATCCAACACGAAACAAAAAAAAAAAAGGCAAATCTTTGGTTTGCATCTGGGGGAAGCCACCACTCAGATTGATAGCACCTTAAATTCGGTTGGTCATGGATGAAGAAGAATTTTAAATGGGATCAATTTGTTGTCTTCCTCTGAAAGACAGTCTCTGTTCCTAGAACAACTTGGCTGATGGAGAAGAAAAATAAACTCAGCATGCGAAGTCTCCCTATGAATAAGATATCGAGGAAGAGATGGTCTTGGGAATTTGGGTTCAGGTGCATGTTTTTGCATCTTATTATTTTATTATGGGTCACGGACCATGTTTTTTGCATTAGGCCTGTACAGGACCTAGTATAATGGAGGACCAAGAAATGGCTTTATCTGCAAAATACAGAGAAAACAGTGAGTTTGCTTGATTACTACACTTCTTTACAAGCTGATGGTACTCTGATTCACCACAGCTGCCTCTGACCATCACCGTTTTATCTGTGGTGGATTCCCCTAACAAGGGGCAGAGCTGAGAACAGAATCAGACTACATTGCAGCAGGCTTATATATCACTTTTTTTTTTTTGGCTGAGAGAAACCTCACTGCAATAGCCATCATTATAAATTTCTGTGATTAATCTAATTACTATCACCTTTCTTTCAGAGGGTTCCCAAAACATTTGAAAAGGCTGTCATCAAAAACGTCTTCTGGTTTCTGCTGGTGTGAATGAAGAGGTGACTGCTTTGTCATTTCTATCGTGTATCCATGTAATGAGAACAGCCCTAAATATTGGGAACTACAGTAATAACTTCCCTGTTCAGACTGTTTTTAGCTTTGTTTCTCGCTAAAACAAGGATTGATTTCCTTTTTAAAGCACCAAGGTCAAAGGACACTTTTTATTTGCCAATACATTTATGGGAGAAGGTAGAGAGACATTTATCCAGTGTTGTAGGAGTTTTAAAGGACTTACACTATAAGTCCTTTACACACTACGGAAGAAACTGGAAAATTAGAAACTCTAATTTTAGGCCAGCCTAGCTGTGAGCACAACTTTTCTGATGGGAATTTGATCAGGGTAGATTTTGCTGGCTCATCTCCATGTGAGGGTTCCTGAGTAGTGGAGAGGCTGGCTGGTCACAGAGTGACTGTGATAGCCGGAGATTTGGATTTAGATCCTTTTCCTACCAATACTGCCTGTGACACTTGGCTGTATTTTGCCTTGGTTCCCTTGGGATGGATTTTTCTCTGAGGATGAATGCGTTACAGGTGGGCTGTGGCATGACAGAAGGCTTAAAAATACAGACAAACTATCTGTTGGAGGTAAATTCAGTTTCAGTCTGAAATGTTTGTAAAACTTCAAAAGGCTCACTCAAGAGGAAAGAAATAATTTCACTCTGAAAGGTTGTACTCACCACCCCCATCCCACCCAGTTTCCCACTGCAGAGGTTGTTCTGGGCAGCGAACGAAGGCCAACACCCAGCTGGGACCTCTCAGCCCCCTTTTCCCCAGCATTCCCTTGTCATCTAGGAGGGTCACTTAAATCCGACATGACTTCTTAGTGAATTATCTCATCATTACCAATAATCTTATTTGCTAGATGGGGCAGCCTCAGAAATAGCCCCCTGTGGACTATTTCCCCGTCTCTGGCTCTTCCATGTATCTTCTCTTAATGACAAGCGCTCCATTTGTAGCTCGCTTTCACATCAGCCTGATGGATGCCACGTGCGAATTGATTGCCAGCTGGGGTCACGTCATCCTCTTCCCTACCAAATGAGAATATTGCACTGTTTTCCAGATGGCATGCAGGGTTGCTTTTCTTCCCTCTGACGCTGGACATTTAGGCCACCCTTAAATTTTGACAGGTCTGGACTGGTGTGATAAGTCCTGAGTGGCCAGTACTTCTATTTGGCTAATTCTGCACCTCTGCAATGTGCTGCCAAAACCTGCTTTGTAATCACAGGCTACATCTCTATTAGCAGATGCAATGTCCTGGCACTGTTCTCCTGTACCCAGCTACTGCTATGGCATGGCTTGCACTGACAGGGTTGAGCTGTCTTATCCCCAATAACAAGGAATAGGAGGCCGAGGGGAGACCTTATTGCTCTCTACAACTCCCTGAAAGGAGGGGGTAGCGAGGGGGGGTCGGTCTCTTCTCCCAACTAACAAGAAACAGCCTCAAGTTGTGCCAGGGGAGGTTTAGATTGGATATTAAGAATAATTTCTTCATCTGAAGGGTTATCAAGCATTGGAACAGGCTGCTCTGAGAAGTGGTGGAGTTTCCATCCCTGGAGTCATTTAAAAGACGTGTAGATGTGGTGGTGAAGGACATGGTGTGGAATAATTATTAAATTGGCCAAGAATACAAAAGTAAAGCATTGTTCACACATTAAGGAAAGTCATAAAATTAAGAGGCTTCTGAGGTAGAATACAGCCGCAGCTGGCACACGAAGAATGCAACATCTGCGATTCCCTGTACAAGGTTGCTTGTGAAACTACACAAGGAGTGGAACGGAACGCGATTGTTCCGTGGCCTTCCCTTGTGACGAATAGCAGATAAGGGAATGAGATGGTACTACGGAACAGATAAGCGGCCTACACGCTACCCAAGCCAGCATTTCATCAAATTTAGATGAAATGCTGTCCTTTGTGCGAACTTTGCTCATTACAATGTACCAAAACACACCTCCATCCTGGAGGCTACCCACCCCCGAGGTGCAACCACTCCTCCTTGGGTACACCAATCATAATAAAAGTATTTATGACTAAAGTCACTCAAACTCCACTTTGAAGATAAAAAAATAGTATAAAAATAGCCCGAGAGAGGGGGGATATCAGGGAAGACACCATCGCGAACAAGTCGAGAACGCTGTCACTGACTTCTGGGACCAGTTGATGGGCTGAGCCTTTCTTCCACCCCATAGGGACGCCTTTGGGTAAGACTTAGATTATACTGAGTGCTTTCTCGGGAAACTTAGAAATTTCTCTAGAGAATCTCTATCCTACATTTATAGCCAAGTTGTATCGTTTATAACTTTGTTGCGCATTTTGTATATTTAACAATACTTTCATTTGCACGTGCTTTGCAGACAGTGTATTTATCACTGGCAGTCCTAAGAACCTGTATATCTGTTGTTTAAATAAACTGCACTGGCTAAGTAGCTAGTCGTTTCAGTTTCTCACTGAACGCGACCAAAGACTCGAGAGTGGCCGTGCTAGTTCATGAGCATGACTAGACTGAAGGTGCAGTCCACTATTAGTGTATCCAAATCGCAACAGTTTAATACATATTAAACGCGATTGGACTGATAGTGCTGAATTGGGCATCACTCAGAATTTAAACCTAGATGCACCTAGCCTCCCACCTTGGTGAGGAGGGTTAGAATGCAAGGGAGTTTATCTTCTGCCAAAACCGCTTTGCCCCTTTTCACGCAAAACATGGTTTAGTGGTGGTTTTGTCAGCATTAGGTTGATAGTTAAACTTGATGATCTTAAAGGTCCCTTCCAACCTAGATGATTTTGTGATTCTATGGCTCTATGAAAACAACTTACTGAGAATAGTACTGTACTATCCCTTGAATACCTACCTATTCGATGTCTAGGAGTGAACTGTTTGGCATGAACCAAAAATCAGGGACCATGCCAAGAATAAGGGGATAACCTTATGGGGGTAACCAAGGGACGGGGCTGTGGTCCGTTCTCAAATAAATAGAGCCAGACACATTGCCAGAGCTGTTGAAAAGCTCATGAATGGCGTGGTGACAGTGGAACTCACAATAAGGTGTCTGAGAAGTCTGAGATTAGGCTCAGCAACTGGAACCACGTCCAGCCAGGAAAGAGCTCACTGCTGGACATGTTCTTACCATGGTGAGGTTGTGTTCATACTGTGGCCATTGCTCTGGCTACAGTCTGGACGTGCACATGCTTGCTTTAAATTAACCACTTACTCCAGTTACAGCAGCATGGCGGGAGCTATCTGTTTGACAGTTTATGCCAAGTTTCATGTTGTTGAAGATAGATTGCTACTTGATAATTTAAGGAACACAGAAAAATCCTGTTTCAGGCTCACAGGGTGGAAAATACCTGCATTCTTGCATTGGGATCTGTAGCAGCACTGAAGGGGGTGGAGGCACGTACACACCATGTCTACAAGTGTGCAGGCTCTCTAATTAACTCTTTTGAGGGTCCCTGAGAGACACAGAATTCCCCTACAATAATGGAACTTATTCAATATTTAATTGGACACTAATAATTAAAATATACCTTCTTTCAGCCCAAACCTACTGAGCTCACAGTAGCTGCCATCTTAATTATCAAGCCACATTGATTGCTTCATTTCCACCGTCCTTGCTTTGTGAAAGGCAGCGGCGATGGTGTGAAACATGACAACGTTGTACAATTCATGGGAGAAGATGCCGTCGCAGCTCATGGGAACAGGCATCTCTCGCTACTTGGGTTTTCTCTCTGACGTTTCCAGCCTTTTCTCTACACCCTGTACCCAAGGAATAACTGATGAGAAAGACCAGGGAGCTCTTGGCTGTACCACAAAGAGAAGAGCAGCCAGATCTTCTGCTGGTGTAACCTTTACCTAACAGACTAACAGCTTAGCAGCCTGGATAGAGGTTTTGTTATTGTCATTGTTTGACTGTTTGCTTGGTTTTGTTCAGTTTTACCAGCAATTGGAGAGCTTCTTGTATGGCATTTTTAGACCAACGTTCATAATGAGCCCATTTTCAGACTTAAGATATTAGACCAGTGTGCTGAAGAAATCAAATGCTATTTCTAAGGTAGAAGCCAAACAGGGATATTTTTTCCCAGGTCTTAGTATGAACATTTCAGGGAGGACTGAAGCATTCAGAGGAGGGAACACAAAGACTCAAGATGTGAAAACTCAGTGCCTGGGGGGTTCTTGTAAAATCAGTGAGAGCTGGACTAGTCTTGCAGCTATTTGCCTAAGAAAGCTGCAATGGTGTGCTATTTATTATTATTATTATTATTATTATTATTATTATTATTATTAACATCCCAGTTGAACTGAATGTAATTTTTAGCTAGAGGAAAACCAAGCAAATCTGCCGGTCTGGTGGTCCACTGTCTCAACGACGAACCCAGAGATCAATAACAGGAGAATTCATTGCACCCTAGCAGACAGGGCTCTTTAATCTGACCAAGCCTGAGGGATCCACACACCCCACTCCTTCCCCTGCTTTCTACCGACGTTATCTTAGTGCAAAGGTTACAAGAGCTTTTAAACTGGCAGAATTATTGCCTGGAAAGACACAGACAAGTTTACAGCCTAGGAAAAAGAGATGCCACGTGCTCAAGTTCTCGAAGGCTCTGCCCAGCCTGCTGTCTCTCCAGAAGCTGATTTTTATGGATTTTTTTCCTGCAACCCCACAGAGAGTTTGATCTGTCCCTGCTTTGCCGTAACCCTCTGCACCGTTTGGGGCTATGCTAAGAAGAGACTTAACTCCTTCCTCCCAGGAGATCCTCTGACCCTTCTTACAAGCCCCTTAGGATACCTTCATTCAGTCTGCTCTATGTTGCATGGTGTGCTGCTGGTTTTCTTCAACCCTTTAAAGCCAGGAGCTCTGCAAAGTGCCCTGTAAAACTGGCACAGGGATAGCAGCTTGGGAGCTGACACCATAGATGTATTTTTTTCATCAAATCTGTCCTTGAAAGTTTCCAGCCTTTATCCCCAAATCACCAGCAAATGAGCCCTGGTATTGCCCTGAATCATCAATCCGCTCTTGGATGGGGATTAGAGAGAAATGGGGAATTGTCACAGAACTGGGCTGTTGAGGCTGTGTTTTCCTTAATTTTTTTCCTTGTCAAGGGCACCAGTGATGATCACTAAAGCTTCATGTCCTGCTTCAGACTCAGTTACTTGCTAACCCTTTACGCAAACAGAGATACCTGCTTTGCATCTGCTGCGCTGTTCTGATGAGCTTTCAAGAGGAGCTGCTGCATCAGGTCATGTCAAATTACCTTGGCCCTGCCTAGCAAGGAATAAAGGATGGTTTTGACAGGAGTCTTCAGAAGGAACTGCATAGATCAACCCAACTTGGCTGTATATCTTTCTATTAATCATAAGGCAAGACAAGGCTATCTTAACTGATAGGAACAAACCAAATAACACTATTCACTGAGCGGGACAGATACTGTCGTGACCTTTCCTCTTAGATCTTCCAGCTTTGAGGAACAGCCCCTTTCCACTCTGCAAATGTCCACACAGATGCCACTTTGCTCCATCACATGCACCTTGCGTGCTTTCTCAGTGGGTGAAGCCTTGTCCTGTTCTTGTCCTGTTTTTCTGCGGTTTTACCTTAACGCTTAGCTAAAAATCAGCTCAAGCTGACCATCTGCCAAGCTCCATGTGTGCATCCTGCTTTGGGTTTTTAATGCACACAGGGGCAACTTTGCAGAGAGAGACTTTGGGAACAACCTAAGTTAATTTGAGAAGGGAAAATCTACTTTGCAATTTTTTCCCTTCCTTCCCCTCTTCATTTGCCCTTGACTCACTCGGCTCCTCCGTCACCAGTTTGCTGTCTGGCCAGGGCATGCTGCCAGGAATCCCTTGCCAGCCTTGAATAATAAATACCAGCTAAGTGATGGACTAATGCCAGGGTGAACGGCTCAGAAATATTCCCTCTAGGTCTCAGATCAATAACACTTAGCTCTTGTTCTGTGATTGAAGACAGGCAAAAAACCACATCATCTCCCCAGGAGTACAGGAGGAGCCTGCAAAGAAACCCATTTACCCTTCCCCCGTGAGGTCCCCAGGCATTCACATGTGCTTTAAAGAGCAGACCTCAGGTGTGTGCTTTCTGCCTAGAAATACTTAGCTAGGACACGATATACTGGCCAGAGGATGGCTGATACTGGGGCCTGGGTTGTGGAGGGAAAGATATCAGAGGAAAAATACTAACGTGTTGAAGTGGGGGACTTATTTTCATCAACTTGCTCAGGGCATCAGACTGCTAACAGTGCAGGTGATGGGCACCTTGGATACATTTAAAACTTCCAGCCCAGGTCCTCAGTGTGCTGGGACATAGTCAAAAGGTAACAGTACCAGAGGGGAGAGTGTCTCTTGTTCAGCAGCATTAGTCAAGAGATTGATTCCTGAGTTATCAAGGGGAGATAGCCCCCACCACAGTTAGCACCATTCAGTATTTGGCATGCTCTTGACCGTGTGAATTAGGGCATGGCTGTCCAAACTGTGTCTCAGCCAGTGACAGACTTGGTATGGATTTATGACAAAATAACAAAGTTCCCAAACGAGGCTTTAACATCTTGGTTGTGTGGTTTCCTCCTCTTTCACAAGTGCAGCAGCTCCTTCCTGCTACTCCTTCTGCAGGCTGTGGTGAAGCCAGCATCACGTACCTCCTTTACACTGACTTAGAGTTTAACATGCCAAGCGGATCACTGAGATCTGCTGATTTTTAAATGACTCGAGTGCTGGAAAATAATACATTGCTCTTCCTGACAGGTTAATTGGAAAAGCCCATGTTCCCGAGTCAGTGTGAGAAGCTGCTTGAAGCATCTGGGGTGAGGGATGGATGTTGGGCAGTGTCAGGACGAGGGTGGCAGACAAACGCAAAATCAGAGTTTTAAATCTCAGCACTTCTAATTCTCTTTTCCAGAGGTGCGGTGAAGTTCTATTCCCTTTCCACGGTCTTGAGAAGACCTGTTCCCCACAAGGAAGATAAATCCTCCGCCTCTGCCACTTAGCTGTTGGGTCAAGGTTTATATCATTTTTGATGTTGGCTGAAATGGCATTGAGGCCCACATTCGTGGAGCTGAACAGGAAACTGAGGATGCAGAGCAATAATATCTCTGGGGAATTCTAGCACTTTTTGTACAGGAGCTAGAAGCATGGAAGCATATGGGAGATATCCCCATACAGAGGCTCTGCAGACACCGGAGTGCTGAGAACATGGCTATCGGTTACAGTCGAGCAAGTTAAGGTGTTTTAAGAGATGAAGTTACAAACACTTTCTTCAGGTGAACTAACTCAATTGCTCCAGTTCACCCAGCCAGGCACCCAACTACTTGTGCCACAGTAGCACTGAAGATTTGGAGTCAGAAAGCAGGACCCCCGTGATGCTAAGTGCTCTGTCAACATGAACAGGATAATCCATGGCCCAGGTAGATCATCATCTACATGCAGCATCTGATGGGAGAGACAATCCTTTCTGTCCAGCTGTTTTCAATTGTCTATAAGGTTCTTTTGTCATTTATTTTATTTTATTTTAATGGTCCTCTATTGGGCCAGAGAATCCTGCTGTATTCTACTTTAAACCTCATGGCCTGGCACCCTCTGATGAATGACCAGGATGTATATGCACCAGTACCAACCCCTGGCAGGAGACGGAACCATACCCTTGTTCTTCCAAGAGTCGTTGGAGATGTGTGTTGTATTCCCTACATGGCTGAAATGGATCCCAGGCATCAGTGGTGAAGGAGCAGTGTCCATTCATTTCATTTGGTCCACTTAATACTATTTCCATCATCTTCCCCTTCTCATTTCAGGGTTCTTCCAAAAACCTCTGAGTATTATAGAGCACCAACATGATGGAAAACTTAAAGTGAAGGCCTTGGCTAACAGATAGACCAGCGGTGATTTTGTGCAGCAGAAACACAGAGTTGGGGACAGACGTTCTGGTAATGAGACTGTCCAGTGTCTTCCCATGTGCACGGCCATGGGAAGTTGAGGAAAACAGTTTCCCAACGGGAACAGGGAAGTTTCCCAATGGGATATAAGAGGAACAAGCTCCTATATACAATAGAAACCCAGAGTGTGCAGGAAAAAAAGCCAACAGTGAAGTGAGGTGGGCCAATGTGTCATCCCAGCATGCTGAGCTGTCGTCTTCTCCACAGTCCCATCTTCTCTTTAATGTGGTAGACATTTTCACAGTGCCAAATGGTTAGTCCTAGCAGATACTTCTGGAGGTGTAAAACAAGTTGTGCCCCCCCACCTCCCCAGCTGACACCCAGTCCTTAACAACATCAGAAAGGGGAAATTTTGTTCATGTGTGTTTAAGGTGGCAAAATGCAAATTATTGAGGCACGTCAAAATTGTGTTGTCATCTTTAGCTGCTACAGTCAAGAAAGCAGCAGTCGTGTAGCAAATAAACGAGTGGCTTTCTCATCCACCTGTGGATGAACTTTTTCTTGCCCATACTAGAGGTGAGCAAACATAATTACCTGCATTTATCCTTGTCTACAACTCTGCCTGGGGGACATGTTTTGTATTAGGATGTCTTGTATTAAAAAAAAAACCCTGGTTGTGGTGGCATCTCTCTTTGGTGTGGCATCCTCATAGCCTGCAGATTAGGAGTACCACAGAGAAAGGAATTGTCTGCAGAGAAAAGTGGGGCTCACATAAAACTGGAAATAGACCTTCTTTTATTAAAACCTAGCAGGATGTACTTGAATTTGCTCCACTCATTTCAGACCTTTCCAAATGCCTTTACCTGAAATGGCAGCAAATACAGCGTTGTCCCTGAAAAGACTCTCCTGCAACATTTCAGCTCTTAGCTGGAGTGGCTGTAGGAGGTGAGGGCAGAGACAGGTATTTTTTTGACCTTGTCTTCAGGCTGAGGTGACTCCCCTGCATACCTTACCTGTCCCAGTGATTTGCGTCTGTGTGTCTTGCCTGGGAGATGTCACCTCAGGGCCTGCTCCTCACCAGGCACAGGGAGCAGGGAGAGACAGGAGAGAATGTGAGCTTTATTTATTTAACATGTGGAAGCAAGGACAGGGATTATAAGGATTTAAGATGCAACAAAAGGTGAATGTTAAATTGACACATTGATTGACTTAGAATAGAAGTTGTCCGAGGAGGATTAGCAATGCAAGGGCATCAGCACAGCAGGGAAGGAAACTGGGTGGCAACAGGTAGATCCAGTGTCTTGCAAAGGAGTTTCAGCCTGGCTCGGAAATATGCTGTTTCTAACAGCTAATGGACTTAGACAGCATCAGCGTGAGGACAGGATAGATCACATGCATGCACTGGGGGTTTGCATGGGGAATCTCCATGGGAAATAAGTGACAAGGTGTCAAGGGGGAGAGAGAGGCATGGTGAATGTGTAAGACACAAGAAAAGTGTAAGGTCTGAATCTCTGTCCACACGATATAAATCAAGAAGCCAACCAAAGAAGCCAGAGCAGCTCTGGGGAGGAGAGAAGCTACAGATGGACAGGCCTTTTGCAGAGCACCGGGGCATGGGTTTCTTCTCCTCTTTTCTCCTGGATTTCAATCCTTTTTGCTAAAGCCAGCTGCTTTGATAACTTTTCTAGGCCAGACTGAGCAGTGTGGAAGCCAGAATCTCTCTCCCATGGTGGGTCTTACCTCTGCTGACCATAGGGTGCAAGGAAGAGGTATCATATCTGGCTTCTTCCATAACCAAGAGGCCCTTCTGGTTCGTCCCTTTCCCTGGGACCTTGCGATCATCAGGGTCATGGTTTGTGGGTCAAAGAAACACATCAGTGGGAAGGACATCATACACTCTGTATCTAGAGAGGCAGCTTTGTCTAACTCTTTGCCAGCTGCTTGAGAGCCTTGATCCCCAGTAACAGAGCAGAGATCCCTCTAGTGCTTTCTACACTGAAACCTGGGACCTGTTGTATGAGCACAACAAAAAAGAAGGAGCAGCATTATCATCCAGTGTGCAGTAGGGAAGAATCCCCCTATTTATTGATCTGAATTGTCTTGTCATGGGCAGTTTGTTGGGCGTAAACTGTCATCCTATTCAAGTAAATACACAAACGCCTCCCCATAGATTAGTGCTTAATGAGCTATTGCTACCTGACCCACCGTTTCTGAACTGCCTATAGAGTTTCTCAGGGTGCCTGTTGCTGACCTGTCACGACATGGCACACAATGGATAAAACATTTAAATCTTTTTACTTCCATCTCCCTACATCCTGCCTCCCTCCTTTGATGACACATTAACAATACACAACAACATCCAAAGTTAATCCCACCCTGCCACTCCTCTGCTTTCCCATCTGCAGAAACTGAACTGGACTTGTTTCCTCTAAGTTGTTTTTTTTTTTTCCCTCCAAGTGTGGCTCAGCAGGAGAAAAAAAGCAGCCTCCAGTTACAGAGTGATTTGAAGGTTAACACAACGACCTTCGTCGGGCTCCTAAGAGGGATAATGATCTCTCGCGCTAATCAACAATGCAGACTCCTTTTGATACCAAAATAGCAACTGTTAAGTAAAGCCGCTTTTTTCCCTCTCTTTCTTTCCCTCCTTTTTTTTCTTCTTTTTTTTTCTTTTATTCTTTGCCTTTTTCCTAAATCGGTGAACAGAAGCTCAGAAAGCAAATTAGGAAATAATATGATCTTGAAATGGATGCGAGATAGTCTTCAATTAGACTGTTGATCGTGCTCCAATTCAATTAGTTAGGAGCTGATGCTAAGTTTGTTACGGGGTCCCGGGGAGGAAAGGTGCTGACCCTGTTAAGATGATCACTTGTTGGAGTGGTTCCTAAGTGGTGCTGGATATGGATACGCACACAGTGCAGGACAGAGATAATGGCAAAGCTTTCCTTTCTGGTCATGCTCTCACCACTGCTGCTGGAAGGGTCCCCTCTGCAGGAGCCGGCCAGCGCTGTGATCTGAAGGTATTGATGCTTAATTGCCATCATAGATGATCTGCAATGTCAACTGCCAATGGAAAACACAGATAAACTGCCTATAAATGATATATTTACTGGCACTATGCATCTGTAAGATATAATGCACTTTATCTGTATTTTTTATTGGTAGTTCATATACAATAGGCATTCAAGTAACACAAACAGGTGCCTATACAAATACACAAAATTATTCTACGCTGCTATAGTATATCTTTTTATCTAATTACATATTTTTTTTTCTTTGCATAATCTGCATGGAACAGTTGTTTTGTTTCTAAAATGCAGTAGACCTTGCAGTTGGAGGCTCTGCCTAACTGAGCATTATCCTCAGCAAGTATAAGTTACTCCAGCAAGGCTTTATTACACCGTGTCACTTCCAACTGAAAAGTGAAAGCACTAATGCTGCGTGTTGTCTTCTGATCCCAATAGGCTTTGCAGTAATATTAAGTGACAACTCATCAGAAGTCTGTGAGAGACTCACTTTTTTCTTTTTATCCCGGTTTCCCTGATTTGACCATAAAGGTAAGAAAAATAAAACTCGCTATCGCTTGGGGCAGGTTGCATACCGTAAGGAGTGGCTTGTTCATGTTTGGGGATATTGCTTCCACTCAAACTTCAGGCTCCAAAAACAACCTATGTTCTCCCAGGCTTAGTGAATAGCATCTGAAAGGGAATAAATTAAGCACTTGAAGATGCATTCTGTACCGTGCTTGCACAACCCACGTTCACAATTCTAGTGCAAACAGCGTATGAACCCAATGTGTTGCCTGCTTGAGGTCAAATCTAGAGCTCAGTCTGCTGAACATTCACCTTTTTCATGGCTCCCTGAGACGTGGTCCCCGTGAGGCTGTTCCCGAAAACGTCTTTGCTGCTGGGTCACTGTGGTGTTGAACCGGAGGGGCAGTTTTGGGAGCACTGGAGTCTGATGTGCTGTCTTTTTCACTTAGAAAACATACGTAAAATGTGTTAAAATTACTTAGAGAAAAATGTCACAGCATCCACAGGTGTAATTTTCTGTCTGGACATTGCCTGGTCTGGACCACTGAGGTGGGGGAAATCTGGATTGAGTTTTTTTGGCCAGTTTGTCTCAGGGTGTGCAACAGGCCACCTTTCCTGCTGCTAGTGAGTAACTCTAGGCACCTTCCTGGATGATTTCAATAGCAGGTGGTACCCAGCACATGCCATTACAGTTGATTTTGTGCAGACATGGGCTCCATCATCTTCTCATCTAGTGGACTCCACCCCTTTGTGGTTCCTATCTTCATGCCATAATAATCCCTTTCAGATACAACAATACATTTTAGGGTGTTGCTTACCTGTTTGTGAGTGCTGTGTTCACCAAAAGGCTATAAAGTTCATGCTTTGTGCATGTCCCAAGCAGTGGAACCTCCACAACCTTCTTTTGAAGCAATCAGACCCTGCTTCAAAAGGTATCTCATGCTCATCAACTGCCGTGCAACCAAAGCAAAGGTGAGCAGGTCTGTAGATCACATATTCCACCACACTGAAAAGTGGAGTTACAGGAATGGTGTAAACCAAACACAACTTTACTTCCAGTAATGAAGGAGCTTATATTTGGGGCAGTGTGGCTGGAGAGCTTCCTGGCAGAAAAGCACCTGAGGGTTCTAATTGACAAGCGGCTGAACATGAGCCAGCAGTGTGCCCAGGTGGCCAAGAGGGCCAATGCCATCCTGGCTTGTATTAGAAATAGTGTGACCAGCAGAAGGAGGGAGGTGACTGTCCCCCTGTACTCAGCACTGGTGAGGCCACACCTTGAGTATTGTGTCCAGTTTTGAGCACCTCAATACGAGAGAGATCTTGAGGTGCTGGAGCGAGTGCAGAGGGGGGCAACGAAGCTGGTGAAGGGCCTGGAGAATAAATCTTATGAGGAGCGATTGAAGGAGCTGGGACTGTTTAGTTTGAGGAAGAGAAGGCTGAGGGGAGACCTCATCACTCTCTACAACTACTTGAAAGGACATTGTAGAGAGGTTGGTGCTGGTCTCTTCTCACAGGTAATTAGCGATAGAACAAGAGAGAATGGCTTCAAGCTGCAGCAGGGGAGGTTTAGGCTGGACATTAGGAAAAAATTCTTCACAAAGAGAGTGGTCAGACACTGGAATAGGCTGCCCAGGGAGGTGGTGGAGTCACCATCCCTGGATGTGTTTAAGACTCGTTTAGATGTGGTGTTGGGGGATATGGTGTAAGGGAGAACTCTGTAGAGTGGGGTTGATGTTTGGACTCGATGATCCCAAGGGTCTTTTCCAACCTAAATGATTCTATGATTCTATATAGGAGAAATATGGGGAAAATAATGGTAGATCTTCTGCTGGAGTGAGTTTTTGCGGGTGCAGTGAAGTTGGAAGTGTAATAATACTGTTTTATGCCACTGCAGTTGTCTCTGAGGTAGAAAGTGTCTTCACATGTCTGGCGTGGAAGGATGGCTGTGGAGAGCTCGTTGGAGGATGCTGGTCCCCTGAACCAGGGGATAATGTGGGAGACAAGGCAGAGCTACCTGTGCTATACGTGTGAGGAATTGCGGTCACCATCAGATAAGGGCTGAATGATAGATGGTGATTTTAAATGTTTAATATTCCTTCCCTGTTGAAGGGCGTTTTACATTCGTATAAAAGGAGCCATAAATCTCTTCTGGCAAATGAAGCTCTGCTTTTCCACTCTTATTTGCCCCCACCTTTTTTATTGAGATCTCACCTGGAAAAGAAAAAAAAACAGATGAAGAAATGATGATGAATCATAGCAGCTGTGGAACAGCCCAGATAAGGCTCGATTTGCATTTTCATGCAATAATTCGCCTCTCTTGACGCTTTCAAATTACCTTTAGAACCACATTAATTCTGTCGCCACAAACTCCAGCAGAGCGAGGGAGTAACTACGAGAATGGCAATTCACATAGCAGCTTCTGTTTGGCTTTTCTGGGCCTTGAATGGCATCTAGCGTACAACAACCTAGATTTGAGAGGGCATTTTGGTGGCTTTATCATACAGCCGTTGTCCATTCCAGGACGTAAAGCCTGTCGTCTGAAAGGGGCTGATTTGCTCAGCCTGGTCCAGATTAAGTTCTGGAACATCGTCTTTTCTTGTGATGTACCAACTGTGGTGCATGTGCTAGGAGAACACTGTTGTCTTGTAAGAGCAGTCATCACAGTCAATAAATGCCAAAGGAAAATCAGTATCCCTGCCTCTTACTATGACTACTGGGACGATTACATACTTTAATTTTTTTAAACTCCAGCAGTTACAAAAAACAGTGTGGATTTGCTACAGAAGGGAGTTAGTTAAATAGATCCGCAGTATTTAATGTTCTCTGTATGAAACAAACATCTGTCCGAGTGGTCTGAAGAGAGTCCTGCCTCCGCCGTGGTCTCAGCTGGAGGTTGTCATCACCTCTTCCGTATGCTAGCTGCATAAGCTGCATTGAGCTCCTCGTGAGCTTGTTCCCTAACACGTTAGAGCCTAAGTGAGCCAGGTTACTTTAAACAGTTTCAAAAGTACATTTCTGCTAATGCAGTTCATTCGTTAGGAAGCAGTGGCAGGAGCACTTCAGCTGATCTACAGGAGGAGGAAGCACGAGAAAGGTGATAAAGAGTTGCAGGTGCATTTGGGAGCAGTAACCACTTCAAGAAGCACAGCTGGAGCCAGAAGTGTATCCTGAGCATTGCACACCTGTAATAACAAGGCTAAAATCAGGGAGATTTACACCTGACAAGGATCTGTTGGGATTGGTGGTGGTGGTGGATGGAGCAGAAGTTGTTTGAGAGTTGGTTCTGGCCACAGATTTCAGCCCATTTGATCCAAGTTCTACAGCATCAGTACTGCTTCAGTCTAAAAGTATTCATTGTGGAAAAAAAGAAAATACACAAAGGTCTTACTGCATAATCTTTACATTTGCCTGTGCTCTGGACAGGAGATTTTGGAAGTCAAAATATCCTGTTTCTGGCCTCTTCAGGACACGGCCCAAAATGTTCACTGTGATTTCCCCCCTCATCCTAATAATTTACTGTGTATGCTCCAGGGAACATGCTACATGAAATAACTAACTACAAGGAGATACACTTTAAGCAGTCTTGACCCTTATAAAAAACATCCCCACCATGGTCATCTTTCTTCCTGAAGAATACATTACCTATATGGTCTTACTGATGATTATACAAGCTGGCCATCCTCATCTGTTTTATGTGCTTATCACTCACATGGCTATTGATTAAGTGCCTTCTCCTTTTCCCTTCAAAGCTGAAGGCACATCTATCTCTACATGGTCTGAAACAAGGTAGGATCCAACTCTAGCACAATGCCTTTTAAAATATCTTGTCCATGAAATGCAATTCTGTGTTCTGGGGAGTAGGAGGCTTCCCATCAACTTTCATGACAGATAAGTGAAGCTAACACTAGATTCTGACCTCTCTTTTGTGTGAGGAAAATGCTCATGGCATCTGAAACTTCTCCTCCTAAGAGGCGTTGAGCTTAGAGGGGTGAGAAACAGATTAAGAAATGGAGTACATATTCTCTTATTTCAGTATTAGTATCAATCAGAGACTTATCAAGGAAAATGCTTCTCTTCTAGAGCAACTTCATCTAACTTTGACATGAGAACTTTCTCTATTGACCCTGATGGTGTGTTGGAGCAAAAAGGTCACTTGAAACCTGAATTATTCCATAACTCAGTGAAAAAAAGTTAAGAGAATGGCTGGGACACCTTTTAGACTGGAGAACTGAGTATGCCATCAAGAGAACGGTGCAGCAGCTGTCCCTCATGTGAGGAGGGTGAACAAGAAGAGGTTACTGCCCTGTGGTTAGTGTCACTGGGAATAACATTAGATACATACCCTGGGGACATCTCTGTAGTGGCGTTCGCAGCCCAACTAATGTGATTTTAGCTATTGATAGTGAAAGACCACAGGCTTTGAGTGACCTGA
The DNA here is from genome assembly GCF_964199755.1 of Larus michahellis. Lineage (NCBI taxonomy): Eukaryota > Metazoa > Chordata > Aves > Charadriiformes > Laridae > Larus > Larus michahellis. The sequence continues at coordinate 3,814,467 of NC_133896.1, read as the reverse complement.
CATTGGGATGTATCAGGATGTCTCTGGGATTGCTGTACCCTGAGCTGGGTGTCCCTCTGATCACAAGTGTTCCATGGCCAAGGGCTCATGCCTGACCTGCCTGAGCTCAGTGCTAGGGACACCCCGCATGGCCATGGGCTGCCGCCCCGGGCAGGCACTGCCCAGCAAACACCAGCCCTTTGTGTGGCCAGGCTGGACGCTGGGCAGCTCTGCCAGTGGGGCTGGGGACCGGGGAGAAGGGAGCAGAGGGTGGGGAGAGAGGGGAGGAAGATACCCCTGGGGGGACCCAAGAGTGAGGAGGAAGAAATCCCATCATGGACATCACAGTCCTCCTGCTGAAGACCTCAGGATGATGATGACTTGTAGTCCGTCTTCATCCCCTTCTTTCATGCCCCAGCTTTCTTCTTCATCCCCCATCTTTCATCCCCTGTCAGCCCTGGGATGAAAAGGAACACTGGCAGGGTAAGTGACACACCAGAGGTAGGGCACGGATACTGGGAAGGTGGGAATGTTTCTGTATAGCAGTTTTAACTGCATCATGAATGAATCTTTATTGTACTAATTGGATAATTTGGGCTATTAGACTGTTAAAACACTTACTGATCTAAGAATAAAGTTTTAGCTCATATATATGGTCTTCCCTTTGTTCCATAACAGGATTTTGACTCTATCGCTATGCTCTTTTATCACTATTGGAGACAAATGTACCTTGCTGGTGTGCAGTGCATCTTGTCTTAACAGAGGGACGTCTAAACCAGGGCAGACAAATCTCACTCCAGAAGTACCTGTTTCTCTCTCCTGATTATAAAGAGCATGAAGGCAGCTGCTCAGAGGGTGATGTTTGCACTCAGATGGGAGAGGTTAGGTGAGATAAATCCCTAGCTGGGTGAATGAATTTTCACTTTGACTTCAGGAGAGAGGTGAAGAACTCTCTGGGGAACCTTTCCTGATGGAAGTGTCATTAAATTCAGCATGTTGGAGTTCAGATAGTCCCTATACTTCATTGTTCTCTTGGCCTAAAGTATCATAGAAAATATCTAAGTCCATTTTAGGAGCCTCTGCTGGCAGTCTGAAAACAGCCACCCATGTTTCCAGCAAGGAGAAACAAGCTGGAGAGCGATTTGGAGATTTATTGGAGTGAAGAAGTAAAACCAGATCCATGGGTCATGTTCCCGATGGAGTAGTTTAATAACATCATTTGCCTGCTTCTTTGGGAATCCCTTATCTTCTAAGTGAGGAGGGTCTAGAACTCTTTTTTTCCCCCTGGAAATTTATGTGAAATGAGTGTATCGTTTGTCAAAAAAACCCCTGCCCTCTTCACCAGACGCAGCATGCCATCATGCTCAGCTAATGGCAAATGTAGTCTTTGATATAAAGGTAGACCGTGCAGAGACAGTGCGTATCAGGATGCTTTTGCTAAGGGAGAAGCTGATTTGTTTTGTTTGTTTGTTTCTTTGTTTTTGAGAATACCTGTGCCTTGGGACCAGAAGGTGGGATACTATTTCTGACTTTCTGAGTCCATTAATGTGCTGTTGTGTGATATGGGGCAAACCTCTGCGTGTGGCTCCACATCAAGGCTCTTTCTCTACTCAATGGAGACAGAGAGGCCATTGTCCCATCCTAAGAGAAATCACCAACGGAAAGGGGTGAATTGCCCTGGAGAGAGGCTGTTTGTTTATCTATATGTCCTGCAATGGAGATTTTGATTACTTTCTTAAGCTACATACCTTATTTTTAGATAGCTAGATGAATGTCCAACTGTATCTCTAGACCTCTTCTAGCAATGTTGTACCACAGATGGCTGGCGTGGAAGTGGTTGATAAAAGACTATGTAGACACTGCAGAGCCAATGCAGCAGAGAGTCTTTGTTGAAACAACCAAAGACCCTGGAAACTATTAGGAAAGGTCATGGAATCATAGAATCATAGAATCATTTAGGTTGGAGAAGACCCTTGGGATCATCGAGTCCAACCATCAACTCCACTCTACAAAATTCTCCCTTACACCATGTCCCCCAACACCACATCTAAACGAGTCTTAAACACATCCAGGGATGGTGACTCCACCACCTCCCTGGGCAGCCTATTCCAGTGTCTGACCACTCTTTCTGGGAAGAATTTTTTCCTAATGTCCATCCTAAACCTACCCTGCTGCAGCTTGATGTATTTGGAGAGTAAAAGAAGGTATCTAAAATAAGACATGATAAAGAGAATGGACACATATCTTATTCTGAGTATTATAGAGAAGTCTAGGCCTTTTCCCAAATGAGAGCAGCAATAATAAAGTGAGAAAATAAATGCTGAGTTTAGTCAAACCATAACTAATTAGTGGAACATGCTGCTCCAGTATATCAAGACGACCATGAATTTAGGTATTGAAGGAGGACTAGACTGTGAAGGAGGAGGGTGGGAGTTTCTTTAGGTTGGACAAGTTTAAGGTACAGAACCCATCGCAACTCCAACTGGGGATAAGGGAAGAACTTCTTTGGCTGGGAAATTCTACTGCCTCGAGTCTTCTCACGCTGCTGTTGAAAGCACCTGGATGGTGTAGCAATAGACGTAGGTATTGTTTCAGCACCAGTTACTCAGAGAATCCCTTAGCCTGGCAAATTTTACATTCCTGAATTTTTAAAGGGTGAGCAAGAATAGGAAGCACATTCACAAACCGATTGCATAGAAAGAAATCCTGCAGAATTACCAGAAGGGGAAAAGGGAGTTACCATGACAACCACCTTCATCACCACCACCAACACCACCATCACTGACTGCAACATGTGAAAACACAGAGAAATGGAGTAATTTGAGGTACGTGGCCCTGCCTGTGTCTGGGAGAGAGGGTGTCTACTTAGGAAAAGGACCAGGAGAGCTACCAGTGAACAAAGTAGTCTTCCACAGCCAGCTCTGAGCAGCTTTTGGGAGGTGAAGTGAGGTGGAAAAGGTGGACTTGGGTCTGGTGAGTCATGGGGTATGTGTCCGTGGGGCTCAATAGGGCAGTGAGGAGCTGTGCATGTGATTGTGTTGGTCTGGCCCAGAGGATATGGACATCTCCCCAGGAAAAGCTCCGAAAGCTGCATCATGCCGGATGGTCTAGTGCTCATCCTCCGTGTTCGTTGTCCCATGGAATGTGTCTCAGCACTCATCCTGCACCCAGCACTGCAGTCCCAACTAGATGCATAAGGAATAAAAATGCCCCAACTACCACCATGGCCAAACAGCCACCCACTGATCTCCCCCAGAGGGTCTGATGCTAAAGTCTTGCCTTCTCTCTGGAAAACTACTAGAAAGTACATAGCCTCAGTCTCTTAATGAGCAATATCCAAAGGGATTTCAATCAAAATAATTCCCAGGGGTTAATAAATATACAGCAATACCTGCAGGGTTGAAGTAAATCATTTTCTGTGTATTGTTCGAATGTCATTGTTTTACTGCCATATAAACATATATATTAAAGGGGGGAGAATCAGCAGCTGTAAGTAATACATAAAGGTTTGTATAAAAATGAATTATGCAAATATGATCTCTCTTTTCTTGTGAGTGCAACAATAAAAATGTAAAATAAATCTTAATAACATGTCTCTGACTTAAAATGCTAAGGGGTAAAAGGGGAAGGGGGAGGGTCAATGCTGTTGTTTATTATTGAATTCAGTGCTGAATCCAACATGCCTAATGTTCTTGGAGAAATTGAAACATCTAATGTCAAATAAGATCTCCATGGTCTAATTCTTCATTCAGAGCCCTGGGGATAATGTATCCGACGTGACAATCCAATAAGCTTTCACATCTTCATCCATTTGTTTTCAGGGAGCCCTCACACCTCTGCTTAAAAAGTAAAAAATATCTTTAAAAAGTCATTATTTCTTACATTGTAATAAATTTCACTGGAGCAATAGGCGTAATTTAAAAAAGGGGAGGGATAAAAACAGGGAGAGAGACCGGATGATAGATTGTCTGCAGCTTTAATATACAGGATACAGACTATCATCTATCTATCTGTCTATCTACATATCTGTCCATCTGTCTACCCACCTATCCATCTTTATTATTGCCATGACTTCTATTCCATCTTGAATGGATGTTGCAGAACTGCGCCTTTGCTGGTGAAATTTCGCTTTATAGATCACTGCCTTTCTACAACTCTGAGGTTTTTCAGGGAGGCCTGAGACTAAACGAAAAGAAAAATGAGGCAGGCCAGCATCTTCTGCTGTGGACAGCACAATCCCACCATGGAGTTATCAAGAGATGATTGCGTTCTCTCTCTCTCTATGCATCGCTCAATTAGCCAGGAGCACGGTGGACACACCCCTTGGAGGGAACAATCCTGAAGCAGGAGGGGAGTAACAACCTGCCATAGGGTAAGAGGAAGGTGACAAAGCACTGGAGTTGTGGATTCTCCTTCTTCAGAGATATTCAAAACCTGCCTGGATGTGTTCCTGTCCAACCTGCTTTACGTGAACCTGCTTTGGCAGGGGGGTTGGACTAGATGATCTTCAAAGGACCCTTCCAACCCCTACCATTCTGTGATTTTGTGAAGGCAGTGGGGGAACGGCGCTGAACTGAATTGAATGTCCACCAACACAGTTTGGCATTAAAGGATATGCAGCAGGGTCTGGATGAGGCAAAGCTTTGGTGGAGGGGAATGGGAAGCAGGATGTTAGAGTAGACACATCTGATAACAGTACTCTGGGATCTGCCCTGGGATCTGTCAGACACTTTGAACTTTCCCAGCTGGACATAGGATGCAGAACGTGCAGGCAGAAATGGTTTTGAGAAACTTGTAAAAACTCTTTTATTCTTTGATAAGGTATTGTGTCACGTTTGGTGACAGCCACATCACAGGGCACCAATGGCAGTCTGCAACCCCAGACAGGCATGCATGTTAATGACTGGTAAAAGCAGCAGAGATCTGAACAGGACCTGAGTCTCCCTTGGGGGTGGCATTTGGTGTTGTCCCATGGAGCTGAGATCAACCCCGTTTATCTATTTTCCTGCCATGAATTTTTACTACTTTTGTTGCTGTAATTTGCATTATTATCTGTCAGGTAGGAGTCGGACTGCAGGGTTCTGCTGCTGGCTTTATCTGCTTTTCCTGCTAATGGAGAGGATGGGAAATTAGAGGAGGACCTCTCACCTGTCATTGCGCTTTAAGGCTAAGAATATGCTCTGCTACCAGAACTGCCCCACATTAGCACATACACATCAAGGTAAACAGCAGTTGCTAGCTGCCTTTAGCCAACATGCAGATCGGTCTGTTCCTTGGCACATTAACAAAGTGTTAATTGTTCTTTTCAGATGTATTTTTCCTGCCAGATGCAGGAGTAATCCTGACACTGCCTTGCATCCTAGGCTTTGGGGCTTAGGTCAGATTCGAATGGGGTTGTGAAACAATGAACTAGCGCTAGCTTTTCATTTGGAAACCCAAAGCTATTCAAAGCTCCAGGGCGCAGGGATGTTGTAGCAAGCTTTGAAACAGAGGTGAGGCTTACCGAGAACTTTATTAGAAAATGAAGAAGTTGAGAATGAACCTGTGGCCCCTGGTCTGAGGTGGATCTAGCCAGGGATTTCAAATGTAGGCTTTGGACAAATTGGAAAGAAAAGCTAGTTTGTATAAACCTAGGCGGAATACGACAATGTTTTCAGTAGACCTCATTGCAGCAGGAATGGGGGCAAATTCCTGACTTTCTGAGGAGTCCTGAGGCTCAATCCAGGGCAAATCTGTGGTCACGATCCAGGGTTAAAGTTCAAAGCAGCCCAACTTTCACAGGGAAACCAAGATTGCTTTCTCTGGCCTTGGACAGGGTTTCAAGTGGACCCAGAGCATCACGTGTTCCATATAACACACCAAGTTTGTGATTATTCATGTTTAGAGATCAGTCCTGCAGTTTGCAGAAGACTAAGTAAGGGAACTGTTACTGTGGAACATGATCACTATGTGACTTTCCCAAAGCTGGGTATCTGCCTCTGTGGGGAGAGGTGGACAGCAAGGGGCCCTTTGGAAGACCACATGGGCTGAAGGTGAAGCTGGGAAGAAGAGACAGTGTTTCTTTAGTAGCTAGTGATAAATTCAGCGCACATCTACCATGCTGGACTCTTCAGTTTTCTACAAGCAACCAACGTATGTTCCTTTGGTACTGCCGCATCATCTGGCCTCTAAACACATGAAAACCATGGTAAAAAAAGGTAACCAAAGACAACATGCCAAAGTCAAGGGAGAAGTTGTATCCTCATACATTCTCCCAGAGGGGAGAGGGTCTGAATCTGTCGTCATCTTGGGTGATGCTTAAGGGAAACGCTTTCTTGCTCCAAGAGAATAAGAGCAAGTTGATTTCCCTAAGAGAGCTTTTGCCATGAGATTTTGGGGGTTTGTGTTTGTTTGTTTTATGGTTTGTTTTTTTTACTTGGGAGAAGGGGAAATCCCAGCTTGAACTTTCTTACAAGATGTTGTTTATTGTTGAGCAACCCAGCATATACTAGTGTTTTACAAAACAAACACAGACGTGTCATTGAGGTGTCTGTCTCAGCAGAGTTCTCCTTTAGATCAGGTGCTGTTAGACTGTTTTTCTGAAGTGGGAAGGGTGAGCATTAGAGCTTTGGCTGCCCACTCTCACAGCACCTTGTCAGGTCCCCAGCATGATATGCACAAGCTGAGCCCACCCATAACATAGGAATAACTCCCCTTAGGATTGTTTGTCAAGAAAGTCCAAGCAACTTATAATTTTCTGTTTACACCTGTATTTTTTGCCGCTTCATGTGAGCTGTGTATTTTGCAGCTGATTGCCAACCTGAAGGAACAGGAGAGGAAGACGGCAGGGAAATAGCCATGTAGACTGAAAATAAACCAAAGCTTTTCTAGACCAGAATGACAGCCTGCACACTGACTGCCAAGGCAGGGACAGCAGTTGACATAGGAAAAGCTCAGCAGTTGCTCTGTGCAATCCCACCAATGAGGATAACAAAAACTGATGGAGTTCAACTGAATGGTGGAGCAGCTTCTTTGTGCATTGCCATCCCCAAGAGGCAGGTCCAAACAAGGGGTTTGGCCTCAGGAACAGGCCTCCTGACTTGTATGCCCAGCCTTGCACTTTGCCTGCAGGGTTTCTTCCTAATTCCTAAGAATCTTCTGCAATATCAGCTCCATCACCAGAGGGCAATGAAGGACTCTGAGGGCTGGAAGTATTCCCACTGTTTCAGTGGTGGCAGAGGGAGCTGAGGCTGTTGAGGAGTGGGACCTCATGTATAAGCTGCAGGGCTTAATATTTAGGGCTGGGGACCCTTCTGCTACAAGTGTCTTGAGTGCCACTGGAAGAACACTGCTAGAAGACCCACGTGCCACAAGACCCTGCATGAGTGAAGGAACTCTGAGGATGCCTTGAGCCAGTTAAAGCAGTTGCTCTTTGACTATTGTCTGTTTTCCTTTTCCTCCTTGCCTTCAGCTTCCCTAATTTGCCTTTTGTTTAAATCCTGAGGTGTGAAATTCGGTTACTTATGCACAGTCTGATCGTGGCTGGTGCTACCATTTTCCAAGCCCAATAAAAATCGCAATGCAATGGGACCTGGATATTTTGGGGGCATTCTTCTATAGACCAGGAATTTCTGTGTTGTCCCTGCAGACAGTTCACTGAGTCAGGAAATGTCTTCTTTGTCCCAGACAACCAGGGCTGGTCCCTGGAAGAATGAGGAATTTCCCCTCAGTGGCATTGCACACAGTGAAAGGCAATGAGAGAAAGAACCAAGATACAGACTCACTGAAAGGGGAAATAATTTTCAGGCTAAGAAAACATTTCAACTTTGCAATGCACATTCATATATATGTATGGACTTCCATCATTTGCACATAATTTAGCAAAACCAAGAGTGAAATCCAGTGGAAAGATTCAAACATGTAAAAGAGCCATAATTTTCCTCTGAATTGTGACTGAATGGTTATTATTTGCTTAGGAAGATGTTTTTTTCTTTCTTCTTTTTTTTTTTTTTCTTCCTTCTCCTCTAACATCTCATTAATGTTAATGCAACCCCAGATCGATAAAAATGGGAAGATAGGGCAATAGCAGTTTAGCAAATTTGTTTTGTGAAAGTAATATCTTTGGTCTGTGCAAATGGTATTCATTCCGAGAGGACAGCTGTGCAAAACGAGCATCTCCGGGCCCCATTAACCCAAAGCGAGAGGATCTGGGCAGGGATGATCTATGAGAGATGAAGAAGGTTTTTGACTTTGTTTCTTGCTTCCATGGGGAAGGCTGAAATGTGGGTGCCAGCCTGGTGAAGCCATCAGAGGGGAAATGAAGCTGGAGAGAGGGAGGGCAATACTGCTGTTGGGGATAGAGGGCAAGAGGGACTATAGGGCTTTAAAAGTGTTTAAAGGTTAATTTTGCACTGTGTCTGGCAGTTTGGTCCAGTGTGTCCTAGGGCCAGCTGAGGAATGGCTATTTCTGTGGTCCCAGGACAAGGTACATGTACCTTACAAGAGACTGGATTGATGAGTGTCTTGGTCCCTACTGGATGGATCTCAGTGCAAAGAGCATTGTGGCTCCTGTTTGGGTCACTTTCTTTTGCTTCCTTTTTGTAGAAATCCCGTGTGGTGTGGAGAAGACTATAACGTGTAGTCAGATGAGACCTGGATGCAACTAAATCTGAGCAGTCAGGCTTGTTTCCCAATGTACTAAATGAGAATTGGATGGTGCCCTGTAGGAACCTTCATCTTTACTTTTTATGGGCTGGCAATCTCCAACTAGCTGAATCCCAGCTGACATCTGGCCTGCAGCTCTCCAGTGGGTATCTGTTTATCTTCCAGGTCTGAGTGTGTTTCAAGTCGTAGAGCTCACCTTTCTGTGGATTCAAATGGCTCAGAAAGGTTATTTGTGCATACAGCAAGGTCAGGAGAGCATACACTTCAGGAAAGTTCAGAATTTCCTGCCTAGAACTTCAGGTTAAATCTCATCTGCCACACCAAATCCAGCATGACAAAGCTTTCTAGAGGCAAAAGATGAATGGGTTCTTTTCCCTCCTTTTCTCCGTGCAAAAATACGTGCTTATTCTAGCTATCCAAACTCTACGTACTGATAGCGGAGAGAGAGAAAGACCTCCCAAGAGTGATTCATCTATCTCTAGTAGCAAGCCCTGCTTTCCCCCTCCCTGAGTTGCCAGCCTGCCTTGATTTACAGCTGTGAAGGATGTTCAAGCTAGTGGCATGGTATCGAACCCACTTAACTTCATATGCCTCTGGTGTAGATGCCTCTGTCTAAATTAGCCTCTCCCTTGTCTGCCTTTACAGTCAATGGAAAGAGATGGATACCCAGATGTCCAATTTGTCTTCCCAATCTAAGAATCACAGAATACTTCAAGATGTAATAGATCTTGGAAGGTCTCTAGTCCACCCCTGTCCACCCCACCAAAGGCATGGCCAATTAGATCTGGTTCCCTAAGGTGTCACCCAGGCAAGTTCAGAACACACCCATGGTTGCAAAGCCTGCAGAGTCTTTGGGCACCTGCCCTGATTTTAGTCATCAGCCTTAAGACAAAAAGAACTGTGCGCACTGATGACTTTGTCTTTGAAGTAGTTGTAATATCAGCCTTTTTGTTTCTGCCAAGAAAGGTTGACCGCATGACTCTTGACGTCCCTTCCAACTTGGTATTCTATTTTTCTATGATTCTTTGGTGACTTGATTTGATGGAGATGTCTGTGCTATGGAGGTGGGATTCAGTTCAGATTTAGATGCCATGATATCCACAGTTCAGATGTGAGCTGAGCATCTAATCTCTCCTCATAGCCAGTGTAGATTTAGCCAACACAGTCATTGCAGGTTCACTAACCAAAGCAGGCATCTACTTTAAAGTAAGGTGATAGTTCCATGAACTCCTCTGACAGTTCAATGTGCCTGAAGATTTTCAACCCACTAGGATGGACCTGGTAGATATGAAGCAGGACTTTAAGGTCTTTATCCTTCTGCAATGGGAACTGGAGGCCAGGTGGGATATGTCTCAGTATCTAAAATGACAAAAAGCCCCCTACATTTACCCAGCTGAATCCCACCCCTGCTGACTAAGCATCCTGGGATTGATAGAGTTTTCTTCACATAGGCATCCAGTGCTATGTCAGGTGACACAGGGCATGAAAGACATCCATGCAGGGCTGGCTGGTACAAGACATCCATGCCCTTCCGAGTGTCAGACAGGATAACCCAGTCACTCTGGGACACAATACCTGTGAGAGGGAAGCTGAACAGAATGCTAAAACATGAATAAATGATTTCTTTTCTACTATATAAGAGGAACTGAAATGGCCCAGAGGTGCATACAGTGGAAACCCCATTCCATAAATTCTGTTATGTCTTTGCAACATTGACAGATAGAGGCCTCCATTTGGTTTTTTCTCTTTTTTCCATTCTTAGCATTATCCATCAGGACTATACCATCATCTTCCTGTGTCAGTATCGCATCCAGCTCTTCTTTCTACTGCTGGGGGAAGTCAGTTACCATTTTCTTTAATAAAAGAAAAAAAAAGGAATGAAAGGTAACAATTATCTTTTTCAATCAACATTCATATGAAAGGTCTCTAATAATAATAGCACTTAGCACTCTTGAGCTCCAAAGTGCTTTTCAGACATTAACTAATGAATCGTGGAATCAGGGAGGAAAGGCTTGGAGCTCATCCATCTTGAGCTTTCCAACTGTCATGGGATTCAGACTAAGGCCACTGCAACTACAGGAACAGGAGAAGCCAGAGATCTCTATTGTTGAATATAAAGACTTATCAATAGTCCTGGGATCTTTGAATCCTGTTAAGAATCCTGCTTGGATTTCAGGAACTCTCCATTCACCATTTTATTCTACAGGAAATGAAAGACTGACTCCACAAGCAGCAGAATTCATGTGAAAACTGTCAAATGTCCCATCTAGTGCGTGTCTGAATATACTGTTATGTCTGTCTCTCAGGGTCTCGTACTGCTGCTTATAACTGTGGCTATAACTGGATGCCGTTACGGCATTAATTTCCACTCCTGACTTGAGTCTCAGCCTCGTTGAGAGTGTCGCTGTTGATGAAGTCATCAAGAGAAAGAAGAGGCATCACTGATTCAACACAGATTCAACTGTTATATATTTGGCAATGACATGGTCTCCAACCACTAAAAAAGACCCTACAGTTCCGGGACAGAGGCATTGTGCAAGGGGAGGGTGGGGTAGGACTTGCATAGGAGGAATTACAATCCGTATAGACAAAGGCTAATACAGAGAGACTTCACCCAGCAAGGGACTTCCTCGGTCATTGAAATTAGGGCTGCAAAGAGGTTGAGAGATAACAAGGCAGGGTCGTTTCCACCTAATTAGCTCCTGACAGATGTATGTCTTTAGCCTTTCAAGGGTGGCAGCTCTACCCACTGCCATCACCTCCCAGCCAATCTCTGTAAACACACTGATGCCTGAGAAGACAGCTTCTTATTCTGAACTACCCTAGCTGTTCTTTAAAACAACTGTTTCTTCCCTTATCCACTACTGACAAGGGAGCGAGACTTTTTCCCTTCAAATCTGAAACTGGTTTCTCAGGAGAGCACACTTTTACCAGCTCCCACCCTCATCTCGTCTCCCATCTTGTCTCATTTTTCGGAGCGCTTCTCCTCAATGGCATGTTTCCCAAACCTCTGCACCTCTGCTCATATTAAAAATTTGTGTCAGCAACAGGAAGAAACTCAATTTTTCTGCCTTTAAATTCTCAATCTTGCTGACCCCTTAGTTTTGTCCTTCTGTTTTAATGTCATGGAAAGAGAGGAGCTTGAGACACCATAAACACTCTTTCTATTTCCATACCTAGGTAGCTATGATATTTATTGTTCAAGAGAGAAGGAAAAAAGAAACAGGTAAGGGAAAGGAGAAAGGAAATAGGGGAAAGAAAAGGAAACACCACATCTTTAAATGACTGCTTTAAGAATGTAATTTCCCCATGGATGGATATTTTACAAGGACTAAACCCAAAGTCTAGCCACAAAGTCTGTTCAAGAGGAGGAAGCAGGCAGAAAACCTCATTTTCAACACTCACGTGGTTCTGCATTTCATAGTCAATGGAAAACAATAAAACTAGAGCAGGGCTAACAAGGTTGTCTTGATTTTTGTGGGGAAATACTGAAGGTGTGAGGGAAAATCTAAAGCAAAGTCTAACTGTTAACTCTGTCATAGAGAAGGGAAATTTGGCACTCGTGGAAGATGGAAAGGGGAAAAGAACAGACTAAGCCCTTTCAAAAGTGAAGGAAAGAAGGGAAGAAAACCCGCTTTTGCAGCTGATGAGGATAAAGCTGAAAAATGATAAACCCTTTAAAACAGCCTTTAGTTCACAGCATAATTGGATTTCATGTTTTGGCAGCAAGATGTGATTATTCCCTCCTAAATAAAACATTCTTCCTGTGAATGATGACCGTGTAGAATTACCATGGCTAAGGAGTTTAGTGAGGAAGATGTTTTGCTCCTCTCCCATTTCTTTCACACCAGGATCTCAAAGCATTCTGCATGTAGTAATTGCAAATTCTCCAGTATTTCTGATAAGTCTGTTCTGCCATTCCCACTTTGCTGGTAGGGGGAATAGGGAACATCCTTTACCAATATCCTGAAGTTTGCATAATAAATCAGAGAGCCCTGGACCCTTAAATGCTGCCCAGACCTTCCATCATGACTGTAGTGCATGCCGCTGAAATCCTCATCTTGCTGTGATTGAAGACCAGGTCACCACTCCTGAAAACAGATTATCATGAAGAAAGTGCCAGATGTGTTCATATTTCAGCACTGGTGTTCCTGCCTCCAAAGTGACTTCAATAGTCTATAGTTAATGAGAAATCCAACTGTATTAGAATAATTTGTTTCAAGGATATTAAGTGTCTTTTACTGAGCTCATTTCTAGCCTTCGGTGCTTCTACAGGTCCTATGAAGAGGAAGGCAGCAGTGTACACAGGTCATTATTTTATGTCACCTCTTCAGTTTCTTTCTTGACTCCGCAATTCAGAGCTTGCAACGCCTGTAAGTTATTGTCCACTGCGCACTCATGCTGGATGCCCTGTGGAAGAAATTACACATTGTTGCTATTGCCATCACCTTTTCCCTTTTCATATTCTCTTGTTGGCCTGTCTCTGACAAATCACCCTGGGATTCTGCTGGATTGATTCCAAATACTGGCATTCATAGACACGTGGAAAGATAAGGAAATGTACTTGCTGAACTCAATCATAAACATTATCTCAAACACCAATAACACTAGGAAACTGGCCAAGATGTGGTATGGTCAGAGTTATGCTCCAACACAGAGAGAGTAGAGATTGTTAAGCACCACAATAATCCGAAAAAGTCCAATTCTTGGCCAAAATCATGCATCATTTTTTGCAGAATGTGCATGTAAACCACGCAAAACTGGGTATGACACTGGAGAGGCCTGATGACATAGTCCCTTGTGAAATTCTAAAGGGACTAAGGAAAAGAAAACTAGCACTTAAATACCTACCAGGATGGGCTTGGACGTGTTAAGCATATTAGACTCTTCTGATCCTATGGTTGACCTAGGGTCCAGAGATGATTATTAAGCTTGCTCAGACAGAAAAAGGAGACAATTTTACAGGCTGGGAAACTGATGCATTGTCTGTCCTGTTTGCTATGGATTCTGCCACAGTCCTAGTGAACAGGCAGAGTTTTCCCTGCTGGGAATTGAGTCTGTGTCAGTCCTCTGCTCTGTCAGTCTCTGCAGCCAAGTCTCCACAGTATAACTAAGACTGTTACACCATTCCTCCTTGCCTGTGTAAAACACACCATTCTTTAACTTACTTGTCAGTGTCCTCCCTCAAAATCCTCCTTTTCAGCTACGCTGACCAGTTTTCCCAGTGAGGGTGTTGGCAGTTCAGGTCAGAAAGTGATGTATCATGGAGGAGAAGAGCTGCAATATTTCAGAAAGTCCGTAGTCCTGTTCCTCAACCCAAACAATCCACCCTGTAGCTGCAGCAGCAACTTCATCAAGAGCAAGATGTTAGATAATACCTTAAAGCAGAAAATGTGAATACAGAGGGAGAAACACACACATGCAGAGTATAAAGCACTGAGATAAAATGAGGGTAGTATAAAATCTTAAGATACACAGGAACAAACTTGAACTGTGGTGCTCATTGTCTAAATGAGAAAAAAACCTATAGGAAAGCTAGAAATAAAAGAATAGCTCAGTAATTGAAATTTCAGGAGAACACAAAGAAGCAGGCTGTAATTTACCGTAGGTAAACATCCTCTCTCCTCTTACAAATCACCCCTGTGACACACATCTTGTAATCTTTATGGGTAGAAGCCTAGCAGTGAGAATATACGGCTGTGTGAGAGCGAGAAATCTCAACATTTGTTTTTCCTCCCAGTCTTAAGTGCTGCTATAGGATGGATGGGGAGAAGGGGGGAGAGCTGGTCTTTGGAGTTCAGTTCCCTGAAGTTGAAGTGCTGAGCTGCAGAGGGAAGGTAAGTGACGGACTTGAGTGTCAACAAATGGCAGTGGGATGCTCAGAGGGGGAGGCTTTTCTGTGCATTTGCACCTATACTACACAGCAAAAGCTATGTCAGTCTTGGTGGTGATTTGCATAGTTGTTTGAAGCGTGTCAGGTAAGGGCTGGAGGAGAAAGGAAAAGCTACGTCCCTTTTCTAGTGAGTCTGAACTAGTAGCCCCAGAAAGGAAACTGCAGGGGCAGATGCTCCAGGCAAACTCGACTCTCAGTCTTGCAGCTGAAAGTGAGCTCCTCCTGGCCTCAGCACAAGGATTCCTCCGGTTTTCTGGGACCATGTTGACACAGGTGATGGGGTCATGCATTCTTTTTTGCCAGGGGCTTGAAGACTGCAAATCGCTCATGTTTTTCTGTGGGAAATAGGTTGCAACCTTCACAACCAGTCCAGGGAAAAATACGGGCAGTTGATCAACTTCAGCATAGGCTTTGAGTTTTCAGGATGCTTTGGTCCTGACTGTTTTTGAAGAAATTTTTTTGGTCTCATTTTTAGAACTGCCCCTGAAAAGGAATTTTTGGGACAGCCAAAATTATTAAGTGAACTGCTTTGAGTGTTACCCACATTTACTTTCTGTGCCATAAGAGCTTGCTGTATAGAAAGTAGAGCTGAGCAGCTGTGTGTTCATGAGAGCTGGGTCTGGGATGGGAGTCTGCATGGATATCCAGGTGCAAGGCCAAGTACACTCATAAGCATTTCTAGAGATAGGAGCTGAAAGCACCAGGAGTGCTGTGAGGGACTGGGAAAAAAACCAAACAACTTTCCTTGCAGTTTCTGCTGGGATGAGGGTTGGCTAGTGAGCTAGGTGCTAATGAAGAGCAAAATAAAGAGTTTGAAAGAGGCAAATATGGAAAATAAATCTCACTCTTCCCTTTTCACAGGTGGGGAATGAAGAGGTGAAACACTCTCTGTATCCCAAACTAGCTTCTTCCCAGTCCTTCTCCTCACTCTTCGTTTGTCTTCAGGTAGTTGCTTCTTTTGTGAAATAGCCATCAGTCCTGAAAGCAATGGTGATCCTCCAGGCTTTCTGCAGAACAAGCTACAAGCCTTGAGAGAAGCAGTTTTGGCTCCTGGGGAGGTACCACCACCACTTCTTTTTTGCCAGAGCTTCTCTTCCCTCCGCTTCTCCCTTCCTCCCTCAAGTATTTGAAACCTGGCTTTGACTTTGACAAGATTCAGCCAGTTCTCAAGGACCAGGAGTGAAACAAGTCCTACCCATTTTTTTGGGTTTGGTCTCAGGATTCACAGCATTTCCCAGTGAGTTCCCAGTCTCATGTTCCAGTTTGTTTCCCCATTTGACTGTCAAGGGATGCATAAGACCAGGCTCAGAAATGTCCCTACCACTGTTTCCTGCTGCTGTGGATCAGCTGCTCCAAGAGTGTCCTCCTCTCCTTCCCAGGACACTGGACAAGGGCAGGGTGGCCTTTGTGTACCTCACTCATGCTTCCTTACAGCAAAGAAAAGTCTTTTCCTCCTCTTCCTCCTCTGTCCAGCAAGGTCGTGCACAGACACTCTGCAGATTTCCCACATCACCATCTCTTTATCCTTTGTACTGAGAGGACAGATGATTTGATCAGGAAAGCTATTTTCCTGCAATGTAGATTATTATGGAAATCTGGAGAACAGCCCTGACTCCGAGTCTCCGCAGCTTTATCCTCTTAAAAGCACAAGCCAATTAACCTCAGCCTGCAGGGAAAGAGCCCCCCCTGTTAGCAGCTGGGTCTTGGAAAATGAGACATAGGGGATTTAAAATCACAGGGCTCTGAAACTCCAGCCCAAGCCTATAGCACTGCCCATGCCTGCACAAACCTCCGCAGTGGTGCCACAGCCGTGGAGATGGGGCTGTGCGCTCAGCATCTCGTCTGGCTGTCAGAACCCCTGCGGTGGTGGGGTCCATGCCGGGGTCTCTGCAGCTCCTCCAGATGTTGCTCCACTGCCCTCGGGGTGCTCTGGGGCTTGAAGGGTCAGGCTTAGGGACTGGACTTCCTGGGGAAAGGGATATAATTTATGTGCAGGTAGTTTGTGGAGGATGGTGTCAAGAGCTCTCTCAACTGGAGATGTTCATAGATGATAAAAAACAGCCCAAGGCCCAGGGTCAATGGAGAAATCACAGTAACAACGTTCTCACAATGGGAGCTGAAGAGCACAAAGACTAATTAGGTCCTAAGGGTTATACCACGAGGAGGCATCTCATCTCATACTGAAGTAGCAAAGATGCTTGGTTCCTGGAAACATCTGTTTCTCTCCCATTTTAGGCACCTGAGTTGGTGATGATGAGGTGAGCCAAATCTGGCTGTCATTGATACTTCTTTCAGACAGGGAACATATCTCTTGAATGACAGAGACAGGGCTTTTTCCTCATCTCTGCTGGTCTTCCCCACTTGAATGTTCTCTGCTTATCCCACAAGACTCCTCTGCCATCTGATGTGCCACCCTGGCACCAACTGTTTCCTTGTGAGCTGGAGGGAAATGCAGGCACACATAAAATATCCTCTCATCAGACACCTCTCCCGAAGTCACGCTAACTACCTGTCTTTGCAATAGTCTGTGTTCCTTTAATGACAACAGCTCTTGTTTGAGATGTTAACATCTCCAGACATTTGACAAGCAGCTGAGAAAATGTCAACACCCTTCTAAAGGAAGTGTGGGATTTAAGTGAATTGTGCACCGACTAGGAAATTGCAGTTGATTCTGGGGTGAGACTCCCTGGTTCCTAACAGCTGAACTAATGCCAGCATTTTAGGCCAGGCAGCAAATGCTACTGTACCCAAGAGGCTAAGGGATGGACATATAAATGTCCCTGCCCTGCTCCTTCTAAGTCACAACCTGTGAGGGTTTTTAATGATGGGGGAGACGATTTGGTGTTAGAGCACTATTCTGGAACAATCAGAGAAATACATTTAATACTCTGACTGTCACAGACTCCCTGAATAGCCCTGGATGGTGCTTTTCATGTCTGCTGGCCTTAGACACCACCCAAAAATTCCTTGCAAAGGTTTCCTTGGCCAGGTCTGCTCAGGAACCTATTGTACCTGTACTAAGAGTAGTCCCCTGAATAGTACACCAAAGGATTGCTTCAGCACAGCCTCAGTGGAAACAAATCCTCCCTATTGCTTGCAGTATCCCTCAGAATACAATATTTTCCATTGGGTCCAAATACTCTACCAGGCCTTTTCTTGTGAGCTCCTAGAGCTTCCAGGCACACAGCCCACATTGCTGTGGTCACTTCCCTATGACCACCTGTTTGCCATCTATGTGGAATACGTGGGCTGGGGTTCATTTTTCTAAAGCTTGGAAATCAACACTACAGGCATCTTCCTCCAAGACAGCTTTCTTCATCCCTTTTTAGGGAGGAAAAAACTTTATTGTGGAGCAATCCATCTCATCTGGAAATAGATACATGAAAAAGATGAGATGAACAGCTCCTGGACAATGCCTATTTCTCTCCTTTAATAGGTCCTACGGAGAAATAGCTCTGATAAATCTCACCTGTTGCACCTAGCATCTATACGGGAAAGATGTATATGGTCACAGGGCATTGAACAAGGTTTACTGAGCCACAGAGCTCTGTTTCTGCATATTAGAGATATCTAGTATGAGATGGACTCAAGTAATTGTTGGGGTTTAACCCCAGACAGCAACCAGGACCACTCAGCCGCTCGCCCACTTCCCCAACCCCCCAGTAGGGTAGGGAGAAGAGGAAGAAAAGGAGGGGAAAGGAAATGAAATTCGTGAGCTGAGATAAAGAGAGTTTAATAGAACAGCAACAGAAGAGGAAAACAACAATGACAATGAAAATGACAATGATGATGATAATAATAATAATGGTAAAATAAAGTGATACAACACAAGTTGCTCTCACCACCCGAGGATCGGCAGCCCAGCGCATCCCGAGCAGTGATTGTGGACCCCTGCCTCCCAGACAACCCCATTTATATACTGAGCATGACATCTATGGTATGGAATATCCTCCTGGCCATCTTGTCCTGCCTATGCTCCCTCTCAGCTTCTATGGGAAGCTGAAAAAGTCCTTGACTAATATAAACATTACCTAGTAACAGCTAAAACACTATGTATTGCCAACATTTCTCAACATTCTTCTTATACCAAATCCAAAACACAGCAGCTACTAGAAAGAAAATTAACCCCATCCGGGCTGAAACCAGGACACTAATGACTTTTCCATGTAAGTTTTAGGGTTGTAATTAGGAAGAGCACACAAGGAGGATTGCTTCCTTCTTGCCCTTCTTAATTCTTCATTAAGTGCTATTGCTATTTTTAATGCAGAGCACAACAGACTGGTGGAACTCGCTGCTGCAGGGTATTAGAGTTTACTGTACCTTTAAGTGGTAGTTGCATTGAAGGTGTGTGTTATTAAGCAATAAGCGCAAGCCAACTGTTACTATAATGAGTTTAAAGTTTACTGAAGCTCATTTAGTCAAGACTAACGTTAGAAAACATTTTTGAACGACAAAGATAGGAAGTGTTGGAACAGACTGTCCACCGGGGGGTGTGGAGTCTCCCTCCCTGAAGGGCTGCAAGAAAAGCTCCAGCAAACATGTGACAGCACCGGTTTGGATGTCCCTCAAGCTGCCAGGAGCAGGGGGAGGCTTAAGTGATTGCTCAGGACCCTTTTCTGTTCTAATTTCCAGCAGTATTGAAGTAAACCTTCATCGTCTTTAAGGAAAAAAAAAAAAAAGAGCCACGGGTTGTAATTGTAGAATAGCATAGGTTGGAAGGGACCTCTAGAGGTGCCTAGTTCAACCTCCACCTCAAAGCAGGGCCAACCTCAGTGCTGGACCAGGCAACTGGACACCTTGTGTATATGAGTTTTAAAGATTTCCCGCACCACCTGTGTGGGCCCCAGTCCTGGTGCTTAGGCAAATTGTGAAGATTTTGTCCTTATCTCCAGCTGGAACTTCCCTCATTACAACCTGTGGCTGCCACCTCTTGCCATTTGTCTCTGCATCTTTGGGGACAGTCCAACTCTGCCTTTGCTGTCACCAGCCTAGGTGGTAATTAGAAAGCAAATACATCTCTAGGCAGAGCAAATCCAGGACCCTCAATGTTTCCTTGATAAGCCACATCCTCCAGCTCACTAATGGATTATTTCATCTGCCACCCCATGTAAAGGGGGCAGAGAGTTTCACCCAGCTCTCCCAGTCCCTTGACGTGTGTTGGGATAGTGCCCACCTTCCCAGGTGCCAAGGTGAGACCTGGTAACAGCAAAGCTGGTGATTTCCCTTGGGAAGTGACCTAATGCTGCAACACCTTGTCCTCAGGCTTCACTGGGCTGGGCTTCAGCTGGGGTCAGGAAGAAGACGTAATACACCACTACATACAGATGGGAGGTGATAGTACCTGCCCTTGCACCTTCTGTTGGTGTTACCATCAGAGGCAAAACACCAACATCAGCCTCCATGCAGGCACCCTTCCCAGAGCTGCTGCCTCTCCACCACGCAGGAGCAAGGGGTGTCCCAAAATCCAGATACTTCATTGCTGTGTTTACTGCGGTCTCCATCCCTCCCTCCAGTTGCTAAGCGATATCTGTGCTCTCCAAAGTCACTGATACAGACCCTTGGCTGCTGCATTTCGCTATTCAATTTGCAATTTAAATTCTCTGACAGGCAGAAGCAACCAAGCTGTTCACTTAAGATTGCAAGAAGTTATATTGAAATCCAGGAAATCGCCAATGCCTCAAGCTCTTCATAAATTTCACTTTGATAGTAATAGAGACAGAGGTGGGAAGAGGGAAGGAGAGAGAGGAGGGAAGGAAAGAGATAGGTGCTTGTGTGGGGGAGGAAAGATGGAGCAGAAACCGGGGGGGAGCAACCACAGGGGAGTAGTTCCCCCTTTATTTTTGTTGGTCGTTGCATGCCCTGACCTCTAAGACCTGGTGCTTCTGCTTGGGCTGGATAAATCCTTTCAGTAAAGTTAAATGCCCACTTTCATCTCTTTTTCACTCCTGCTCTCCTTTATTAGGGCTTCCTGGAGACAGAGGTAGGACCTCTTTGCATTATTTTTTCCTTTCCTAAACCACCCAGCAAGCAATCAGGCAGGAAGGACTGCAGAGAGGTGTCCCTCCTCAGGGTGCTCAGGTCCCAGGCAGCCACTGCCTATGGCTCTCCAGGCTGTCCTGTTGGGCCCGTAACTGCTGCCCGGGATGCAGTTGTGGCCACGCAGAGAGAGGGTTGTGTTTTGTTACTAATTATATGGGTCCTCCTAGCACATGTGGGATTTGTCCTGCCTGGGGAGGAGAGCAGCATCCCTGAATCAGAGAGAAGTGGGCATGAATTACTGGGAATGAGGGGCTCTGGAGAGCTTTGGGAAAGGGACAGGGAGCTTCAGTGCTGGGAAAACATGAAGCTTGCACCCGAGCAGGAGTCGGGGTGCTGATGCAGGGAGAGGTTGGGGGCCCTCCAAAGCCAGCCCTCTCCTTTCAATCTCATAAATACACATTTCCCTGCAATGAAATCCTCTCCGTGGGCTCGGAGCCGTTGGTTTTCAGGCCAGTAGAGGGAACCCTCCACCGCAGTTATCCCCAAACCCGCAACTGCAGGGAGTGGGGGCCAGCAGGACTTGTGGGGGGGACGGACCTGCAGGCAGCCACTGGCCTGTCTGGCTGCAGGCAGATCCCTGCCTGCTGAATGGCAGATCAAAGTGGTCAATCCTCCTCTTTCTCTCCAGGCTGCCAATGCCAGATCCAAGCAATCCGACCTGGTAAAGGGGAGCAGCTCCACAGATCCCTTAAATGCTTTGTAGACATCAACTCCCCTTTGGTAATGCTAGAGAGCAGCCGTGCACTGGCCAACCCTTGCCTCATCAGCAGGATGACTGAAAGCCCTCCTGAAGGCAACAGGACGAGAGGTAATGGTTTTAAACTGAAAGAAGAGAGATTTAGATTAGATATCAAGAAGAAATTCTTCACTGTGAGGGTGGTGAGACACTGGAACAGGTTGCCCAGAGAAGTCATGGATGCCCCTTCCCTAGAAGTGTTTAAGGCCAGGTTGGATGGGGTATTAGTAACCTGGTCTAGTGAAAGGTGTCCATGCCCATGGTAAGGGGTTTGGAAAAAGTTGATCTTTAAGGTCCCTTCCAACCCAAACCATTCTATGATTCTGTGATTCCTGCATTGGAGGGAAACTATGGGTCAGAGAGGGGTAGGGACCATCCCTAAGGCCGTCAGCAACAGAAACCGGGCAGTCAAAGCCCTTTCATAGCCAAGAATCTCTGGCTGAGAGAGTCTAATGCAATGACTCTCACTGAAAATAAATGTCAGAGACTCATGTCTCTCTGTAGGGACAGGAGCATGCCACAGGTGACATCCAGCATGAGCATGTCAACAGCTTACAAGAGGCTGGTGTGAGCGTTACCCTTTTCCCCTTCACTGTGTATTTCTCCAGCCTCATGTCCTTTGTATGAGGCACAGGACAGGGTTTACAAGAAGGTCTCAGAAGTTTCTCATCAAGACTGTTACCTAGACAAAGGCCACCAGTTACACTCAGGGAAAGGAGACATCTCTGAAACAGCTTGGTAGAGCTTTGTTTTTCACCTTCAGCCTCCAAAGTTCCCTTTTCTCGGAAACCTTTCCCCACAGTTTCCAGCCAAAGTTCCAGGGGGTCTGCCCTCTGATTGTCATCTATGACAATATGAGACAACCTTGGAATTCTAGGCTGCTTTACCTCCATTGACCCTGCGTCAGGGAGGTTTTGTGTAATGCCTCTCGGGAGACAGTTCTCCTCTTTTGCCAGGGACTAGGTGATATCAGACTACAGACTGAATGTGATGGGCAGCAAACACTGATCACCCTCTTGTATCCTTGGTTTCTAAGCGCTCCATAGGGTATCTCTGCATTTTTCCATCTTGAACGCTTCGTGTCAGTGAGTTGCTCCAGTACCCTCAGGGCTGTGTTAAATATCAGACAAGATTAAACTGGAAACAGCAGGGTGGTCAGAAGCATGCCCCTGCAAAGCAAAGGCTTCCATTCTTAACTACAATATTGGAAATATAATAAAGGCTGCAAAAGAAAAAAAAGTTTTTAGCCAAAGGAAGCTTATTTCTGCTTCCTCTTCTGGCAGTCTTTTGGGATTATGACTATCTTGTTTTCAAAAGTATGTTCAAAATGAGGATTTTGTGTTGCTGGTAGCACAGTGGGATGCTGGGCCAAGCTCCTAAGGCTCTTCTCCTTCTCACAGCTCAGAGTGGGAACTTAACATTGACTTGCTGGTGAATCTCCACCCGGAGCTGCAGCACCCACACCCTTCCCGTCTTTTACCTTGATCCTCTGTGCTGCTCACTCTTTACAGGACCAGTAACGCCACATAGCTCCAGGCTTTGGATATGTTCAAGCTCCTTGCTGGTAGGCAGCTCTCTCTCCTGTCCCTCCAGAACCTTGCAGTCCTGAGCCATTTAGGAGCTCTTGAGCTCCCAGCTTATCCCCTCCCCCTCCTCTGTGTTACTCCATGGGGTCACCAGCCAGGTCACCAGCCAGGTCACCAGCAGATGCCCTGCTGAAGAGCATCAGGACACTAAGGTGGATCTCCTGTCCTCCCTAAAGAAGAGCTTGGAAAAAGGCTGGTTTTCATGCTTCCCATTCCAGTGAGGTGTTCAATGGGAAGGGTAAAAGCAGTGAGCGGAGGCAGGGGTTTTAAGCCAGGTCCAATCACCTGATACCTTTTAGTTCGTCACTTCTGACTCTTCTTTTGCTCCCTGCCCATATTTATTGGGCCTTTATTGCTCTTGAGGCCACTGCCAAGACCAGTGGACATAGCACGCAAATGACCCCAGCACCACGGCCCAGACAGATGTATGGATGTCTGTTCCACGCCAGACACATCATCAATTTCAGATGGAGATCCCTTAGGAAGGTTTTGGACAGATTTTGAGAGTTAATGGGATGCTATTCTGGGTCCTCAGGACTGACCACTGCATCGGAAACACATCATTTTTTTCTGATAAGGGTTGGTGGCCAGGGCTGGCCTCATACACAAGAGACCTGGTGGGTGTTCACCTTCTCTTTGAAGGACAGGGGCTGTTGGGTGACACAACCTGCCCCATATTTCTCTTTCTGCCCTTGTTATAGCACTTCTGGGTAAACTTTCAAGACCAGATTTGCTCGTTTTTCTCAAGTGGTCCAAAGCAAGCAGTCACTAGTCCTGGATGCCATGCCCTTTCAGTTTAGAAACAAGCCATCACAATTAACTTCTCCCTTATTATGGAACATCAAAAAGGCTGTTTTGTGTGTCCGAGTTCACGGCCATATCCTCAAGAGGCAGCTCCTATCCTTGCAGCCAAAAAATACATTGGTGACATCAAACTTTTTTCCAATGTTGCAGGCTGCCTGATAGGGACCGGCTGCCATCCCCACCCCTCGGCTGCCATCCCCACCCGTCCTTAACCCAACCTCATGCGACAGGCACAGAGCTGGGTTTGAGCGAGCACTGGGAAAATGCCTGCGTGGCATCCTCCCCTCCCAGCCCAATGCTGTATTTGGGATGGGACAGTGGGCTCAAGCCCCTCCACACCACCATCATTGGACTCATTCCTCTGTTCCTGCGAAAACAAACAGGCCTCTGAGCTGTGGCAAATCGATTCGCTGCGCTGTAACTGAATTACAAGCCTGAAATGCTCCCCCTCTCTGTCTCTTTCATCTTCTCCCTTCTGTTCCCTGCCTTGCAGAGAGAAGGAGCTTTCCTCCCAGTGAAGCCAGAGATGGACAGAAGGGCTGTGCTGTGACCAGTCTCCAAGGACAGCTCAGCATCAGTGCCTGACGCTGAAGGACAGCTTCACGTCCACCCTCTGAAGTGTATCTGGAAGGAAATTAAACATACGTTGGTGAGGAAAGGCCAGGAGCAGAGTCAACACAAGGACATGGAAGAAGATGCTTAACTGCCCACCTGTAGGTTGTCTCAGGAGGAAGCTGCTCAACTCTGTGTTCTGCCCCTGCAAACCGCAGTAATGCCCCCAGACATCCATGCAGAAGTACCTTTTGGGGCAAAAGGAGGTTTAGGGTAGGACACCGAATTTTTCTGTCTTAAAGTGGTGATAGAGATAAGGATCTGCTCTCCCAACGCTCCACAAAGCAAAAATTGCTGTGGTGGGTTGTGGGGCACCAGACAGTATCCTCCAAGGTGGAACAAGCGCTTTTAGAAAGTGAGACAAGTCCAGTTCATAGGATAACAGCTATTTTCGGATGAGCACTGCTTTTTGTCTCGCGTATCTACTTCCCATCTGCGAGCTGTGAGCACTGATCACATGAAGAGGCAGAAATGGACTTCACCCCAACGCAGGCATGGGATGAACAACACTCTCAACAGGCCTGGGATATGGGCAATACGGAAAATCCATGTGTCCTCCCGTGGAAAAACGGCCTGTGTTCAGAACAAGCTTGGATAGTGCATGGAGCCACTGGGGGAGCACAGGGAACATGCAAACAGGCTTTCAGAAATCTGTTGATGGCTCCCAGAGAAAAGGCAGGTCAAACACTGAGAGCCCAGAGTGGGGGCAGAGGAACTGTGACTGCAGCCTGGACTCGTGGCTGCTTCACAGTTAGTGTCTGGTCTAAGGCTGTCATCAAATTGCCTCTGTAATCAGCAGAGAGAAATCAGAGCTGCTTTAGGGTGATTCAAGTCCACTTATCTCCGACACCTCTCTCAGGAGGGCTGAAACCTCCCTATCTCCCTCCACAGTGTGGAGATTGGGGTGAGTCCAACAGCTTAGAAAAGAAACTGAACTTGCAGGCAGGAAGAATTAGCAGAAATGCATCCAGCCCCAGGAGCCCTGTTGAAGACTTCTGCAGGCTCTGGAGCAGACTCAGCTGCTTTGTGACACACTGATTTCCAAAAGTTACACAAATGCAAGCCTGGCTTGTTGAGTACAACCAAGATCCCCATTTTGCACCCCTGAGGGCTGTAGGGTTTGCTGCTGACTGCTACAATTCACCTTTGCCCACCTCCGAAAGACTTCACACCAGCAGAGATGGGCTCGGGGACCCTCAGCATCTACCATGCCAGCCTGCTGAGGAAGAAACAGATGTCTCTCTCCTTCCCAACCTGACTTTTCTGGCCTCACCCCTTCTTGCACATCCACTTGTGTCCACAGCCAGAAACCTCAATTTTGCTTTCCTAACACACAACTTCCGATCTCCCAGTGCTGCTCCCCAGCTACAGTGAGGTTTCATCTTAAATAGGTAAGACAACGCTGTCCAAAGTAAACGAGAAGCAAACTTGTCCTGCTCTCCATGCCCAAGGGGACGCCATGCTTAAAACTCAGCTCCTGCACGCATGTGATAAATGGGATCCACCCAAAATAAATAAATAAACTCAGAGGCACACCAAAGGGGAGCAAAATCCCCAGGTTATTCCCGTATTACTCAGTCATCTCAAGGAGAGAGCAGCTATCTGCCAGCAGCTGGCTGAATCATCAGCTACCTAATGCTGCTTGGAATGAATACAGATGCTTTGGAATTGCCTTGTGTGAGCACCACAATAAAGACAGCTAAAGCAGCTTTGCTATCTTCAGAATGGTGGCTGACAAATTCAATCGACAAAGTGACTCTGAAAGCACTCCTGGCAAAGTATGAAAGGGGAATTAGAGGCACTGCAAACCCCGCTGCCCCGATGCCTTTGCATCTTTGCTAAGGAAAAAGACTGGCAGTGCCCTGGCCAGCTCGCCTGCTTTGTTCATTTAACACCTACTAATTCATCACAGCCACTTGCTCTTTTGGTGATTTATTTCATTGCTTTCATTAGTCCCAGAGCCTCTATAGCATGTGAGTGTGCCTGTGTTAGAGGCAACAGCCCTCTTCATCATATCTAATGGCAAGGGTCTGTCAGCAGGGGCCTAGAGGGATGAAGAGAGTGGGAAAGACACGTTGGGATGGATTGACCACTAGGAACATTCATCTCGGCTGTATGCAGTGAGCCTGGCTTGCAGGACTGACATTTGGGCATGGGATTTCTAAGGGGCTCACACAGGACCCCAGCATCAGTGGCCCAGTTTTCCCCAGCAGAGACTGGGTGTCTCCAAGGACCACTGTGACAAGTGGAGCTCTGTCCTCGGGGCTGGGAAGTGCCAGTGTAACCACTGGCATGTAGGTGTTATATAGACCATCTTCTTTCTTTGCTTTGTCCCCAGGGAAAGAGGTGCTTAGTCTGCAGTGGCTGTGGTTTGAGTGATGGATGGCCCTCGCTTGAGCTACAAAATAATGACTACAACGTCTATTGCCAACTCATGGTCTTCTCATGCTTATGCTTAAAAGGTTTCCAGCCAAGGTGAGTCCGTGTGCAATGAATATCAGTAATCTGCAAGGAAAACATTCGTGCTTAACTTCTCCTCTTCCTCTTCCCACAGTATCTGCTTTTTTACCCTTTCTTGTACGTGCTCTCTTTTCATACCAGCCCTGTATGTTATTACACTGTCTCCTTCTTTAGCTCCTTGGGGTGGTTGGGAGGTGGGGATAGTTTCTGTTGAGGGACCATGACTCCTCTCACCAGCCTTGCTTTGCCA
This sequence comes from Larus michahellis, assembly GCF_964199755.1. Taxonomy (NCBI): domain Eukaryota; kingdom Metazoa; phylum Chordata; class Aves; order Charadriiformes; family Laridae; genus Larus; species Larus michahellis. The sequence continues at coordinate 3,787,465 of NC_133896.1, read as the reverse complement.
CCCTGTAGCCAATAGTGCTGGCAGGGCTGAAGGACATCTGAAGGCAGGGGTGTGTTTGGCCGAAGGACATCTTGCAGAGTGGACTACCCTGGATACCAAGCTCAGAGCTGCTGTGACAATGTCATCAAGATGCAATTACCGTTATTCCAGTAAATGAAACATGGTAGGGGCTGTTCTCATGTCTTAGATCAGCTGTCATGGAGTGGCAGCTAGCAAACTTTTTGCTACCAAACTCCCTTGGACCCCAGATGAGGCTGGCTGCAGACACGCTGCCTAGTGGGAATGGCCTGGGGTAAAATGTTGTTGTTGCTGGAAGAGCACCCAAGCATTGCCCAGGGGAGCAACTTCGCCTGCAGGTGAAGACCCTCTTTGAGCAGGGCTGTGAAGTGGAAGGAAGTCTTCAGCCCCACAAACTGCTGCAAAACTGCTTGGACTGCTGGCTTGTGGCAATGTGACAACAGCAGAGACGTCCTGGCTGGCCAGAGATTTGTTACAAGCTGGCACCAAGGCATGTTTGTCCCCAGCATGAGAACAAGTAGGACTTGGGCTCTGTAGCAACAGATGCTTTGGGTGGGAGGGAGCCCAAGACTTTGGCACATCACAGGAGGGTTTTGGGTGCTCGTCCTCAGCTGAGGGAGAGGAGGAGGAGGGGTTGCAGAGGGGAAGGTTTGGCAGCAGGCGAGAGAGAGTATCTCCCTCGCAGGCTGGGAAAGAGGGCTTAAGCATCATGTTGCCTGGCAATGGGTTTCTAGGCATCAGAAATTGTTCTGATCTGCTCAAATAGTGTGCTGCCTCAGAACAAAGCCCCTCTCTGGCCCTTTAAAGATGGGGAGGAGATGCAGCCTGGAGGTGCATCACCTGGCAACAGGATGCTGCCTCTCTTCTCCCTCTGCACAAAGTTGCATTCAGGATGGTCCAGCATGTGCCAGGCTCAACAAAATCCTTAGACCCCCTATGGGGTGAGGGATGCCAGGGAAAGCCAGGATGATGGGAGCTGGAGGAGGGGAAGGTGTGGTAAGGAAGAAAACCGCTCCTGATGCCCAGGCTGCATTGGCAAACACCACAGATTGCAGTGCCACCGGAGCTGGGAAGCACCTAGGCTTTGAGAGCAGTGGCCTGTGTTGGTCACTAGTGGGGTGAGGCAGCAGGTTGGCTGGGATGGCCTCTGGGGAAACAGATCAGGAAATAACCAGGAGTATGAATTATTAAAATACCGGGGTTGCAGCTGGACGGTCCAGGTTGGTCTTGCCTCTCTGTTTTTGTGTATTCAGGATAAAAAGACCACTGTCCTGCTCATCCTGCCCACAGCCCTTACTTGACAGTACTGGAGTCAGTAATTTTTCACAGGCGTCCAGGAAACACACAAGCTGAGCTGACTTGCCCCATATATCCTGCCCCAGACAGCAGGGTTTGATCTCCACAGATCTCACGGACTCCAGCTGCCAGAACGACCTCTCCCTTCCAAGCTCAATTGTACCATATGATTGTGCATTAATTTAGAGCTAATTGCCAGGTAACGAATCCAGTTTTGCTCACCACATTTCAATCCCCTTATGCTTCTAGATGAACACTCATTTGCACCCCGCTCTGGATGCTCTTTCAGAGCCTGTGCTCTCACCCCTGCTGCTGCCTTTGCAAGTCCATGGGATGCAGCAAGGGAAATATTGGTCCTTTCAAAAGAGCAATACCAAGGCTACAGCCATAGTTTTGCACGTGGATGGGGACACGGCAGTTTCCGGGTACTTTCAAACCTTTTTCTTTTTGGTTACAGAAGGGAATTGAAGCATCTTGAATTATTAGGACAGAGTGTTAGGGACCAGCTGGGCACTCAGTTCAAATCCCTGGCTCTGTCACTGACTCCCCGTGTGTCCCTGAACAAGTTTTTCCCTCGCTTTCCTAGCTGCAAAAAGGGCTAGCAGCAGCCTCCTCCTTTATAGGGCTGTGTGGCTTGTTAAACACTGTGGAAGCACTCAGATACTCTGAAGTTTAGAGACGTTCCCTTAGCTAGATCATGATACTAGAATAATGACTAGAAACATGGTGAAAACCAACCAAACGAAACACTTCACTGAGATTTATCAGAACAGAGAAAACACCATCTACATACCAAATGTATTTCATAATCCTGTAGGATTTGGGGAAAATCTTTTTTTTGGGGGGCAGGCAGGGATGGAATAAATCTTTCCGTCCATCATACAGTGCCCGAATTTGAGTTTGTTGGGGTTTTTTTTGTTTTTCTTTTTTAAGCCCTTGCCTCCCCATTGTTTTAAATGACAGGATCTACCCTGGCGAAGCCTGCGCTGCTCGAGAAGGAGCAGCGGGACGCCGGGAAGCCGAGGTGGCGAATCATGGCTTTCAAACAGCACTAATGGGAGTGCAGGGGAGAGCTCGTTTGCGTTCAGGTAGAATGAGTTAACTCTGTGGGGCATACCGCGGCGGCTGTCTCGGGGAGAGGGGGAAGGGGTTGCAAAGCGCCAGATGACTTTGGCAAGGACAGCTCGGGTGGGGATGGGGATGATGCTCCTCTGCCCCAGGACGTTCATCCAGCTCGGTGCAGAGCCCAGGGAGCTGCCGCGCCAGCCTCGCGCTTGCTTCCAGCACAGAGGGCCTCAAGGGGCAGGAGGTAATGAATGCATCTTCTGCAGACTACAGGAGCTAATTTCCAGTGGCGGCGAGCGCTTGTCAGCCTCACAGAAAGGTTCAGCCTGTTTGGAAATGGTGAGATAATCCCCACAGCATCCCAGTGCAAGGAGAAAGAAGGGCAGGATTAGACCTTTATCTGTGCTAATGCAGAAGGATGTGGCTCCTAAAGAGATTTCACCTCTGTCAGGTAGCCCCTGGCTGTGGTGTGAGATGCGACAACCCCATCTTCAGCCTGAGTTTGACTCCAGTGAAGGGTGGGGGGGGTTAAAGCCCTTCAGTGTGACAGACCCTAGTGCAGATTTTGCATGTACATGGAGGGATAAGATCAGGCTGCAAATGAGAAGCAGTCACTTTGAGTGGCAAACAGCAGGTTCGGAGCTGGAAGGGAAGAAATAGGAGAGCGGTGCAGGAGGTTGAGACACCAGGCATAGTCCTCTCTGACCTGGTCCCATCACACCTGTCTGGCCGTGTGCAGATACATTTGCAGACCACAAGGGCTGATGCTACCTTTGCCACCACCTTGCAGGTGTCTCGGATAACGTGGGTGTCTGCAGTGGCACCAGACACCAATGTTTCAGAAGCTGGATGGAGCCCAGAACACCCTGCCTGAGATTGCCCTGCAACACGGCATGTCAAAGAGCATACATCTCCTGAATCCATGTCAGTGCTTCCATTAAGGGTTGCTCTTTCTCAAGAATTCCATGAGTTATAGCTCACTGAGGGGCTGAAAGAGCTTTTGGAAAGAATCACTCCACACTTACATTTTTTTTTTTAGATAATCTCTTGACACCTCCTGCTGACCACTTTTGGCAACAGAACGCAGAGCTATTTGACCTGCTATGGCTGTCCTTTAACTCCCATCACCTCTGTAATTGCTCCCTCATTAATATAAACAATGGTTCTTCTGACAATTTCCTTCTACCCGTATCTCCCATCCAGGTAGCAAAGTACGTGATCTACAAGCTTCCCCCCCGCCCCGTGGGATCGTGTGAGTGCCTGTGATCAGTACCAGTCTCTAACAGCAAAAGGAGAGCTTTTGGATGGATCTGTATTTGTGAGGTTTGCGTGGAGCTCTGTGAGCCTGGTTATGCAGATGGTGAAGGTACCAAGAATGGAAGGGAGTCCGGAGCACAAACATCATGTCAATGCTCAGCATTAGCAGGGGATGGGGCGGAGAAAAATAACCTATGGACAGATTGCCATGTTGGTGAGTTGAAGAGAAGGAAATTTGCTCTGCTCCTACAGAACAAGACAATGAAGGAGGCGAGCAATGATGGTGGGAACACCTGGAAGGGCTGGGTGGGGGGTGCCAGGGAGCAGAGGCGCTCATCCTCCATCATGCAATGCTGGGCGCTAGAGGCCTACGGGCGTCCCATCGCTTTCCAGTACGAACTCATCCATGCTATAGACATGCTGGGTTACAGAATGAGGAAAGTTTTCATGATTTAGGACAGCCCAGAATCCAAGGAGCACAATGAATACTCCGTAGATACAAAGCTAACCGGCACGGCTCATGTCAGCCCGAGGGACTGTGCTTTTCTGCTTTGAGTGAAGGACTTCTCCAAGGAAAGAGAGAAAATATTTTTGCAGATTAGGGAAAGTTTCATATTTTAAAGAGCTGCTGCAGCATTTATTTGACCCTTCGTGGAGGATGTTCATTCAGGCATTGTCTGTGTTAATTAGTTTCATCTCGCACTGTGTAAAGCTGCAAAATTGATCTATTTTTTGAAATGGGGAAAGAGAGTTGCAGGTGAATTCACTGTCCTCTGTCCGTGCAGCACATGTGTGTTAGGGCTGGAGGCAGAACCCAGTCCCCTGCATTTTGGACCTTCATTCCAGCCATGGGAGAACTTTTCCTTCTGTATATAAAGGACAAAAGGATTTACACCCAGCATGCAAGACAGGTCTGCAAATGCTCTTACATTGAGACACAGTCCTGACTCACCAGAGCTGCCCCAACTTCATGTTTCATCTGGATGAAGTGTTGGCTCAAATGAAACTGGAACAAGATGGAGCCATTCTGGAGTAGGTGTGACATTAACATCCAGCCATAGATGTGCTGCTTCTCAAGGGATAGTGCTTAACAAGTCCCCATGGAGGTTTAGTCCAGATGCAAGCGCATGTCCTTGTCTCAGTCCAGCTGTGCTAGGGGAGGTATCACCCCTAGTTTCTCCCCAAGTTTCTTCCCAACCTTCTTCACAGATAGGTACAACAATTTAAATAGTGTGATGATGCTAGTCAAGCTTGTTTGGACTAAAACGGTCTGAGCAGTGTTCACCCAACACTTCAGGGTGAATGTGAAGTTCACTTTGGTATGTCCAAGCTCACAGGTTGTTGGGCCAGCCTGGTCTACAATGCGGTGTGACTTAGTGACGTGAGCGCAGGATGTTCCTGCTTCCACACCCTCCTGCTGCCATTCCCTTCCCATTTTGCAGTTATGCTGGCACAAATGCTAGGGTCCACAGGGTGGAAAAGAGCAGGGAGTGGTCTGTTTTTGGAAGGAGACTCTCAGAAATTCTGTAGAAAAAAGCAGATATTTTAGAGGTGCGTCAGTTGTCTGCTTCACAACATGGCCCATGCACCCTTGAATCAGCCCACCTAAGAGGATAGGACCAGGCAGGGACAACCAGCAAGAAGAAGGGATACCTAAAGCTGCTTCCATGTCCAAAGACCGTGCATCATCAGTCCACAGCCTAAACGAACAACCAGGGGAAGGTGGAAATACCCTAAACCAATATAATCCCTGAACACTTTGTGCCACAAATATCATGCTGCCGTTCCCTAATTCATCCCTCCCATGCCAAGTCAAACACCTTGGAAAACCACACTGGAGGGTACTGAGACTGGGCTGGCAGGTGCTGGGGCTCCTCGTTACTGGGAGCGGTGATGGGAAACGATGCGCAAACGATGAGTTGATTTTCACGGTGTTGAGACCCCGAGGGGGTGTTAATCTGCACCTGGGAAATGTCAGATCCAGTCAGCGAAGCCCTAATGGATTGTTTGCTTTTCAGCAGCGGGGGAGTGGGAAATGTGTAGCTCGTGTAGGCTTGGTTGAGTCAGAAAAGAAACGGCTATTCCCCTGTGCCATCTGGGACAAGCGGGATGCGGTGATTGCGGAGAGGATGGAGGGCTGTATTCAGACACTTGTTATTCAGGATGCTCTGCCTCGTCTCTCCAGGGAGCCAGAGTCAGGCAGCAAATGGCAACAGGACATCTGAAATGACTTCTCCTTGCTCGAGCTTAGATGTCCTTGTAGTTGCAAAGATATAAGTTATCATGAGCCTACCCTAACCCCTCCTGAACAGGCAATCTCTTATTCCTCAATCTCCCTATGAATCTTTCTGCACAGCTGAGAATTTAATCACAATCCGTATATAGACATGTATATACTCTCACATATATGCGTATACAGAGAGTAGTAAATACCCTTAAAAAAAAAAGGGAGTTGGGAAGAAGTCGGAAATTATTTGCCAATTCATATTAAATTTAATGAGTAATTTAGGCTAGGAAAGAAAAGACAAAAGGGAAATTTCAGAAAAATAAACAACTTGTGCTTGGGCAATTTCAAGAAGAATGTTCCAGTTGTTTCAAAGTCCTATTTTCATTCAAAAAATGACCCAAATTTCTAAAAGGACAAGGGCCAAAACTGAAAACATGAAAATGGAAAAAAAAATGTTTATCCCATGTTGACTGAAACATTTTTGCTTTTAAAACTCAAAATGCAAACAAAACTGCTTAGTTTCAGGTCAGTGAGTCAGAAACATGATTCTCCGTATTTTCTGTGTTTATTTCCCTTTTGAAATAATTATCTGGGGTCAGAAGCAACCAGCTTGCCTTCTCATTTTTGGGTTCTTTTTCAGCTTTGATATAAAGTAAATCCATTTCTTGTGCGCCTCCAGTGTCATCAACAGAGATACTTTATTGTCTCAATTCTTTCTCATCATTTCCTCCTATTATCTTCTCTTTAGGTTCGCCTACACTGGCAGGTATCTGTGGCTGTAAGCCTCCTCTATTCAGATTGACCTGTCACCTGTGCTGGTGCTTGTTCAGCCCTGTGGCCCAGTCAATATCATGTTGGCCATCTCTAGCAGAAGGCTAGTGCTTGGACTTTGTGTAGACCTGACACTGCAGGGTCTCAACATGCCTCCAGGGTTGCCATGCCCCTGAGCACAAGTGTCCCCTGGGGACACCCCGCATGGCCAAGGGCTGCCGCCCCCGGCAGGCACTGCCCAGCAAACACCAGCCCTTTGTGTGGTTGGGCTGGGCGCTGGGCAGCTCTGCCAGTGGGGCTGGGGACCAGGGAGAAGGGAGCAGGGGGTGGGGAGAGAGGGGAGGAAGATACCCCCGGGGGGACCCAAGCGTGCGGAGGAAGAAACCCCACCATGAACTTCACACTCCTTGCGAAGACATCAAGGTGATGACAACTCGTGATGTCACCACTTTTCTGTGGGAGGTGACTGCTACCTTCGATTGTAAGGCCCAGAAGGACACTGGCAGTGTGTGCATCACAGCAAAGAAAAAGGGACACTGAGAAGTTTTTCGTAAATAACCATTTTAGAGTAGAGGAGAGGAAATCTAGATGTGCCCTCCAGGCAGTTTTAATCCAGACTAACACAGCAGCATGTGTCTTGAGTAAGGATATGGGACCAGTTTTGAAGCCTGCAGGTGAAAATGTTTTCGAGATAGGCATGAATTAAGCCTTGAGTGCCATGCTGAGATGCAAAAGAGCATTCCTCATCAGCAGGAAAGGCTCAGGGCCATCACATTGATGGGACAGCATCCTTCTCAACTATGCTGGGGTGAGCCTTAGAGCACTCTGCTGATAAGACATCTATATAGACAGAATACGGTATTGTGGGCGTGGTTTGGCTATCCCATCTAATCTTGAGGTGATAGCCCCAGACATGTCACTGGATCTTGGGAAGGCTGTTATATTGCCTTCTGGATATCGAGCAGTCAAAGGGCAAGCTGTTTACTGAATGCCTACAGGGCACAACATGTAGGCCAAGATGGAACCTGTATAACAAGTGGACCTTGATTTAGGAGATTTTGGGCTGAATTTAGGTTCATTTTGGTTGAGGTCATAGCTGGATCTCATTGGCAAATGCTCCCCAACCCCTAAGCCCTCTATTTTTCATATCTCCTCCTGACCTACTCAGCTGATTCACTCTGAGCCCTGGGATGTGACCTCTCCATGCATTTGCACAAGTGAAAAGTCACACCCTCCTGAAAAGGTCACTTCCTCTTAGCATCATCCCAGCATCTTCGCTTTGAGCTTTTGAGCCTCTCAACTTTCACCTATCAATTTGAATAAGAAAAGAGGAGTTCCTTTTGGAAGTTGAGAACCTCAGTCTGTGCTACCATCAAACACTTCCCCCTCCATCTGCAGTAAACCCAGATTCCCTCTCCAATTTCTTTGCTGATGTAAACTAGCCATTCTTAGCAAAGATGTCATTTACTGGTGCTTGAAGGCTTAAAAGCTTAAAGAGCTGCCTGAATAGGGGAATTTGAAAGGAAAAACTTTTTTGTTAATGAGAATGTTTTTAGCAATTACAGTGTTTTTAATTATGTGACATTTTTTATCACAATACCGTTTTTTAAAGGACTTACCAAGCAGTCAGCAAAGCAAGTTCAGCAGAGCAAGAATATCTGTTAAATTCCTTACTTAAAGAAATGTCCACAGCAAATCCTTTCTGAGGCGATGGTGTTTCAAACTCTTGGCAAGGAAAACAGTGTCAGGAAGTTCATTCCAAAAATTATCCTTTTCCTTACCTCAGCCAGCCCCTTTTGTCTCCCTGGGGATTTTGCCCTGGCCCCACAAAGGCCAATGGTGGGTGCGCCCTCTCATAACGGGATCTGTTGATTTAGAGTTGATACTCTAGCTCAGACTGTCTGTGCAGTGCAGGTGACACAGCTCTGGAGGTAAAAAGCGGAAAAAAAGAAGTGCCTTGCAAAACCCTCCCCTTTTCTGTGAGCTGGTTCTGGTATCTCACCAGGCAGCAAAAAAATTTAGGCATTGCTTTTCCTTTCTCTTGTGTAGTGTCAGCGGCGCTTCTCTGAACTAAGGTCCCTAAAGGCTGCTGAGAATTTGCCTCTCCTCTATTGAATTCATCTGACTTTTTATTTCAGAGTTTCTCTTATTATTTGCTGAAAATTTCTGGAGAGTTGGAACTGGCTTCAACAGCAGCTGTCAACGGTTCTTGTTTAATTACAGAGGAAGGGGAGAGGGGAGGTCCTGTGAGAGTTTGGGGTACACAGGCTTACCAAAATCTGTATGACAGGAAAGAATAAGAGAAACAGGATGTACTGAACTTGGCACGAAGTTGGGCAATAGTTATCCTGGCACAGACTGTGCCTAAACATTGTAAAGAAGCAGGCTGTTAAACTGTCAGCATGCATTTCTGTGATCCAGGATGATATGAAACATTTCCTTGCAGCTTGGGATTTGAGAGAAAGGAGTATTTGAAGTGCTGAGCAGATCCATAGAAATCAGAGATTTCCCATCCATGGTGGTGCCTAAAGTCACTGTGATTATCTTCAGACAATGGTATTGCCAAGTGGCCCATCCTGCTTGAACTTGAGACCCCATCAAAAAGAAGAACCTGAGTCTCTTTCACTCCAGACCATGGCTCAGGCCATCCCTTCTGGCTTCTCTGATCCATGAACACCTCCCTTAGGGAGGGTGAGAACATCCCATTTTGCTTTCCCACATCCCTGCGGGAGGAAAGATACCACTACCATGGGGAGGTTCAGGGAAAAAACCCTTCCCAGGGAAATTCTGGCACCCCAGAAAGCCACAGACCCCAAAGCTAAAGCAAATAAGCACCATGGTGGTTGCACATCAGGTCACCTCCTGCCTCCTTTCTGTAGACCCTTCAAAAACACACATCCCAGCTGCAAAAATTATTTTTCTCTGTGACGTGATCTGCCCTCAGGCTTGTCTCCTGTCCCCTGACCACTCGTAGGGTTTCCAGCATGTATCAGTTGAGAAAAGCCATGAGGCATCTCTGCAAAATGTATGAGCATCGTCTGCCTTGTCTATTTTGCCCAGAAGCTCTCTTGGCCTCACATCTCACTCAATGTCTGTGTAGCACCTAGTACAGGCAGCACGGTTTTGTGTTTGGCAGGGAATGCTACCATACTGCTAATAATTAATAATAATAATAATATGGGGCTAAGCCCAGCACCCTAGCAGAGCATTGACTGCAAAGCCAGCCACGCAGCCAAGAATGAAGATTAAAAGGGGGAAGAAATCTGGCAGAGAATTACTTAATTTAGTACATTTGAAACCCAATAATTATTTCTTTAAAAATAGAATTTGCTGAAGCAACTTCTAGCTTTTCATTCTTTTCTTTTCTTTTTTTTTTTAATCACTGTATAATAAAGTAATTAGTAATTTGTGTCACTTCTGTAATTTTTTTCCCGTAGTATAATCACAAGGGGTGACACATTTCCACAGCACACTTTAAAAAAAAGTATAATAAAGAGAGGCAAAAATCAGAGCTGGTGCTTGAACCCTATCAAAGTAAGTAATCCATGTTATGCTTCCTCAAAATGATGGTTACATCACTGTTGACAATTTATTAATTAGAGAAATCCTAGATGGTGGAGCAGGGCAAATATTCTGCGACAGATTCTCGTTTCAACTGAACCCAAGGAAATCCAATGACTTCCCCAGGGTGAGGCAAGCAGATGCATGGCTCCACACTGATAACGGCTTCTTGTCTGTATCTTATTTGGATGTACAAGACACATCCAAAGTGTCCCCGTTGTGCTAGCTGTTGGTGTTTGCAACCAAAATGAGGAAGGAAGGAAGGAAGATAAAAGTTTGGAGTGAGAGTTGAGGAATGCGACCTCCTCTGCAGAAGACCATGGAGGTGAGCCTCAGCCAGCTGCCTCCTTGTCCCAACCATCTTTGGAGAGCTGCAGACTTCTCTCAACCTAGTGCCTTACTTGGGAAGATCCATTTATATGTCAGAAAAGACGATCTTCTCTCCGTCTTCATTCTTCCCATGGCTTAGAAAGACCCTGCTAAGGTCTTAGAGGGTTTTTGCAAAAGTTCAGTAAGACCCTCTGTCTTCTCCATGTAAGTCATGCAGCCCTCCTCTGCATTCTGCTGTCCTCTTAATTCAGTATGTACCAGCAGCTGGGCGAGGGACAAGAGGATTTTCTTGTATGTGACTTTCTGGCCACTCCAAGCTCCCAGGTAATTCAGGACTTGCTAATTACTCATCCCTTTTATTGGGCATGTCTTCATTGCTTCCTGATGCTCTTCAAAGCCTTAAAGGCAGCTGGAACAAAATCCTGAATTGGACCCTGACCAACTGCTGACACAGATGCAGGTCTGTCAGCCCAGAGTTTGTATTACCCTGCTCACCCTGCCAAAAAACGTATGCAGAGTACCCCTAGGTACACAGTCCCTCCCTGGCCTGTGGTGGTTACAGGTTCCATTGCTCCTTTTTCCTAATATGACACCAGGCTGGAGGTTGGTGTGGGTTCCTTTTTCGCAGGGAGGGACATAGGACCCAAAATCAGCTCAAGTATTCTGGCTTTGTAACACAGTGGTAAAGCAAGATTCAGTCCTGGTTCCTTTTCCAGACTGTGCTTCTGGTTTTGTCCAATGACTCACTCACTCATGCAAAATGCATAAGCAGTGGCTGGAGCAAAGGTGAACCCTCTGGATTTACCCCTTGCCCCAAAACGGATGTGAGACAGACTCCTGAGCACTTAGGAACCAAAATAATGCTGACACTCCTTTCTCAGCCTGACTTGTCTGCAAACCAACGCTGATAGAGTGGAGCCAGCAAGCGGTAGCTGAATTCATTCAGCACCCTCCCTCCCTTAAGGCGAGTCTCATTACATACACCTTAAGGTGTGGTCTCCACAGCTCTTAGACTGCTTTTTTCTGGTTTAGACCTCCCTAAGCCTGTTTACGCCTGCCAAGGATGTAAAAACTTGTAGGTCAATGGCTGGGTTGAGAACCACTGCCAAAGGAGGTGCCCCTTGCTCCCACCCAGATCAATGCTTATCCCTCTGGTTTATTTCCGTAATGGTCACTGTCCTCCCTTCCCTCTCATCTGGGCATGATTTTAGAAGATGGGGCAATAATACCAATGAGAAGACAAACCCTGAGAGACAACATTTTCTCTCCAGCAATCCAGCTTTTCCAAAAATATCAGAACCAGGAGATCATGGAGGAGCAGCGTCCTGCTACATACATATTAATGTTGCCTTTAATCCATCTCAGTCAATTTGGAAGAGCTAAGTAGGAAATTTAATATCCTCGGGCTGAAGGGGTTGCTCACTCCTGTCTCTCTCTGCTGACACATCGTGTTCATACTACCTCCTTAAGGTTCACCCTGCTGCCAGACATCTTCAGGCCACCTTCTTGCCCATTCTCTGGCCTGATTCCCTCCACAGTAGACACCACATTTTCCTTTCATCAGAATCTCAGATGGAGAAGTCAGAGACATCATGTTCAAACACAAGTCAAGTTCCATCTACTTTTTTAGGAAAAAAAAAAAAAAGACTCCTTTTTGAAGCCTCTTCTCTCCAACTTTCTGCAGTTGGTGTCACAGAGGTTGGTTACAAAGTCATTAGCCTGCACCCTTCTTGTTTGTGGAGCAAGAGATCATCTGAGACCCTCCACGTGACTTATAAATGCCCCACTGGCACCTGCCAATAGTGGGCTGGAAGGAAGTGAAATTTGGCACCCTGGGTCCCATGAGGCCGGTTTGAGATGTCACCTTACCTGGGATTTACATGGATATGTTGGCAACAGCAGGACTCCAGGATACCTGCCCCTTTTCCTCTCCACCCCACTGCCTGGACACATTTCTTTCTCACCACAGGGAAGGTGGTTTCCTTTGTGCGAGTCTTGCCTGTCTTGTTTCAGACAAAAGTTGCATCTTCAAAAGACACAGGATTTAGGTTGGAGGTGTGCTAAGACATCAACTGACCCATCAGCCCAGCCACTGCCTCTCTTCTTGCCCTCACCATCTTCTTGTTGCCTGTTGCCTTGGACTCTGAAGCCTTTGGGATCAAGACAAACTGCTACTGTAATATTTGTGTATATCTATTTCAGATTTCTCCACAGTTTACATCCATACAAATTAGTTAAAAACAAACAAACAAACAAACCCCAGTTCTTTGGACTGCTGGCTAAGATGCTGCCTGAGATGGCTGCATACCAACTGCCTGTTGGGAATATCCATGGCCAATGCTTATCCTCAAACCATGCCTTGGAATTGCAAGGGAGCATGCAAGCTGGCGTGGACTATAACCATCTCAGGAGCCATCCTAACATCAAAACACAGCAAGCATCTATGTTCCTGTGCCTGGGAACACTCCTGCACTGGTGATTTTCCATGTGAAGGTAGCTGCAGGATGACAAATAGCAGTAAGGTTGTGTTTGGTGGATACAGGTTCAGGTCCAGATCTAACTACAGTTTTCCTGGGTGGGATTAATCCAGCTTTGTTTGTCTATGTCAGAGCTAGGCATCTGTAGCTCTGTTCATGGTAAAGGAAGACACAGGTACTGTTAGGGTCTTATTAATCGTAACTCTTCCAAGAGAAGCTCTGCCTAGAAGCAGTTATTTTCAGTAGGGTATAGGGTGCAAAGCACAGAAGTAGCTGCAGGCATCAGCTTTTAATGAAGTGAGTGAATCTTCATTTTCTTTGGTTATGCTAGTCGAGTCACTATGTCTCTGTTCTTCAGCAGAGAAATGAGGCATTTATCTTTTTCCACCTCCTCAAAACAGCAAAAGACATGGACTAGATGTCTCAACCCTGCAAGCCAAGTGTGAAGCCAAACCTATTTTCCTGCCCAGGGACCTTCATACTCAGGCACAGGGATCTAGTCACACTCCCAAACACTGTGTAAGGAAACTACTTGGTGTTCTCCATCCCTCTATACACTTTGCATGTGAATACACCCATTCTCCTGTAGATAGGATGGGTAGAATGTAGGTGGCTGCATTCTCCAAAAAGACCTTTAGCTCTCTTTCTCTGGTGGATCTATCTGGTGGGTCTAGGAGAGCTGTGGCCACTCTTCATCACCACCACACCCTAATGAGTCTATCTCCTTTCCACCCGTCTCCCCCTAACCACATTGGGGAGATACATTTTGGACGTATGTGGCAACCACATGTCATTGACCCTACACGTTGTGGAGAACAAGAGAAGAATCTTCCCACCCTGCCTTCTGCCAGAGTCAAGCACATTAGCATTTCACTTCAGCGGCTGTTTCTTGGGTTGTGGTGGGTGCTGCCATTCATATGTAGATCACTTAATAATCCAATGTATGAATGCTTATTCTGAGTGTCAAGGATTATTTCAGAACTAGCCTTGTGGAAAATGGTCTCAAAGGGGGAGAGAGAGGGAGGAGGATTGGAGAAAGACATATTGGAATGAGGAACTACAGAAAGGGTGTTTTGTTATTTTTTGCCATCAAAATTGCTGGAGGCAACTGGCTTTGTGTCCCACCCTGTGAGCTGCCATCGCCAGAACTCCCCAGTACTTCAGAAGAGCTTGAGTGGATCTGCACAGAAGCAGGTGCATCTATAGGCTGCAATTTCGAGTTTCTTCTGAGAATAAGCACCATTAGCTCCAGCCTGGAGGGTAATCCCACAGCAAAATCCTTTTTGTATTGTCCTTGCAGTGTTTACTGAGTGCATATGTTTCTGTTGTTAGACTGTCTCAGAGTCTTTTGTATTGCAGTTCTTTGAGTTTCTTTCTCACTCGTTTACACCAACAGCCCAAGAACTCCTCTGTCTCCTGGAAGGAACTGTGTGAAGGGCAAAGGGCGCTCAGCCAGGTTTTGGTACGTGCCCTGCACCCTTACTGCACTCTGGGTGGCTTGTCAACTCAGATGTAAAACAGCATTCATCCACCTCACACTTGGGTCAGGCTTTTCTTGAAGACTTTGTAGGGGGTTCAATTTAAACCACAGGGGAGCGTTTTGCTTTGCTACATAAGCAGACAGAGCTCTCCTGGCTTTTCTACTGCTGCATCTCAGCTGTCAGTGCACAGTGAATACTTCGATGCCCTTCCCTCTTACAGTCGTGCTCAACGATATGGTATCTGGAGTTTTTCATGGAAGAGCAGAGCTACAGGAAAGGGAAGTTTCTCTCTGACACTATGCACAAATCCTCCATCTCCACCGTTATGGCCAAGTTTAAGCCCAAGCCAGTTCTGAAATCCAGATGTATGCAGTGCTGGGTTGCCTAAAGGCAAGGGCTCCTCAGGCTGGGCAGGGATGGTCGCACAGGGTCAGGGCTGTCTGTGCCACATTCTAATTGAGTAACAGATATCCCAAGGTCAGCTCCTGCTCCAACCTCAGGTGGAAACTAAACGCGAACAGCAAATGCGGACTGCAAGGGGGATGAAAGCAGCCAGTTTGAGTGGGGGCACCCACCAGCTGGGATCCCCTTCACTATGCTGTTTTGTACAAATTCCCCACCGCAAAGGTAAATACAGACCAAACATGGATAGTTTAGTTTTGGGGACTGCTGAGGAGGTGGGGGGCAATTTGTGTAGCTAATGAAGGAATCTGATGCATGTTTCTATGCTGTGTGAACTTTGTGGCAGAAATCTGAACCGTTTCAAACAGAATACTTACTTTCTCCCTACAAGCTTCACTGC
The DNA here is from genome assembly GCF_964199755.1 of Larus michahellis. Taxonomy (NCBI): domain Eukaryota; kingdom Metazoa; phylum Chordata; class Aves; order Charadriiformes; family Laridae; genus Larus; species Larus michahellis. The sequence continues at coordinate 3,772,180 of NC_133896.1, read as the reverse complement.
CGACAGTTGCCATGGGAACTCAGCCCACTCACCAGCCAATCACGTGAATAGATTTGTTTTGTTAGTAGTAGTAATATTAGCATTATTTTTGGTACAAAAGACTGATCACTGCTACCACTTATGTTCAAATAACCCTTTACTGTAATATCGTTGATGGGATGTGTGCCTGTGCCCAGTGCTGTCTGGATAAAAAACTGCTGGCAAATGTGCCATTGGTCCTGAGTGGCTAAGAGAAACCTTTCCTTCATTAGGAGATGATCTATTTGCCTGTTGCTGTTAGGTCCTGAATCCCTGTGCTAAGAGGGAGGGGAGCAAGCTATGAATCTCAGATTGTCATCTGAGCAAATCCGATGTCGGAGCCAGAGAAAAGGAAAAACAAGAGCGGTGGGGAGGTGAAAGTGGGAGTGAGTATTGTAATAGTAATAGAGCTAATGAGGAGAGTCGGGGGACTGAGGAGGAAAAGATTAATACTGAAGGGAAGGAGCCTGCACTGAAGTGCAGTTTGTCATGCTGTTTGCAACTCTGGTCATGCAATTTGCAGATCTGCTCATTGGCTATAATAAATTGAGCATGCAATACATCATATCTGGAAGAGCAGATCCCTTTGCAAGTGACAGTCACAAAGACCCCTTGTTAGCAGAGAAGAACTTGAATAAAAAGACAACTTGAAGCAAAGGATGATAAACGAACAGTCACTGAGCAGCAGAATAAAGGTTATGCTGTGTTGGACTGCGTGCTTCCTACAGAGATAGACAGAGGACAGGTAGGTGTCTGAGCACTCTCCACCTCTCTAACTCTGCTGATGTGCCATCATGAGGGTCACTTCTGTGCATAAAAGATATGGGTAGTACAGTCTACATTTACAGGAAAATTAGAGAAAGAAAAGCATTTGGGATTAATTCACCTTAAAGGGAAGTGCGAACTATTCCACATTCACAAGTGGCCCCTCCTCCAAAACTTCCAGATGTCTGATGCAACACGGTAGGGAAAAAGGGTGAGGAATGAGAAGTCTGAAATTTGTGAGCCATCTGCATTTTGTAGTCATCAGGACCTGATGTGGTAGACTTGTAATCTATCCTATGCCACTCAGGTCTCTTTGGAGTACTTTCCATTTTCACATGGGAAAGTCTTCCCCAGTTGTGAGGATCATCTATATATGTGCGTGTGGATGAGCGGTATCTGTATATATGGGATGAGACAGAGAGAAAGAACCAGTGAGCTGACATACATGCCTTCCCCACCTCTGCTGACAGTTAGAAAGTGGGAGAGATATATGCTTATTCCAAAGACTCAAAGCTATGGTAACAGCGGAGGCAGAGGTCACAGAATCATAGAATGATTAGAGAATCATGGAATGGTTTGGGTTGGAAGGGACCTTCAAGATCATCTAGTCCCATACCCCCTGCCATGGGCAGGGCCACCTCCCACTAGACCAGGTTGCTCAAAGCCCTGTCAGCCTGGCCTTGAACACTTCCAGGGATGGGGCAGCCACAACCTCCCTGGTCAACATGTTCCAGTGTCTCACCACCCTCACAGTAAAGAATTTCTTCCTAGTATCTAATCTAAATCTCCCCTCTTTCAGTTTAAACCCATTACCCCTTGTCCTATCTCTACACCCCCTGATAAGCAGTCCCTCCCCAGCTTTCCTGTAGGCCCCCTTCAGGTACTGGAAGGGGCTATAAGGTCTCCCCAGAGCTTTCTCTCTCCAGGCTGAACAACCCCAACTCTCTCATCCTGTCCTCTCAGCAGAGGTGCTCCAGCCTTCAGATCATCTTCATGGCCCTCCTCTGGAACTGCTCCAACAGGTCCATGTCCTTCTTATATTGGGAGCTCCAAAGCTGGACACAGTACTCCAGGTGTGGTCTCACGAAAGCAGAGTAGAGGGGCAGAATCACGCTTCTCCTTATGCAGCCCAGGATATAGTTGGCTTTCTGTGCTGCAAGTGCACATTGCTGGCTCATGTTGAGCTTCTCATCAACCAGCACCCCAAAGTCCTTTTTATCAGCGCTGCTTTCAATCCATTCTCTGCCCAGCCTGTAATTGTGCTTGGGATTGCCCCGACCCATGTGCAGGACACTTGGCCGGGTTGAACTCCATGAGGTTTTCATGGTCCTACCTCTCCAGCCTGTCAAGGTCTCTTTGGATGGCAGATAAGCTGTCCTTAGTGGTTGCCGACGATTCCTGAGCTCATGCTAAGGCAAAACAGCATGATGTGTTGAGAGATGGGATGTGTTTTCAGGCTTCATCAAACCAATTATGAGCCTCTTATCCTGCCACAACTTTTCCTGTTTGCAAACCATTTTTGGTATCATCAACATCATAGCCATGAAAATATCATCACTCATGAAACATGTCTTACTGCTTTGCCAAAGTCTTTCCAAGGAGAAGCCCAAGTTCCCTTAAAATATTTGTCGGGGCATTAACCCCTGAAAATGCCACATACAGGTCCCAAATTTCCTCTGTTTTTTCATGGAAATAGAATAGTCTGCGGTAGTGATGTGTTGATTCAAAAATTCTGATAACATTGGTCTTATGGGATAGATAGGCTGGTGATTTACCTCCTTTGGATTTTTCCCTTGCATTTGTTAGCCATCACAGCATCATGTTTGTTATTCTCACACTTGGTAGAGTTCCCAGTGTTGTCAGATTTCCCAGATGAGATTGAAGCAGTGTTGCATATATTCTGCCATCCAGAACAACATGGGATGCTCCAGAAGAACCTCACTTCCAGAAAACCCAGCTGGACCTCTGCACTGCTCCAAGATGTGACTTCAAGGTTACTGGCAGCTATAAGGGCCTGGGAATGAGTTGTTGCCAGTAGCTGTTTATAAGGAGGGAATCAAAGACATGAACATCAGCAGCATGAATCCTGTTCTAGACCATGCATCCTGCAATGTGATCATTCAGTTACTCCTTGTATCAAATTCATATTAGTGCTTCTTAGAGCTTTGTCATAGTAGTTAGTAAGCAACAGTAATACTAACAAACATCTCTTCTGTATGACTAAGGAGTATACTGCCTTTTGTTTTCTTTTTTTAACCCACAAACCAGAATATGAAAGTCTTTTTTTTTTTTTTTCTGTAACAGGGGAGCTTTTATACATAATTATACCCACTATTCAATTTGTGTCAAGTGATATTCCCAGGTATAAATCTCCCTGCATTTGTTCCTACAGAATGAAAAAGAAACCTCAGTAGGGTCAATGTGGTGTCGAGCTGTAAAGTACAAAATGCTTTGGTTTCCTGGAGGAGCCACTTGCCAAGTTTGATGCCATTGTATTACTCTCTTTCTAAAAGCCTGTTGTTTGATCCAAATGATTCCTCTGATTGATAGGATTTTTTTTCTGAGGGAAAGGTGGGAACCTAGTCCACTAAAAACCTTTTGCAGGCACTATTGAGCAGAAATGTTTTAAATCATCTTCCTAAAAACAAAGGTTGTGTGATCAGCCTGCATGGAAGAGTGGAGGAGTTCTCAGGTAACTGCAGGTATCTACAGATGGGCATCACCATCTGAACTTGTAATCTGACTCTTTCTCCCAAGGGGGAAAAGCTACTTCAAGAGAAACATTCAAGACAAATTCTAGATATCTGCTTCAGAAGACAAGGTCATACCTGAAGCCCCTGTTTCTTTCCATAGACGATAAAGTAATGTAGACCACTAGATCTCAAAGAAAGGTCTACTCTGCAGACATCCAACAGCAGGTGAAGGGAGTAGCTATTCAAAGATCAGAGAGGATCTTTAATAACTATCTCACTTATTAATTACTATATCACTTGATCACAGTTTTATCCAATTTAACCTTGACCAACCCTACTGCAAATCACAAGATTTGATTAGACGTTGTCTCCAGTCACACTATATGAACTTCAACTCCAACCTGCTACGATCGTGTTGTTGGATAGAAATTTGAAAATGCTTATAGGAGGTAATTTTTTTTTTAATTAAAACATAAGAGAAAAAGCATTGTTTAAGAATGAATGATGGATGCATGACTTTTCTAAGTGTTCATCTAGCCAAGCGACGTCGATAACTACTGGCATATGTCAACGCATGAAATGATGAACTGCTGAAAGGAGATGGTCCTAAAGAAGACACATCTCTTCAACAGGACGAAAGACAAGTAATTATCATCCAGAAAGCCTAACTGTAGCCTTCCTTAGGGCAAGGGTGGGGGAGGCTATAGAAACTTACTTAATTAATC